>NC_089583.1:112477853-112797853 GCF_019320115.1 Miscanthus floridulus | reverse complement strand
TTGCTTCCGTACATGACTTATTTTTTTATCTGTAGAAGATTCAACCAAAATATCAGGTCAGGAAACCTTTTCGGCCGAACGTCCATTTCCCTAATGTTTCGAGAATCAGTCTGAAGCACCATCCTTGCAAAATAGTAAATTCAGTAGCTCGTGCTATATAAGTTAGGTGAACTACAGAGCCGATTTCATGTCTCACTGCAGAAGAAGAACTCGGCTCTGTCCAAGAAAGAAGCTGGGATCCTTCTATGCAACATGAAGCTCGATGAAGCTTCTTGAGCTCTTTGCTTCAGAGGCCCATCGTCAACTGCTCTTGTTCCCCTACCATCCTTTTGAACCTTATTTCTGTTGAACCTGATGCCCCCTGAAATACCCTTCCCAACAACTGGCCGTCCAATTTTGCGGCTTGACCTTGTTGGGATGTCACCTTGTGAGTTCCTGATCTCCAGAATGCTTTCATTGGAATTGTTTCCAGAACCATCCACAGCAGTGGAATCTGGAGAATTTGATCCAGAAGTTTGGCAGGACTTGAGCAAGCAACGTAGCATATCCGTGCTTATTTCCTGCTGTACAACACTTCGGTTCTGATCGCAACCATAGCAAACGGCGATCAGAGCAGCAGCCAAGATGGGCATCAACTCGGGGTCGCTGAAGAAAACAAATGGCAGGTCGCACACCTGTTTTCTAACTCGTCAGATTTTTTGCACAACTCAGAAATTGAAAGGGACATGGCTACACAAACTATTATTTACCTTGTGAAGTATGGTGGGACTCTTTCCCCACCGAAGAACAGCTTGGTTCCCAGCATGGAACAAAGAAAAGTAGCCAAGAAGTAGCAGTGACTCTAGAAGCAGCAAACCAACCTAAAAAAAAATAGCACAAATCCTTAAACCTGAGAACAGGGGAGCGAACAAAAGGTGCAGTTGTTAAAAAAAGCAGCCATTTCAGGAGAAAAGTGCAAACAATAGTCAAGCATGAGATTCAGAAAATGGCAGTACGTCCAAATTTCTTGGTAATAATATCCAAAAGGGTCACACATGGTCAAGACCGACAGAAACTATAACATGATCCAGTACCCCAAGTCATCAACTTTCTACGACATGCATTCATAATGGACATTACAAGGTGGAACATTTTATACGCACACTATTTCTTTTATAACAAATATGCACACTAGTCATATATCTAATGTAAAACGCCTGTTCAAGAAGTACAGATAATATTAAGACCATAGTTAATTAAAAAGAGCCGACATTTGTTCAAGAAGTACAGTTAGTATTAAGATCATAGTTAATAAAAAGAGCTGGTAGCTATATTCTAATGTCTCCTCCAGTGACATAAAAACTGCCACCTAGTCAGACATACAGCAAACTACAGAGGCGCAACTTGCTATCATTATAGAGAAGGAAGAACTGAATGTGCAAAACTAGTAGAAAGTATTGCACAAAAACAAGTTGAAAGTGACTGAATGTGCAAAACAAGTTAAAAGTAATTGGTGCAACTTGCTATCATTACAGACAAGGAAGAACTGAATGTGCAAAAACTAGTAGAAAGTATTGCACAAGAACAAGTTGAAAGTAACTGGATGTGCAAAACAAGTGGAAAGTAATTGAAAAAAATGGATATTTTAAACTTAAAATGGACCACAAAAGAACTCATGTTGGGAATAGATGAAGACACCTGATCATTTGGCACTCTCCATTTGTTCATGCAATGACTCAGAAGGAAGCTGATTAAATGGAAGAACTCCATCTTTAGATCTGATCTAGCCTGAAAATAATGCATAACCAGTAAGAAAACAAACTTCTGGAGGTAAATAAAAAACAAATGTAATATTCTAAAGATTCCCATAGCCATATTGTGGGGTTTTCCAGACAGAAAAATTATGCCTGGAACCTGTCTACTAAATTTATAATGTTATCATGGCCAATGATTAGTGTAAGAAAGCAGGTAAGTTTGCGCCTGAGACTACATTGATTTCAGTCACTGATAACATCCGTCCTTTCCATGAAGAGCACTTACCAGCATGTGCTGCAAAAGGGTTATATCCAAACGCGCCACATTATTCAAAACTTTCAATACGCCAGTGGCTACTTCTTCAAAATTTGACGGAAGAATCGCCAATGTCTGAAAAACGAGTTATTTAATTTTCCAGCAAGATTAAAATTCAATAAACATGCAAGATTTACTCTGCTAACTACAGAAGAAGATAGATTCCCATGGCATGAAAACTCTTGTTTCTGCTGATGTTGTAACGAAAGCCTAATAAGAAATAAAAGCACGCTAGAAAACGTGTACACACCATTTTAACATTTTTGTTACAAGAACACAAAGTACCTATTTTGATGATGTGGTATACCCATTGCTAGGCATATCAAATAATCTAAATGTGTGTGTGAAAAACATAAGATCTATACAGATATTTAGTTTGGAGACAGCATAACAAAATTACTAAAAAAAACATTGCACCTCAATATAGCAGGTGGACAAACCTGTTCCGATGATGACCTGTTGTTGTTTGCCTGGAGCAACACGGCAGTCAAAAGTGATGGTAGACTAACAAGGCCAGTCTCAGCCAGTGCAGAAAGTAAGAGCATTACAGGCTGCTTAAGATTCGTTTCATTGCCTTTTCCAGGACTATTATACAATGCACATACATTATTCACCTTTCTTCCTTCAAGAAAAGTGTCCACTGTGCTATTTTCATCTCCCTGGCTAGGACTTTCAGAATGCTTCTCTGTAGTAACGCCCAAATCAGACGGTTGCATTGCTGAGTTGTTCAGGCCAGCAGAGATCACTAATAAGTCTTTACTAGCTTCATCAACCAATTTTCTGTCCACTGGAATGCTGAAGTCATGTTGTCTACAGGATTTGCTATCTTCAGCCAGTTCACTGTATATGGTTGGCGATTTGGCATCACCAGATTGATCAAGTGTCAATGATTGGCACCCCACACTGTCCTGTGAACTAAGATATTCATATTCTTGCACTATATTTCCACCTAGTGTCCTGCATTTGCAGGACTCCCAATCAATAGTAGAGAAATTTCCGGGTTTCGATGTTAAGACAGACAAAAGGTTGAGACCAAACAGTATAGATGATGGGAGTGGGGATCCTTCCACCTGTGGCCTATCATAAAGGGCAAACAGATCTCTCAGACGATGTATTATTTGATAAGCTACAATCAGTTCTATCAAACCTCCCTGCATTTGATGTTGTTCATCATTGATGTGTACATGGCCAACGATCATGGTCACAGTCCATAAAAATCCATCTAACACTTCACCTGATGACTCTGTATTCTCAATTGATGTTTTATTAGACAGAAGATTTGAACTTCCAGAGTTGGATGCTGCCACCTTAATATAATTCTCCAGTGATGCTGATAGCATGGGAATAATTGGGGGTAAAAGATTTTGTACTAGAAAATAAGTTCGATTAGCTGGAAGTGAGAGCAACACTCTCAACAGGCGCAAAAGGTAGACAGTGACTTGACAAGCTCCAGGCTTTGAAGTATGTGATGCAGGTAATGCGGATGCAATGAAGTCAAGCAAACCAACTTGTCTTGATGCATGCAGCTCAAGATCCTTCCCTTCTAAATACTAAACCAAAATAATGAGAAAACGGTATTAGTAAACATAGTTAGCACTATAGTACAAACAATACATGAGGAATGAGAAGTACCTTTGTTATGTCACTGACAATCAAACCAATACTGGCAGCACCTTCTTTTCTAGCTTGGCGAAGTCTCTGAAGGTCTTGAAGCCATCTACTTAACTTAGCTTTGGCAGCTCCAAGAGCAGCCCTGTGCGTGATTCCTGTACTTTCACCTATGGATGGTTCAATAAATTCATGCTTTAGAGCCATTAATCTCTGGCGAATCTTTTTAATCCTTCGTTTTGTCTGAACATTATTTGATGACTTAGCCATAGAATCTGCAGCGCTGGAATTGCCAGTTGTATGTGAATCTTCTCCGCTGTTAGCAGAACTAGAACGGTTTTGGCCATCTTTACTTGGAAAGCGACGCTGAAAAGGTGAAGGCTGATCCCTAAGATCCATTGAGGCTCGCTCCCGTATTTGTTCTAGGTAATACTTGCGCCGCTGCTCACTTTCACGAAGCTTTTCAGCTAACTTTTGGGCTAAAAGTTCAGCTTCCTCTTGTTGCGCTTTTGCTCTTATCTCTTTTCGACGTTGTTGTTCTGCAGCCCTTGCTTCTCGTGCAGCACTAGATGCTTTGCGCTCCTCTTCTCTTCTGAAAATAGCTTCTTCTTTCTTGCGCTGTATTTCAGCAAGGCGCTGCATCTTCTCAGCTTCCAGGAACTTTCTTCGTTCCAAAACAGCTTCTTCCCTTGCAGTGTCCTCCTTTTGCTTTGTTTTGATCACCTGTAGCTTTTCAGCTCTCCGCATTTCAGAATCATGAAGTTTCTGCCTCAGCAAGAATTTCTTGTTTTCTTCATTCAGTGATGTAATAAAACGGACCTCATTGACCTTAGTACTCTCATCACCAGCTCTTTTTGCAACCTGAGCAAGATATGCTTCGTGACGAGATTCGCCACGTTGATGGCGTGCATTCATTACTTCTCGCAGTTTTGAGCTGCGCACAGCCTGCCACTCATTGACACGATGCAACTTTTCAGAGGTACGCTGTAGCCTCTGAACCCTCTCGCTCTCTAGTTGACTCCTGATTCGCAGCGCTCGTGCATGCTTTTCTTCTGCTTCTTTTTTCATATCCAAAGCACTTCTTTTTTTCTTTTCAGGAGACATCAACTTGTCATGTAGAACACGAGCACGGTCTGTAACTTTTCTTCCAACACCAGGAGAATGAGAAACACGAGAACTCCGTACAGGAGATTTCAGTATATCTTCCCAGTTTCTTTTCTCCTTCCAGGCATCCATGGACTTCCAAGGTGCTGTAATTTGTTTTTCCTTTTCAAGATGAACTGTACTCTTTTTAACAACATCGGTTGACTTGAGCCTGTCAAATTTGTTTTCTGGCAACTCCCTGTCCTTCTTAAAGGTGTGTTTCTCTATTTCAGAGATTGGTTCTAGTGACCCTCTTCTACTCCTTGCAGAATAGGAAGGCATACTTTGTGGATACGATTTACCAGACTTGAATGCATCCCTACTTTGCTTCTCGCCAGCAATCTTTTTCTCGCTAGTATCAGGAAGTTTCACCTGACTCTCAACTTTCAAACTTATATTCCTAACAGTTGCTGATGCTGTAGTCAGCTTTGACGAGCTACCCAAAACTTCTTCAGAAGAGCTGGATGTAAATCTCTCTGCTGTTATACCAGCCTGCTTGCATGCCAGTTCCAATTGGATTCTCTGGAAGGCCTCTAGAGATGAAGACAGTATTTCTTGCCTGTGTGGAGAACTTGTCATCCTTCTAACCTGCTTATAAGATGTACCAAACATGACTTTAGAGCACTGAAATACAGCTGGAAAAATTTATCACGGAAGGAAGGAAAGGAAAACATGTAGCTATTAATTTTGTAAGTTCTCAATCTAGCAACACATAACAGTGAAGATACCATTCCATATGCATGCCCTACATCAGCAGGCTTTTCCAGTATGTCAATGAATCATAATAGACGGAAGTGAAAATAAAACACAAGAAATCAGGATGCCTAGTGAGAAAACAGACCTCCCAAGACAAGGCATGAGGTCTCCTATGGTCAGCTTTCACAGCCATTGGCATGCCCTCCTTTGGTACACCAGGAGATTTTTTGGTATTATCAAAATGCTCTGCTCTGGATTTAAGTTCTTGAAAATCGGAAATAGCTTCTTCAAGGACAAGTATGGATTCATTAATCTGTTCCATGTCACATTCTAGTTCACAGAGGAGGTAAAGTTCATCAACAGCCCTATTCAGATTCTCAAAAAGAAAACACCATAGCCTCTGCCTGAATCTTTCTTTGCTCTCAGCACTTTCAGATCCAAAATCTGCAGAAGCAGAAACTGGTGCTTGGTCATGAAGTAATGTTCTACCTTCCATGGAAGATGTAACTGGAACTTCATGATCATTATTGGAGCAGGATAAGGAAACAGAGTCAGCTGAGGCTATTGAACCATTAACATTTGAAATACTCTTATCATCATTGGGTGTCTCTGTTCCCTGTACCATAATTGGAGATGCCTCATCAATCGTAGTTGTAGTACAAGTGTCCATCGCCACTTTGAGTTCACTTGCATCTTTTTGCACATTTTTTAGATGTGCAACATCTTCACTATGTCTGTGGCCTCTAGAAGAATTATTATCTCTGAATGAATCTGAAGGTAATGATAGACCTGGAACTTCATCAAAGTCTCCAAACTTGACAGGAGTATTGGACAAAACACCTACTGACTCTGTTTTGGGATAACATTTTACATGCTGAGAAAGATCTGCACGTTTTGCAGGACTGTCTGAACCGGTGGTGGGTTCATGAGGCAGTGAAGGATCTACATGATCAGCCAGATCAGTTTTGGGAGGTTCACTTGTTTCTTCAGCCACCACCAGTTCTTCAGGTCTTTCAACTATATCCTCTGAGGCTGAAGCATTTAAGCCACTATTCAGGCCACTGACACTGGTGCCTAAATCAGTGCATCCTTCACCAACATTTGTTGTTTCTCCACTACCAGATTCATCAACACCAACATTAGCATTTATGCTCGGAGGTGGGTGTTGCAGCTTGTCATGCCACCTTGAACTGTCACTGTTACAGTTAGCACGTGACCGTGATGGTAAGTTTGGAATTTTATGGCTGGAACCACCTGAAGACCTCTGCAATGTGTATTTTGAGCTGGACCGATGCTTCTGTAAAATGGGTGTATAGTGAATTAACAACAACAATAAGAATGGGCCCAGCATAATAATGCAGAAACATACGAGAAAATAATGGCCAGAGCAAAATAAGAGAAAATAAGACAGGCAAAGAACATTACCTTTTTCACTTCAAACCACCCTGATCCCAGGTCATCCACATCGCCATTGTCATTATCCATAACCAGTTAACCACCGAACGATTATCAGTGGTTCCTTAAAGCATTCTTGCTGTCCCAGACAACAATTTCGTGATAATACACTTGCTGCCAAGGAAATATTTGAGCTAAATTATTTTTAGAGTGACAAAAAGGGATTGCAAAATCACACATTTTTCAAGACAATCGATTGGTGATTATGTCTAGTCCCTCAGCTAAAAACTACTAACTGACACAGACAAGAATCGCTAAACCCTAAAACCAAAATGCACTATTAAAGTTTAACAAGGAACTAGACAGAAGAGGGTTCACTTGGAACATTGACAGATAAGCAGCCAAAATGCACTATAATTATTAGGCACGCTAGAAGAGCCTAACTGAACATGGACGGGTTAATTGATGGACTGGGTAAGTAGGGCACCACGCAGCACAAAGAACTAAAAGCTACAACCAACACAACTGACGGAGACAGAAATGAGCATGGGCTTGATCGAGAACAGCACCAACTCTTCAACGACAAAAAAATAATCCGTCCGTCCGTCCAAGAGGGCGAGGATCACTCACCGACACGAGAAGGAACGCGACTTCACCGCACCCCCGACAGAGAGAGGAGCAGCAGCGGGCCGAGGATCTGACGGGGAAGGAGTTAGCGGCGGCGGCGGCGCTGCTCTGCGCTTGGCGGCGGCGAGGCGCTGGGCCTCTTGGGGTTAACGCCCTGTCGAGCAGCGCAATCGAGACTCTCACCGACGCCTGCTTCGTAGCTCGCCAGGCCCAGTGAGGCCCAACAACACCACAGGAGTCAATAGCGCAGTGGAAAATTCCTCCCTGGGTCGGCCGCGGCGGCGCCCGCCGACGCTCTCCGTCTCCGGCGATGCTGCCTTCTTCCTCACGGCCCCCGGCCGGTCTCTCTCCACGTGCTCTGCTATGTGATCATGGCCTCCGTCCGTACTCCTCCCTGTGTGCTCCGGGGCTGGGAGTAGTGGGGCTTCCCCAAATCTCAAGGAAGACCCTGATGTGCATTTGGCTTCTAATTGCTGCAATTAATATAATAATTGCATGTTAGCGCGTCCTGCACTGCATCGCCTTTAGTTTGTTCTATAGTTGTTCTATAAATCATTACCTGATCGGTTGATGTATTTAAAGAAAATCAGTAGTTGGCGATGAATAACTAATATTATCAGATTCACCACGATTTTTTTTCGTAATCTACAATTAATTTTTATTTAAAATGCTGTATTTTCTATGAAATTGCTAATTAATGTGTCACTTTTGTAGATTGCGTTGGCATCCTAAACGGCTTGGGTATAAATGCGACCTTAAATAGAAAAAAAAAATCATTGTGCCTCATGGACCAGTAATTCGCAGCCACACTTTGAATATATTTAGGGAGATTTTTCATTCAAAGGATAAATAGACAGAAAATGGAGCCACACTCAAATTTCAGCCCAAGATGACTCCAACCTGAACCCATCAGCAGCAAAATGCACACTTTCTTATAACATTTCCTTGGAGAACAAACTTGATTTAATCCGTGCACTTTCTTTTTGTGCGTCGGAGAATTGAAGAGTAGAAAATCCTGTGTCTTTGCTTCAAAAACCGTGATAGCAAATCCTTGCTGGTAAATTTCGTGACAGACGTGAAATCTTAAGGTAACACTTTCACTGCCAGGGGAGCTTAACTGTTAACTCCCATTGAAAGCTTACAATGTGAAATTTAGCTAAGGCAACAAACGCATATGCATTTACAGTTGGTCAAATGCACACTCAAATGTACATGCTATTTGGCGATCTACCTTCCTACCCGCCGTCACCGTCTGAAGCTTCACCAGGACGCCACTCTATTAGAGCTCGGTTCTGTGACTTCTCATCAATGTGGTTGGAACTGGGGGGTCTGGCGCCGCCTGAGGGTCCTTCGATCGAGCAATTAGACAATTCTATCAACATTGCAGAGAACCCGCAAGAGCAAGATTTGCAAACTGTGCCCAGGTTCGTCATGGAGTTAAATCTCTACAGTGTAATAAATGGGGGCGCATTAGTACCATGATGAAGTGACCAACCTCAAAGAACGGAATACTGTAAAGAGTACTCATCTTGGATGTCATGTACATGTATCACGTTCATCTACATCTACATGCACATACCTCCAAAGCAGCCTTCAACTTCTTAATCTCCATAGCTTGTGTGTGAGCTAGTTCATGTGATTCCTGCAATCGCCTAAGTGCCCCACTCAACTTTGTCTTCTCTTTGGAGACCTGTTTCAAACATCATGAACAGAACAGAAATGTAAGAGACACCAGACAAAGAAGTCACTAATATAACAAAACCAAGGCAACACGTCCATTCGTTACTAGTTATGCCAGTAACTTCAAGTTTGAGATGATAGAACAAAATTCAGAAACACTAATTCCAGGTGCAATCACACGATGTGAAAACAAATTCTATATCACTACCTGAGTCTCCAGCTCCTGAATATGTTGAATAGCTGCCTGCTCAATGCAAGATCGACGCTTGTATTCTTCCTCAAGCATGCCTGTTATCTGGTACCTTAGTTCAGCCATTTCTTGGGTGAGATCTTCCGCATCCTCTTTTGCCTTTAACTTTTGTCCTCGAAGCTCTTCCTAACAAACAACAAAATACTTACATTACACAATCAAAGGGAAAGTTGTGTTCAAGTATGAACCAGAAAAAATAGATAGCTACTTCAATTTATCCGAGTATTAATTAAGGCATGCACTATAGCAAAATATATTTAGAACAATTTGTTTTTGGAAGATGTTTGGGAGCAAGGATGGCACTTGACCAAAATTAGAGCTTATACCAATTTCTTATTACATGTGGTAAACAACAAATTACCTTGAGCTGCTCAATTAGAAGTTCAGATTCTTCATTTCGTTTTGCCATCTTTTCAAGAATTACATCACCACTTTCACATTCTGCATGAACACCGTTCTCCAATGTTTTGTCAACTTGCTGCCCAGATCCAGAAGGGGATTGTTTAGGAGCTCTTACAGGCAATAGCTCTATCAGTTGCTTATTCTCCAGTACAAGTTGATCAATAGTTCTCTGTGCCTCGTGTAGCTGGAGCTCATGTTCTCCCAGTAATTTGTCAATTTGAGCTTTGTGCTCAGCAGCATGTTGGGTAAAGCTTTCGGTATCAAGTAGTCTCTGCTCAAGATTACTCAAATCAAGTTTCAAGCTCTCAATTTCGCATTGTGAATCTAAAGCTGTACTTTCAAGCTTCTCTATCTGTGCGGCTGCCTTCTGCAACTCCTCTTCTTTACATCTGACTTCTTCCATCAGAAGCCAGCACTGAGAATCAGATCGTATCAGCTCATTGTCCATCACTCTCACTCTTTCTGGGAACTTTTCAAGTTCAGTCAGCTTCAGTTCAAGACTGTGAATATGCTCCCCCATGATGTTTGCTTCAACGCTCCGTATATTTAACTGATCCTGCAAATATCCTACAATTGCAGTCAGTAAAGACTGCCAAAGTAACTAGATATAGAGTAGCCAGACCAATGAGAAACAGAACAATTACTAGTGCATACCAATTTCCTGATAGCAGTTCATCAATTCTGTTTCTAATTTCTCAATATAATACCTGTCCTTCTGGCAGGCCGAAGAGGCTGCATTTTTGTCGAGCTGTACTTTCTGCATTAACAATATTATGAACTCAACCAAACAGTTGAACAAATTAATGATACAATTTTACCTTTTTCTTACATTATTCAAATGTGAAACACCTTAAAATATTACATACAGGAACTATAAGATCATGGGTACCTCTTTATTCTTTTCTTTCCTATGAAGAACCTTTGCACCATTAGCAGGATAATGGCCGTTGGAGCTACTAGACATCTGCAGCAGCAAAAAACCGCAAGCCCCTGAGAAGTATACAGAAAAATGGCATGGCTAAGCTAAAATGACATCTAGACCATTAGCAGGATAGTGGCCGTTGAAGCTACTAGGCATCTGCAGCAGCAAAAAAACACAAGCCACTGAGAATTATAGACAAAGAAGATGCTAAGCTAAAATGGCATCTAGTGTATGTAAGTTATAACACATGATGAACATATCTGTCACTAGAGCACCACTACCATTGTAAACTGAAGAAGAGGAATTGGAGATTTACTAGAACATAGGAAAACCCTGATCTTAAATACATTCAGATACAATAATGGACACACTACATTACTCTATAACCCTTTTGTCAGATTCAAAGATGTGGGCGGCTAATCTTTGTGATCAGGAGAGAAATTGCCAGAACAAATCGAAACAAGCACCACAAATTGCAGATTTTGGAGCAGCATATCATTAGACCTTTTCGTAAGAAAACAGAGAGAGGAGAGAGAGAGAGAGAACAAGCTAGCGAAGATGATAATCATCAAGCAAATGAATCTTTCATGGTTCACTGAAATCGTACCTACAGCAACTGGTAAGCATCCAGCTGAAAACAAACGGGCCAGCTTAAGCCTCTCCAGCTTAATATGTACTACTAAGAGCATCTCCACCAGCTTAATCTCATTCATAAAGGAAGGGATTTGAAGAACAGCAGGTGGAAGAAAGACATATCCCAAACTTGAGAACACCCGCTTGCTCCAATCCTAAACTTGCAAAGGTCTACCCGACAAATACCCTCCTATGTAATAGTTTCTAACTGATTCCCTACCAAGCGCAGTCATCTCACAAGATCCCGCAATAGGTCGACCAAAATCCACAAGAGAAGGTAGGGGAAGGCAGCGGGGTTCGGGAGCTGACCTGCTTCGGTGCACGAGCGCGGCCTGCAGTGACGTCTCCGGCCGTATCCGTCTCCGGCGATCGCCGGAGAGAGGCGGCTCCGAGGACGGGCACTGGCGTCGCCGCGGGACACGAGGTGGCATCCAGCAGCAGGACGACTCGAGGACGAAGCCCCAGCACTGATTTCGCAGCGCTTAAACGCGATTCGGAGCCCTAACCGCTGTTAGCACGGGCCACCACGGGGGATAAGGAAAGAGAAAGAGAGCGACGGAGCCTCGGAGGGAGGAACATGGACCTTGCTTGCTGATAGAGGAGGGTGGACATAGAAAAATGACCAGTTTCTTTTCTAGTAGAAGCTGATCGGACTAGTCGGATACTCGGATTTCGAGTCTCTCATGTCTCCGGAGTCCAAGCCAAATCCAGGGTTGGGCATACAATGGTCAGAGAATAATGCAGCCTCGTATAAGTTTGATGTCACGTTCGCTTATCTTGTAATCCATGCTTTTAACTAAGGCCCTGTTTGGTTGGGCTGTGGCTGTGGGAAAAAGCTGCTGTGGGCTGTGAGCTGTGGAAAAGTTGCTGTGGACTGTGAGCTGTAGAAAAGCTGAAAGTTGTTTGGTTAAACAAGTATAAAATATACCTTTTATCTTTATCTCTCTTGAAACAACTACGGAAGAGCTTTTTATTCCACCAATTTCGAAAAGCAGAAAGCCAAAAGCCAAAAGCAGGGTCAAACCAGCTTTCAAAAATGAACTACGGAAAAGCAGCTGCTTCTGAAAAAGCACCCTCCAAAAGCAGCCCCTTTGGTTGGCCTTTTGGCTTTTGGGGCCAAAAGTCAAAGCCAAAAGCCCAACCAAACAGGGCCTTAAGAATGGCAGCGGATCGGGTTTGGGGCGGATATCCGCGGGTTTTGGGTTCTGCGGGTTCGGGTTTGGGATGGTTTTTCACCCACGGTTTTCGGGTTCGGGGCCCCGAAACCGATCGGGTTCGGTTTCAGGTTTGGTTTTCCACCCGTGGGTATCCAATGGATATCCGAAATAAATCATTTGGAATAAAAACTCATGTTTTATAATATATTAATAATAATTTGTTTACTTAGATTATTAAATTTATTTAAAGTTGACTCATGAAAATATTTATTATTTGTTGCCGCTGGTTTATACATGTGAATATGTGTATATATATCCGCGGGTTTCGGGTATCCATTCGGGTTTCGGGTATCTGTTCGGGTTTCGGGTATCCGCGGGTTTGGTTTTGGTGATGGATTTCCACCCGAATCGGATTTCGGGGCGGATTCGGGTTTCGATTTCGGGTTTCGGTTTTGGGTGCACAGAGACTCCACCCGATCCGAACCCGACCCGTTGCCATCCTTACTTTTAACTTACGTTTTTTTCAGTTTAAATATTATTTTTCTCTTACAACAGATGAGCCGGAACAATGTTTCAACGTGTTTTTTCAGCGAAACGAATTGGACCAATTTGTGGTATCTCCTGACAATCACAAATCTATAAAATTATAAAATTTCCGACCTCCTAACCTACTAGTCTGCCCACGGAACGGAGTCAACAAGATCTTATACAGATGCACAGCAACGACGGTCTGCCCACGGAACGGAGCCAGCAAGATCTTATACAGATGCACAACAACGACGGCGATGAGGGGAGCAGCTAGATCCCAGCATGCAGAAGCGCACCCTTTTCACCATCAGCAAGTGTACCAGCTCCTGTGCCTGTGGTCACGGGGGGCTTCAGGCCTCGTTTAGATGGAAAGTTTTTTTTTTAACCTGATAAATAGTACCATTTTCGTCTTATTTAACAAATATTATCTAATCGTGGACCAACTAGGCTTAAAAGATTCATCTCATGATTTCCAACTAAACTGTGTAATTAGTTTTTTTTTTACCTACATTTAATACTCCATGCAAGCGGCTAAAAATTGATGTGATGGAGAGAGAGTGAAAAAACTTGAAATTTGGAGCTGATCTAAACAAGGCCTCAGCAGCTGTCTCTCATAAATCACTGTACAGGAAGCCAAAAACAGCTGCTTTTACAAGCAACCGAACACTAAAGCCTGTACAGCTTGGTTGCCGGCCTGTACAGCTTTGTTGCTGAATAGCAATGGGCAGAGCAATTCAGAACAATTGACACACAGTGCATACTCGAGATCACAAATGAACTCCTTGGAGTAAATCTAGCATGAGTTTGCAAATACACATTTTTTACTATTTGAGCATCAAACTGTCAATGCTAGCACAACATTTTTCTAGAATAGGCATAAAAAATACAACAGATTCCAAAAAATTGCCAAGAGAACCTTTTCTTCTACTATTTCTTGCATTGCCATAGATCATAAATTACATTCGGAACACATATAGTGTGCACTGTCAAGAGGTCAATGGAAATTGGTTAAAGGCACAGTGATTTCATCCAAATAAAGTTTTAATCAAGGAGAATCAAATGAGATCAAACTGACATAGCAAGATAACACTGTACATGCTTCAATCAAGGAGAATCAAAGCCAACACCACGCATGTCTTGACTCTCGAAAAAAGAGTTTCTAAGTGTTTTAAGGAAATAAGGCAGCTCTGACTCGGAAGTTCATCTTAACACCAACTCCACATATACTAAACATAAACACACTGAGACTAATCACTCAGCTGCAGCAACCTCCTGTCCTCCCATTGCCTCGTCACCTTCAGCAGGCCTGTCCATCTTGACACCAACATCCTCCTTGGCATAGTCACCATGGACCTGAACATCATAGAGGGCATTATTAGCTAAAAAAGCCACAACGAATTTAAAGTACATGAACAGACAAAAACTTTGCTGCAAGTAGTTACCTCCATGAGCTTTCCAATGTCGAACTTTGGTGCTTTCAGGATCTTCACCTTGCGGATGAAGACATTTTGCAAGGGGAATATGCTACAGGTGGCTTTCTCGATTTCCTTTCCAATGACCTCAGGGATGAACTTGGACACGAGCTCTTTCAGATCACAAGTTGAAGCTTGGTTGCTCATGATTTCGGTCATCTTCCGACGAATCTACCAAAACAGAAATGGTGTTAATATGACAAGACAACCGACAAGCTAAGAGAGATTCAAGGCTCTTGAAAACATGAGATATCTCCAGAACTCTTACCTGTCTGATTTGGCTTGCCTGAGCATAGCAAGTGCGCTTCACTTGATTGGGCCGCCTCTTGGTGAACCCAATGCAGAAAAGCCGCAGCATGTAATTATCAGTGGTCTTGACATCGACATGAGCCTCGATAAGTGTCTGCCACTTCTTAACCAGCGAACGGAGCTTGTCCGTTGTAAAGGACATACCCTAACAAGATGACAAGATGGTTAGAGACATAATATAGAACATAGGTCTCGTAACAGTGTGAAGCGAACTAGAGATCATTACCCAGAAGTTTGTGAGAACATTTCTCCCTTGTACATCCTCTGCTCGAAGTCTGATCTTCCTGTATGCCTGGTCTTCATCACTCTGAAGATCAGCCAAGGAGACCTCAAATACTCTGTGCTTTAAACCCTCAGAGGCAATCTGAAAACAAACAGAATAAATTGAGATACATACAGTCATGGAATCACAAAAAAGGATACAACAGATACTTTGAACTGATTAATTTCCAATAAAGCTACAAAGGAACCAACAGGGTCATCGAAGATTACTGATCCTCAACTCAAGTCTAGTACCCATTCCAATAATTCGGTCCAACAAATGATCTATATCTTAGAAAGTCAACATAAATCATTTTTAAAGCTACCTAACCAAATAATGGCATTGATTCTTTACCAGAATAGTGATACATAGAGAGAACGGACCAAAGAGTGCATAATCTTAGAGCTTCCACCTTATTATATGAACAAATAACAAATGTGACAGCCTACAGAGGTCTCATTCTCATCTTACAGAGCAAATACTACACAGCCAAGGTCTGAGTGAAATAGTACTACTGTAAGGTGGTGTTTGGATCTGGTGACTAAAATTTAGGAGATATGTCGGGAGGATATTGCATGGAGTGTTCGGATACGACGAATTTTTTTAAGCCTAATTAATCCGTCATTAGCACATGTTTACTGTAGCACAACATTGTCAAATCATTGACTGATTAGGCTTAAAAGATTCGTCACGCAAATTAGTCGCAAACTATGCAATTAGATTCGTAATTAGTCTATATTTAATACTCTATGCATGTGTCCAAACATTCAATGGGACAGCGACTAAAATTTAGAAGGGGCAACCAAACACCACCTAAATCGGGAACAGTGTCTAAATCAAAAGTATCGCTAGAAATGCCATATACACTTGGTTGTTGGCATGATTTCACAGCAGTGAAGTCAAGATACATGGATCAGTGCAACCGTTCTGGCGTACAAATTTATAGAGCACTGCACAAGATCAAGAATAGGTCTGACCTGACTGAATAAGTGCCCTAACAAATTGATACCTAAGGTTCAGCAATACATCTCAGCGACTAATCAATCACTACTTCACCACAATACACGGAAGGCAACAATACGATACCCAAACAGAACAAGAACGTGAAGCGCGGGCATACCTTGGTGCCCTGTGTCCTGGAGACCAGGGTCTTGCCGATGTTGCGCACGCTGAAGACCGACGGAGCCTTGATATCATACCAATCCTTTTTGCTGAACGGATCCACGCTGCAAGGCAAGAGACACAGACACACCAAGAAAACGGGTCAGCACCGGCAAGAGGCGGCCAAAGAACAGCTGATAACGAATGCCATGCATCATTAAGTTCATCATTAAGTTCATAGTACAGCCAAAAAGGATTTTGAAGTGGCCAGAAACATCATAAATTAGCTTATATATATCTACACCAGATGCAGTGAAATTCGAGGGACAATTTCAGATTAGAATGGGTGTAACGATGGATAAATTCAGCAGTTCTGAAGTATTCTTCAGGTAATCAACAATCAAAAGTTGCTGCACCCAACCAGACACAACAAAGGAAAAAATAACTATCAAGCAGTTCCCAGGATTAGCATTGCACAGGCCTAGTGTCCTCGCTCAAAGAAATCATGTGACGTGTGGTCATCTGCGCACCAAAAGGTCCACAAGAGCAAAATCTGACCATTTCTGAACGTTATATTCCCGGTTTCCGATCCGCAAACGGAAGAGGATAAGGGGGCGAGATAACTCACGTCTTCTTCTTGCCTCCCTTCTTGCCCTTGGAGATACGCTTATTCTTGCCAACCGCCATTGCTGCTGCGACAGCTCGTCGCTGCGTCCGTGCGGTGGCGACGGGGGCGGCGCGGCGTCCGTGAGGACAGGAGGCGCGGCTGGTTGCGGGACGGCGCTAGGGAATGGGGCGGATACAGACGACGACGAGCACCAGAGCCGGATTTGGAACGGAGATGAGGGGATGCAGGAAGAGAACAACGGCGGGGTGCGCTAGGGTTTGGAGGGCACCGGCTGCCCTCCACTTTTATACGGGGGGAGTGGGGGCAGGCCAACGGGCCGATTTGCAGGCCCCCAACGGCCGAGGAGCGAGACCCGCCTGGCCTGCTAACGGCATTCTATGGGGCGGGCCTTAGCGGGCCAAAGGCGTTATCAGGCCGTGCTCGTGCCGGGCCAGCGTGCCGGGGGTGCGGCCCAACTACTTCCACTCAAAAAAAAAAAAGTCCACATTACCTCTTAACTTTTGCGAAAGTCTGTTTTTTCCTCTCTGAACTCTAAAACCGGGTAAACCATCTCCCTGAAATTTTTAAACCATTCGTTTTACCTCCCTGACCGGTTACAAGCGGTTTTTAAAGGCGGTTTTATCTTTTTCTTTTTTATTTATTTCGACTAAATCTTTGAAAAATCATAGTAAATCATACAAAATCATAAAATTGGAAAATTCAATTTTTTTACTCCACATGAGTAGATCTACACAGTGAATATATAATATGGTATGCTTTAGTATAAATTTTTTGCTATAACTTTAGATCTATGATTTTATATAATTAATTCATAGCTGCAGTTTCTATGGTCCAACTGTGGTAAATTTTTTATGGTGGGATAATTATTGTATGCTTGAACTATAGTAAAAATCATATACTCATTGGATCATGTATAACTTAGTTATAGATTTAAGCATACACCTAAATAAATCTATAACTAGTTAAACATGATCTAATGAGTATAAAAATTTTACTACAGTTCAAGCATACAATAGTTATTCCACCGTAAAACTTTCACCATAGTTGGACCATAAAACTGCAGCTATGAATTAATTACAGAAAAGCATAGATGTAAAGTTATAGCAAAAAAATTGTACTAAATCATACCATATTATATGTTAATTGTGTAGATCTACTCATGTGGAGTCCAGCAAAATTGGATTTTTCATTTAATGATTTTTCTGTGATTTACTATGATTTTTCAAAGATTCAGCCGAAATAAATAAAAAAGAAAAAGACAAAACCGTCTTTGAAAACCGCTTATAACTGGTCAGGGAGATAAAACGAATGGTTTTAAAAGTTCATGGAGGTGGTTTATCCGGTTTTAGAGTTCAGGGAGTAAAATTGGACTTTCGCAAAAATTGAGGGAGTTAATGTGAACTTTTTTCAAAAAAAAAAGCATGGCACTACTATGCAGGCTGGGCCGGCACGGGCACGATGAGTTCGGGCCAGGCCGTGCTTGGGCTAGGCTTTAATAAATGTTTTTCCTTCCTATGAATTAAATCTAATTTGTGTCAGGGATAATCAATGTCTAAACTGAGTGCATATTTTTTTCAGAAGATTAGCTTTCTCCTGTGTCCCTACAAATTATTAGTACTCTTTTTCAGTTATGCGGGATGATAACCTGCCGCTTTTTTCGGTGATATGGATCGCGATTCAAACATATAAATTATTTATTTAGTTCATCTTTTTCAGTTATGTTGATGATATCCTTCAGCCCCACATCCTCAGGACCCTTTTGCGCCCAACGCACCCACATCCAACTGTCCTGATCCCGACGCGCAGGAGACGGTGAGGCATGGCGTGCTCCGTGCCCTCGACACACTCAACCTGCGCTTACAATCATTCTGGCCGGAGTGCTGTCGCCGCAGCGTTGGCTGGGTAGGCGCTGGCCACCTCAGGCTCCTCCTCGCCTCCATCGCACGGGTACATTGCGCTATGCTCACAATTTCCACTAGGATGTGAGTCAGCCCTCTTCATTCCTCCGTCACCTCTTTATGTGTTCATCACGGCTGCCTGCTAAGTCTAATTAGGGATTGTCAGATTGTTAATTGTTTGGTGTAATGCTAGATAAATTAATCTCGCGATTTTCAGTGTACTGCTACTGATTGTGATAATTGTGCATCATTTCTATGGGGGTTATTAGTTCAATGGTGGAATATATTATTGTAGTAAGTACCAATGACTTAGCCTAACATGAATTTCTGGAAATTAGATAACATTATTTTTTCTGTTATCATGTCCACTTTTAATCTATTAATATTTAATGATCATGACATTATTTATTTTCAAAAAGTTTCAATTACCTTGAATGCAAGGAGGAGCATTGGTACCCTGGGTTGATGGTGGTCTTGAGATGTGGATGACACGAACAAAAGCCGAAGGTCTCCATCTGGTACCACCACACAATCAGCTTCCATGACACGGGGATGAGGTCTCAAGGAACACGTCCACCATCCAGTTTCAAGGGTGCCGCTAATATGGACGTTTAATTATTGAGGTTTTACTCATACCATCAGTCTTATGAAATTGTGCTGTTAGAGGTAGTAGTCCTTCATTGAGTTGAGCTGTGACAGCGTGCTGACCAGAGGCAATAGGTTTTGCTATCGCTGCAGCAGTGCAACCATCACTTGTGTTGTCACTGTAGTTATTGTATTGTTGGTCTATAAGTTGGTGCTTATATGATGACAAGTGGACTTCTGTTGTAGACTAATTTTGATTATCTAGCTTATCTAAAGGATTGAACTTCTGAACCTCCCATCTATTTGGAACTGCACCTCTGCATTTTGGAATCGTTTTTAGTCTTTTCAGCTTAGGGTTATTATTAAGAATCAACACATCGTTATGCATAGTAGCAGATCTCTTGTTTTGCTTTGCATTGTCAGCAGCAAAAATCCGTCACCATGATTCCAGGCATCGAATTCTATTATTTACCCACAGCAACACACAGGCATATTTACTAGTCCTAAATAAAATCAACACAAATCAGGCTTGGCAATCTAAAAAACTAGTATCAATCGAGACCAAAACGTGCATCAACATTATAGGTTCCCAAGGACGATGGAGTGGACCGACAGGTGCAGGCGCTGCTAAGCTGAACTTAGAGGGTGTTTGGATCCTTTCGAATGCAGCATTGAAAAACATAGGAATATGAAAAAACGTATGAATAGTATAAGGATACATGTGTAAAACAGAGTACCGTAAAACGTAGGAATGTTGAGTGATTGAAAGGTTTTTTGGTTTGGGCACAGGAAAAATGAAGGATTCATTTTGTAGGAATATCAAGATGGAGATAAAAATAACACCAAATGCATGCTTTGCATGTTTTTCCTCTCTCTGAGGTTGGGTAGAACAAGCTATAATGAACCATTAGTTACAGCATTCAACTCCTTGTACTTCATGCATAGGAATTTTTCCAAGAGGTACGAGTGGATGTTACAAATCCTATAGAATCAACACACATGCCAGCTACTCAGTCCCAGAAAGAAAGTCATTATGGGATACGTGCATGTCAAACTTTTTCAATTCTCACTACATTTATAAAAAATACGTGCAACATTTTTATCTCTAAATAAGTTTATTATGAAAGTATATTCAACGATCTATCTAATGATACTAATTATGTATTACAAATATTAATATTATTTTATATATAATTGGTCAAAATTAAAAAATATTGACTTATCGGGAAGCGAGAATAACTCCTATTTTAAGACAGAGGGAGTGAACCATAGGATAGGAAACTTTCCTTCACCAACAGTGTTCCCCAAAATTTTGATCCAAAGGAGCGCTAAAGCTTATAATTATTAATGTTTTTTTAGAAATTACACCGGACAACGTAGACACCCACAGCACGCACGGACACTCACCCATATGAACATACATACGCAAACCCTACCCCTATAAGCACATTCAAAGGACTGAGCCAGTAGATCTCGAGATTCATGAAGTCATCACAGTCGCCTCGCTGTCGACGGGGACGTCGCGT
The DNA here is from genome assembly GCF_019320115.1 of Miscanthus floridulus. Classification (NCBI taxonomy): domain Eukaryota; kingdom Viridiplantae; phylum Streptophyta; class Magnoliopsida; order Poales; family Poaceae; genus Miscanthus; species Miscanthus floridulus. The sequence continues at coordinate 112,776,982 of NC_089583.1, read as the reverse complement.
ACCACTGAAAACATAGCGCCGTTAAATCCTAAAATAAATTCAGAAAAATACGGGCACCCGTGCCAAGTTGAGGACTAACCCGGATAAACAGGTTCCACTATAAGGAATCCAATCAACTGATCTATGACCAGTTCATAATTATTATATATTTATAACATTGAACCGACAGTAATATTCTAATTTTAATGAATCCATTGATAATTGAAGGTTAGTACCTATATTGAATTCGGATTCCTACTCATATATCTACTTTTTTTTTTAAAGAACATGTAGATCTACTCAACAGTAGTTTTTCTAAAAGTAACATATATATTAATAAATATATCATTGATCAAATATATAAAAACAATATAAATGTAGATAAATATATTTCAATACATATAAACATTTATCAATAGGTAAATTTAAATATATATATATATATATATATATATATATATGAATCATAGATATAAAAAACTAAAGTACCTGATTAAGTTTATTTTGTACCCCCTGAACTCTTGTTTTTGTTCAATTTGACCCCCCTCAACTACAAAATTGAGTAACTTTTCATCTCACCCATCAAAATTGTTTAATTTTGATACCAAATCGATTTTGAAATGGTTCTGAGATCAAAATTGAACGATTTTGATAGTAGACGTGCCAAAATGAACCGGGTTTTGTAGTTGGGGTCAATTAGATAAATGCACCGCTAAAAATAGACTTAATCCATTCATTAATAATTCATGGCATATTAATTTAAAAATATCAATGCAAATTGTAAAATTAACGACGGATTAGGCCAAGAGCCAAGTGAGTATAATGTCTACATCGCTACACACATGTAAAAGTTGAGAAGCACGACATTTGGTAGTCGGTGACTTGGACAAGGATATCCATCATAAGAAAACATTATCTATAGATGTTGGATAAGATCGTCTCTAAAAATTCGCTGGAGAGGCTTGCCCATCTTTTCTAGTATTTGTCATTAATAAATATACTAGCAAACATATTCATGAACGTCTTAGAATAAGACTCCATATTATTATTGGACACGAGTTGTTATCACTCGTATGATTATATATCATGAGTGCACGTCACATATGAGACATATAGGCCGTGAGGGCGCTTTGAGAAGTAAAACAAAGCGAGACGGAAAAGTCCCTTTGTTCTTTAAAGTTGCGTTTGGTTTGGGAACATCAAGGGATAGGACGAACTCATTCTAGTTTTCTAATATAGGACCATCTCATACTTGTGTTTGGTTGGAGAAGAGGTACGTCCATATTTTGTGTTTGGTAAGAGGTATGACCAGAGAAAGGACACAAGGATCATTTAGATCCGTTAGGCAACCATTCAAATGGAGGGCCATGTCAGCCTCCTTTATCATCTTCTTCATCCAGACATCGGCCTCCTAACCCACCTCTGGCCACCTCTGCCCGCCCGCCCACACGAGGGCATCTCTGCCTGCCTGAGGCCGCCTTCGGCCTTCGCATCTCCTCGAAGCTCTGCGCTGGAGCTCATGCCGGAGGCCGAACAGGGAATCCTTGTTGGAAGCATGGAGGATGCACATGAGGCACGCTGGGCCCCGTGTACGGATGCCCACACTCGGGCTCATGCCATGGCCATCGCCCATAGTCGGCCCCACTTGGATGTTGCGGTTGCCCACAACCGACCCCGTGCCGATGGCCGGCTTCACTTGGATGTCCCCTCCATGCATCGGCCGCACGACCGGACACGTGAAGAAGATGAAGCGCAAACGGAGAACGACGTTGTGGAAGTGGGACCAGTGCGTTTCACTAAGAAAGGGGATCACACTGTCCTCGGATCTTGTAGAATATTTCCAAGTATGACTCTGCCCCTGCCTATCTTAGAACCAAATACTGAGACGAAGTGTCCCGCCCTCCGACTAAATGATACAGATATGAATATAGATTAAGGATTATTAGTAAAAAGAAACAATTCTAGATATGAATCTCAACAAGCGATTGGATTCTTTTTTTTTTATGAAGGGAGTATATATTTTACTTAATAATTATAATGGCAATATTAATCTTTATAGGTACTACTAATATGCTGATTATATCACGTTTTGTGTGCCGGTTAGGATAGTGACAGTGCTAGTTAACATATTTTATTTTAAATTAGTGATTATAATGACAAATTAGTGGTACTGCATATTTATTGGTGTATAATTAGTTACAGTCCTTGGATTCTCTGGTTTAAATTTTAGTTGGCTATAGTCGAGGACTAACGTTTTAGACCACTTTAGCTCACTTATGTGATCTATTTTTTTTTTATGAGATTGACTAAACTTTAGACGGCACTTTAGAGTTCGGAGCCCCAATAGCTAAAGTACTTTAGACAATGAGATCTAGCAAGCCCTAATTATTAGTTTTAAGTAATCCAAGCAATTACTCTAACTATCCTTTTTGCATAGGGAAAATTCATTCAACCAAACGTAATAATGACTCATCTAAGAGCAACTCCAACAGAATTTGTATCTAACATGCAAATGATATTTTTAGCTAAAGCTCTAGAAAAATGGCCTCCAAGATACTAGCCAACACAATTGCTATCCCATTTGACATGCTATCCTATGAGCCTCGGTAGCTAAATTTGGCTAGCCAACATGCCTTGCTATCTTAGTGTATGTGAGGCTGACTGTTAGTGCCATGTTTGCGTTGCTCCAAACTCCATTCTTTTTTCTTGGAGATATGGCCGGTCTGTTGGAATGTGTTGAATTACGGAGAAAGGATTTTTACGAAGTGGATAGCTAAATGAAGATATGGAACATGAAATTTAGAATGTTTCTTGGAGATGCTCCAATCCGTTCAACCAAAAATGGAGCATGCATAAGTCCCTCCTAAAATTCATCGACATACAACTTTACCCAAAAAAACCATGGGTAACTATATATATATCACATCGACTTTGCCCTCAACCAAACTCATCTTAACAGGCATAGCAACCAAAACACGTACACAACTCAACCAAAGCTTGTATAACATAATTTTTTTCACTCAATCATTTCTGCAAGGACAACGTGAAGCCATAAGACAAAATCATTTTGTACAAAATTTGTAAAAGGACAACAATGTACACAATTTGAAAAAGGCCAACACCATGCAATTAGATGAAAATTTGCAGAATCCCATACAAAGCCTCCCCAGCGCTTTGCTATTGTTGTCGACGTCTTCTTACTCGACCGTTCGGCGTGAAACGGCGAGTATCCGCTGTTCGGAGTGAAGGGATCCACTGGACTACTAGAGCGTAATGTAAGTTTGCGCAAATTACTTGCACATGCATGTTCCTAAAACAGAAGCTTTGCGCAAATAACTTGCAGATCAACCTGGCATAGCAAGGAAATATCCAACTTCCAAGCAAAAATAAAACCGCCACAGATCCAGATGTCAACAAAAAAGTGTTTCAAGGTAACAAGGCAGCTTTAAATGGGAAATCCATCTCACTTAAGCCTATAAACATATAAACAGCAATCCTGAGCCAAGCTCGGCCACCTCACTCTATTTTTACCACCGTTCGATCCTAAGCACGGTTGCCATCCGGCGGTCAATGAGGACCCCATTGATAGTGTCGCAACACTTCGAGAGAACTCGGCGTTCAGCCCTCCGGCTCCGCGTCCGGGTACCTTCGCCTCTCGCCGTCGCTCAGGCTGCCGGCGTGAAATTTTTGTATTTTGGTCCCTTTTGAAAATATTTTTTACAAAAAGACCTACGCCAAAACGTTTTCTGAAAATAGACCATTTTTAGGCGTCTTAGAACATGACGCCGAGGTATGAGGGTCGGCGTCGACTGACACGACGCCGAGGTCTTGCTACGTCACGGACGACCCCGGTCGACGGCGACACGGTGGTGCGTGGGGTCCGACACGTCGGCGTCGTGTCAGCAAACGCCAAGGGCCCAACCTCGCCGCGGCTGGACTGAGCGCCGAGCTATTGGCACCATCCGGCGCGTGGCTCAGGCGGCCCAACAACGCTTCGTGGCCCAATAGCTCGGCGCGGTGTCACTTAACGCCGAGCCACCAGACCTCGGCGCGGCCCGACTCAACGCCGAGGTCTGGTCCCTTGAAGCCGCGCCGCGGCCCCCTTCTTCTTCCTCCCTCCATTCTGAAACCGCCGGCTCTCCTCTCTGTCTCTTCTCCCCCACGCCGCCACCAAACCCTACCCTCCAAAATCGACCCTATGTGCCACGATCTCGGCTCCCGAAGCTTCCTCGAGGTAATGGTCCCTCCCCTCCTCCAATCTATCCGCGTAGATGTGCTTACATTGTCCCTAATCATGTGGAATCATGGGTGTATGGTGTTTTGGTATATTTGTGTTTGCATTTGCAAAATATATGGCTTAGGATGATTGAGTGCATTGTTGTTTAACTGTTGTATGTGCTGAACATGCTAGGTTAGTTTGGTTTCTAAATATTTTGGTCATTAGGGTTCTTTGTTATTTGTTGGTGTCATTAGGGTTAGTATGTATTTTATTTATTTGTTGGTCATTACATTTTAATTTTTTATGACTAGAAATGATTATGTTGTTGGGGTTGAAAAAGATGAAATGATATATTTTAGTTTTTACTTATTGGATTGAAACTCGCATGATATATTGATATGTGACACTACTTGTTGTGTGATGGCTGTAGATGGATAAATTGGTGAGGTTGCATTATGGAGGCCGTATTGTTAGGACAAGAGATGATAGTTTGGAATTTCTGGACATGTGTGAGGAGTTGTTGATTTTTTCTGAAACACCATCTTTGACCCAGTTAGTGGAGCGAGTGAAGGTTAAGTTAGGCTGGAATGAAGGAGAAGTGCATGTTCAGTTTGAAGGTGTCATAGATGTTGGGTCGTCGAAGGGTTCTCGGATCAAGCGGTTGCTCAAAATTACTAGCGAGTCTGAATGGAATGATTACAAGGCAGTTGTATTGGCCTCAGAAGTGCGATCTTTGGATTTAGTAGTAAGTAAGGAGTCCGGCTTAGGAAATGATAGCTTCGAAGCATGCCCATCTTCTCCCGCTCACATAGGTTATGGTCCTTTGTCTGAAGAAGAAATGCTTGTCACACAACTAGGCTACGGTGGAGATGAGGAGGAGAATTCGGTTGCCGATGGTGAGGGAAATCATGATAGTTATGAAGAGGATGATGATTATGTAATTGGTGATGCAGAAGAAGGTTTAGACGACGCTAGCGGAGACTTTTCTATTGAGGATGAGCTTAGCGACGAAGATGATCTTAGTGGTGAAGAAGACTTTGGTGATGCTAGGGCTACGAACCGTTTTGACATGGAGATAGCTGGAGATGATGAATCCTTCATAGAGGAGATAGCCGAAGACTCTGATGACGATCGACCTATTGGTCGTCTCAATTTTAGGGAAATAGAGATATTGTCTAGGGTCTTGCCTTGGAGAGATCCATTAGTTGGTGATTTTGAGGACCTTAGCCATGGTCACAGGGCAGTAGCTGATGGTGGGCCAAGTGATACAATAGTGCCTAATGTTAGCGGTTGCCTCATCATACGGAAGGGCATATTGTTTGCTACCATGGATGAGTTGAAATTATGGTTGCAAGAGTACTCCATTGTATACAACCGACCTTTTAGGGTCATCAATTCATTCAAGGAGAAGAGATACATTGTTGCTTGTGAACAACAACAGTGTGGTTGGAGAGTATGTGCTAGGAAGACGAAGGCAGGCAAATGGAAGATTACCTCAGTGAAGCAACCACATGTTTGTGCCACTACTGAGGCAGAAGAGAACCATCTGCAGCTCAATTCTAGGTTCATTGCAAGGCAGTTATGCCCCGTGGTGAAGCATATGCCAACCATTACGGTGTCCGCGTTGGTTGAGATCATCTTCCAACAGTACAATTACTATGTCAAGTATGGAAAAGTATGGAGGGCAAAGCAGCATGCACTAGAAATAATATTTGGAAATTGGGAAGAAGCTTATGAGCGCCTCCCTGTAATGTTGAATGTAATGAGGGCTGTAAATCCTGGGATGCACTTCGAGTATTTACCTAAGGAGGGTGAAACAAGGAATGGTAGCCAGGTATTTGGAAGGGCCTTTTGGGCGTTCGGGCAGAGCATCGAAGCATTCAAGTATTGTAGGCCCATCGTCTCAATTGATAGGACCTTTCTTATAGGGAAATTTGAAGGCACAATGCTTATTTGTACTAGGACAGATGCAGAAGACCAGCTTGTGCCATTGGCCTTTGCGATTGTTTGGAAGGAGGACATGGATAGTTGGTGTTGGTTTCTCAGGCTAGTAAGACAAGTGGTAATTGGTCTAGGACATGATGTTTGTGTGATATCCGATAGGCATGCTGGCATTCTGAATGCCGTAGAACAAGAGATTCCTGGTTACGGCCAAATACATCACCGGTGGTGCACCAGACACCTTGCTCAGAATCTTATAAGGCGTGATCATACAAAGGACAACTTCAAATTATTTGAGGAGGTTTGCAGGCAGCAAGAGGTTCAATTATTCGAAGACAAGCTAGATGCCCTGAAGTTAGCCACAAATGTTGATGGTAGGCAATTCTTGAGTGAGTTGATGGCGTCGAAGGATAAGTGGTCACTTGCATATGACACCGGAGGTTGGAGATGGGGCTTCATGACTAGTAACATGGCAGAGATGTTCAATAGCCTTCTAAGAGGTTGTCGTGGTTTGCCTGTGACTGCTATTGTCTCATTCACCTTCTACAAGTTGAATGCTTGGTTCATTTCGAGGAAGAAGCATGTGAGGTCTCTATGGATAGCAGGCAAAGCTTGGCCACTTTTAGCATCTTAGGAACTAGCTTTCTCAAAGAAAAAGTCTAAACGACAGAAGGGTTCATGTTTTGATCCGATCAACCATGGATATGAGATTCTAGAGGGTGGTGGAACTAACATTGGTGGTGAAGATCAAGGTGCTCGAAAACATAAAGTAGTGATCAATGAGAACAAGTGTACGTGTGGAAAACCGACCATATACCATAGGTCTTGCTCCCACATGATTACAGCCTGTCGCCTTAGACGTGTTGACGCTGAGGTCCCTCCCTGTATGGCCGCGGAGTTCTCTTTGAGGAACCTAATGAGCACCTGGAATCCTCAGTTTAAGCCATTTCTTGACGAGAGTCAATGGCCTACTTATGATGGTCCCAAGTATGTGGCTGATCTTGATTTACTCTGGAAGAGTAGAGGACCTAGGCGGCGGAAGTGGTTCAGGATGGACATGGACCGAGCCACGAAAGGTAGATCAACCATGAGTAAGGTTGGGAGACATTTTGTAGAGGACACCCAAAAGAGTCATTGCTCTGGTTGCCATAAGACGGGCCACAATAAGAGAAAATGTCCTGAACTTCTTAGACAACAGGTATCCACCAAGCTAGCTATATGAATTGCTTTGTGTAATAGTGCATTGGTTTACTTTTGTTTTTTTATTGTTATGTTACTTCGTACCATATATACATGCTTTAACTTATACTAATGCTTTAGCATTCCTTATGTTGTAGGATGGATCGGTTCCCCCTTCTTGATCAAGGTTCGATGAGCACCACCGGGCTCGGAGGATCGAGAACGGAGAGGTATATTCAATAATTCATATGAAACAGTGCATTGTTCATCTTTTGCTCTATATTCCATGCTCTTTATAAAGTGACATGAACTAATACTTTTTCATGCTTATCTTTTTTTGCAGGTTTTGAATGTGCTGAGACCAATGACACATGAGGCCTCTACGACCATGGTCTACGATGAGAGGTACACGCTCCTACTGAAGCTGGCGAACCTTGCTACTGTTGCTCGTGTTTGTCGTCGAGGCACGCCACCTTTCAACCCAGCAGCACTGACGGCATTGATAGATCAGTGGCGTCCGGAGACACACAGCTTTCACCTACCGTGCGGGGAGATGACGATCACTCTCGAGGACGTTGCCATGATCCTTGGAGTCAAAATCTGAGGATTCCCAGTGACAGGAGACACGGAGTCTGAAGGATGGCAGTAGTGGGTTGAGCACTTCTTGAGACATCCCCTAGCGGCAGTTGAGGCTAGCAAGAAACGGCGCAGCAGTGGGGTGTCCCTGAGGTGGCTTCGTCAGTAGTTTCGGGAGTGCCCACCTAATGTAGATGCCCAGACCGTGACATACTACTGTTGGGCCTACGTCCTGCACATGTTTGGTTCGGTTCTCTTCCCTAACGGCACTGGAGACACGACGTCCTGGATGTACATCCCGTGCCTTTGGAACTAGGAGGATGCCGGCAATAGGAGTTGGGGCTCGGCTATACTTGCTTTCTTGTACCGTCAGCTTTACGAGGCTTGTCGCCGTCCTGGAGGCGCGCACACTACAATGTTAGGGTGCATCACACTGTTGTAGGTAATAAAGTAAAGTTGTACAAGTTTCCACTACAATTCAATGTTTTTTCTTAACAAAAGTAATTAACATTCAAGTTTCCACTCTTTTTTGTAGATTTGGATGTGGGAGAGGCTTCCAGTTGGGAGACCACATCAGCTTGATCCCCCACAATCTTGGTTTCCTCAAGGAGACGTAGTTGTCGCCCCTACCATGGCACACCTCTATGAGCGAGCCCACGGAACTTACCACATGTCACGCCACGCGTACATCAGCTTCACCAATGAGCTAGACACCCTTTTACCACAGCATGTAAGTTTCCCACCCATTTGGCCTAATCGAGGATATGTGCACAAATTGAGCGTCGACTAGTTGATGACGACGTTGTGTACAGGTTCAATGGTGCCCATATCAGCGGAGGCAAGTCACGGATCTCAACTTGAGCTCCTTGTGCATGGCAGACGAGGATGTCTGGACGATGAGGACCCCCTTATTTGTTTCTATGCAGTGGAGTACCATCTCCCTCACCGTGTAGCACGACAGTTTGGTAGGCTACAGCCTTCTCTGCCTGAGGATTTCTCCACCAGTTGGCAGCTCCACAAGTACGTAACATGCAATATTTTGTTCGTTTCACATGAATGAATCATTGAGTAGGCCTTCATATTACCGCTATGGTGTAAAATTTGCAGGTTCAGCAGACAAAAAATAAGAAGATCACCAACTGGCAGCTGGAGCACCAGCGCTACATTGATGAGTGGATGTTGATGGAGTAGAACAACATGGGCATCCATGTCGTCCATCGTGACAAGGCATTCGATGATTACCTTGTTTGGCTTGGTCAACGAACAAGGCTTCAATTGAGGCCCGCTTGGATGGAGCAAGACATTGCTGACATTGTGAGCGAGGATGAGGGCAACAACCCATATGACCAAGCTACCCGAGAAGGCAGGCAAGTTGAGATCACCCCTACGTTAGCCAGAGCTGTAAGTGACACAACTATTTCCATCTCTGAGGTCTTTACTATGATAGAGACTTAAATTCTTGTTTTTTTGTATAGAGCATGAAGATAATGAGGACAGTAGCCGAGCAAGGAAGGGCATTGAGGATTCCTGTGGGCGGTCCTGATGAGTTCTCCATGTTACGACAGCACATTCAGGTAGCCTCCTATCATTCAAGTGATGTTACATCTTTATATAGTTTTGCGACCAACCACACTTACTAATAGTGCTTTCAAAATGCAGCGTGCCATGCATCACCTCCGAAAGGTAGCTGCACACCTTAGATGTAGACGTGCCCCGGATGTGGCAGTCCCACAACAGCTTGGTGCTGGACCTTCTACTGCACATGTTGGAGGGACTTCATCTTCACATGGTGCACATGTTGGCGGGACTTCTTCTTCACATGGTGTAGCAACTAGTGTAGAGGGTGGTCAAGGACATGGTCCTTATGATGATGAAGATGATGAAGGATAGGGAGAGTACTATAAGCATGAGTATGATGAGATTGGCATGTCCCAGCTTGAAGATGCACCCCAAGGAACTCAAGGCCCCTCCGGTTCTGGATGTCCACAGAGGACGCTCAGACCAGTGGATGTAACACCTTGGTATTAAGCATGCATTAACATTCCATCCCATGAGCATAATTATCATCACCTCAGGCATAAGCATCATTCTTGCATTTCATTTCGAAAGAAATGAAGTATCATTTCATGTGGTGCTTAAGTGATTGAAATTCATTATGTTTAAAACAATGTGAAATGCTATGCTCATGTTTGGATGCCATGATTGTTGTTTTAATCACTAAGATAGCTTAAAAATTTTTAGGATACAATTTGGAGCAAAGTTCATATTTAAATTTTTACCAAATTATGCTTTTAAAATAATTCTCCAAAATTAGGGTTTTGAATTAATATCGATTTTATTTTGTAATTCAAAATCTATTTGGAATTTGACTTTGGTCATAAAAGCAAAATTGTAGATCCTGAAAAATGGAACAACTTTCATTTTTACACCAACTTTTGAAACTGCTTTGAAATAGTTTAAAATTTCATTTGAATGAAAAAGGATTTGAAAAGAATTTGAAAAAGAACATTTCACCTTGGATGGGCCGCAGCCTCGCTTTTGGCCCAGCCGCTCACGCCGGCCCGGCCTACCTCCGCACTAGCCCGCTCACCTGGCCTGCCTTAGCGCCACGCCACGCCTGTTCCCATGCGCCGCGCCTGACCGCATCAGGGCGCGCTCGCCGCGTGGCCGCCATGCGCCGGTGACGCACGCCACGCGGCAGCCCGGCCTGCCCCGTGCCCTCCTGTCGCGTCTTCACCTTCCCGGCCGAGCTGCGCTCCTTCTCACTCCCCACTCCACTCTCTCGCTTGCTCAGTAGCAGCAACAGCAGCGGCGCACGTCCTCGCGCACCTCGTCCGCCTCGGAAGTAGCTCGCCGTTGAACCCTCCATCTCACCCGCAGCTCTGCCTCCTCCTCGCGCACCTCGTGCTCGCCTCGGTAAGCCGTGAGAAGCTCCCTCTCTCCGGGAATCTCTCGCTGGAGTTGTGGCCGAGCTCGCCAGAGCGCTCCGCTCCGTGGACCTCGCCCCTCCCCTCCGTCCTCCTTCTCGCTCTCACTTCGCGCGCACGAGCACCGCACGAGCTCGGTGAAGCTCCCGCACCACCTCTCGCGCCCCTTCTCGGTCGTAGTTGGCCGGCCGTCAGTGAGCCGTGCCACCGCTCCACCATGCACACCGCCGAGCTTCATTACGAGCTCCTCCCGTGCCTTCACTTGGTGCACTGCGTCCGCCTCGTCGTGGGTGAGCTGCTGGTGGTGACCGCGCCGCTGGCTAGCTCACCGTCGGCGAACGCTGACCAGTCAGCGGCGGCCCTGCTCGGCTCCGGCTGACGCGTGGGTCCGGTTTGACCAAGGGTCCCGCCTGGCAGCCCCTCTGGGTGCACAACACCGGGTGCACCTAGCGGTTCTAGGTTGGGGAAAATTTCATTATTAAAGAAAATGGTTTCAGAAATTGATTTACAAAGCTTGTAAAATGTATATCTCCAGTTATATTGCTCCAAAAATGGTGAAATAAATTTTGTTGTGCTTCTTGTCACCAGATCTACATGATAAAAATATTGCATGTCATTCTTGAGATACTTTTCTGTGGAGTTTTATTTAATAATTGAAATTGTTGTTTTCTTGAGAAAGTCATAATAAATCATAGAAAGATCAGAAAAATATGATTCCAAGTTTGTTACTCTTCTTGTGTAATGTACTTCCTGTGAAAAATATATTCCATGCATGTCCTGTAGAAAAATTATGAGGTGTAGTTCAAGTACCTTTGATGGCTGATTTTTGTTATTTTTGCTAGAGAGCAAAATTTGTATAAAACATGCATGTGATAATTTTTATGCAGTGATTATTTACTGTGTAGAGCCTAGAAAAAAATACTAAATATGTTGTTTGGCACTTTTCATAATACAAAGTATTTTCATGCTCATAATTAGGTCCAAGCTTGTCAATTTTGTGTAGGCTATTCCACTTATCCAAATGCCATAAAAATCTGATGGTAGACTACTTAGGGTAGTATTGTGCTATGGTAATTTTCTAAGATTTTTCTAAACTATAAAAATAGATGTTGGTATTCAAACCTATTATTAATTAGGGTTTAATCAAATGTTGCTTTGTGCATGATTAAGAAATTAGTGGAGCTTTGGTGTATCTTTGAAGCATTTAATGAGATGTGTTGACTTAGCATATTAGTAGTAGAAGAGAATGTAGTAGATGACATGTGCTTGTAGTACATGTTCTTGGATGAGGTTGACTACTTTGCATTCACGCATATCCATTGTGTTCATCTCATCTGATGCACCTTTTGTATAAGCACTTACGCACCTGCATCATACAGGATCATAAACCGAGAGCCCAGTTGTCCTACCTGAGGAGCCCGAGGAGCAGCTCGAGGTGCAGCCGCAGGAAGTGACCGAAGCAGACGAGGAGGACGTTGAGGAAACTTCCAGAGTGCACCGATCACCGCCCGAGCTCCTTCGAGAGAGGCAAGCCCCAGAGCATTTTTCTCCCCGGTTTGCAATTATTAATTAAATGCTTTACTTTAATTGATGCATTACGTTTAGGAGTTGTTTGCAACCGTTGCTGCATTATACCTTGTCTACCTTTGTTATACTATATCCTTGTTACCCTGGTATCCACAGTCGAGTCAATGCTTAGCTGGCTTAGACTGGTAGAAGTCAGGTGATTTCCTGTCACCTACGAGCTATAGGTGGTTACCTGGATCTGCTTGGAGAAATATGTAGTCATGGTATAACTAAGTGTTAATTGAAGTTGAGACCGGATGGAGACTTACAGAGTTTTGGACTGTAGTGCTTTTCGTCTGTGTCGATTAAGGACCAACCGTTGTTGGGCCTCAGGTCATGTTGAACACATGCCTTATATTAGCTGGCCGAATAAAGTACCTTTTGACAGCGAAGCTGGGAGATTATTCGGGCCGAGTAGATTGCCCGCAGCGCACTGTGTCGGAGTAGGTGTGGTAGGACACGGGGGCGCGAAGATAAGACCAAAGAGCAGTCGATCGGCCCCTGGGTACATGTGGTTCCTAGCAAACTCGAGATTCCTGGATAGTTGACTCAGTGACCGATACCTCACTTTAGCGGGTGAGTGAGGTTTGTGTAAGGAATAAATCACCAACTGGTTAGGAATCGATTCGAATCGCCATCGCTCCTGGATAGTGAGCACTTGACTTGAGTGACATCATCGTAGAAATATTGATGGAACACTTGGACAGTTATAATGAATATGACAATATGGAAGTTGTTAATGATCATTGGTTATCATTATTTGCTTAATCACATGCTTGCTCTAGTATAGGTGCAAATATAGTCGATAGGTTAATAATAATTAACTTGACAGTAATGCTTTTGGAAAGGTTCTTAAAATACTAAAAATGTCACTTTTTGCAAATGAGTCAGCTACCCTACTATAAAGCCCTTCATAATCCTTGGTGTCATTTTATTTTTGGTTATGTCGGGTAAGTCTAGCTGAGTACCTTCTCGTACTTAGGGTTTTATTCCCACTTGTTGCAGATGGGCAGATGTATTATGGCTACTGTATCAACTGCCTTTATCCTGCGATGGGTGATGCTTAGGACCATGGGCATGGTCATTCCATACGTCTCATCTGATGCTTTTGTTGGAGATGATCATTAGCTGGCACTATATTTGAACTCCGTGTGAGTGTGTGTGGTTTGAACAAATGGCTTCCGCTACTTCTATTTGAACTCGTTTTGTAATAACTATGTTTAAACTCTGATGTATCTGTGATGCAAACTTTTATGTAATATGTGATGGTGACCGCTAAACTTATTACGATCTTGGCTAGTATGTGAGTTGGTTTGAAATCCTTCGTGATTTCACGGACTACCGGGTTATACGGACTTAAGTTTGTTAAATCGTCTGCTCTGGCAGATGATTTTCTTACTTAATTTCATATAATTGGTCGGTTCTGTTATAGTGGACAGGTACACTCCAGGTACCTATCCGTTTGGGAGGGGAAAGCGTTATGCTCGCCGTCCACGTTAAGGTACTTGGCTCAAATTTTAGCATACACCAATTAGCTCAATATCTAAACGAACATCTTTTGATATGTAGTTAAGTTACATCTCATTTTTTGTTCCCAACTTAGCTCAATAGCTGCTAAAAGTTGTTAAAATTTACTATTATAGGAAAAAGAGAGATCAAGGTGAAAAGGAGCATTGGAGAAGGAACGAACTAAAAGCTCCAGACCTTGTCATATGCTTCTTTTGTGCAACCTTATGTAATGTTCTATGTATCTTATGGTATGCACTATGTTTGGACTATGTTTGATATCACTATGTTTCGATGTTGAATGTGTATGTCGGTGTGGTAATGACATGGACTATGTTTGATGAAGCATATCACTATGTTTCCAGCGTTGAATGTGTATTCTATGAAATTTTGTATTCTGCGAAATTCTGTCAACTTGTGCACTTGTGAACTGAAATGTTCATTTCTATTTTTTTGTGTACTCAAATCTCGGCATCAAATCAAGACACACCGATGGTAGGCACGTCGACGTTTAGTCAATTAACATCGACCCCTGGCGCATACTGGAATCGACTGGTTCGAAGCGACGAGGTGCCCAAGCTCGGCGCGTCGTGAATTGACGCCGGCCCTTTAGAAACGACGTTTATTCATTTGACGCCGAGATAGGGCCGTGGGTTGAATCGACGACGTCCGCGGCCCAAACGTTGGCGTGGTCCGACTCAACGCCTTGGTGTTCAAACTCGGCGTGGGCTGACTCAGCGATGAGCTGAAGCCCAAACCTGGCATGCTGGTCGAGCCAAACCCTAGGGTCGGCGTGGGCCGACTCAACGCCATTCTCTTTACCTCGACGTGGGCTGACTCGATGTCATTCTCTTTTTTCTTTTTTTTTCTTCTATTTTTTTTCCTTTTATTTTTTTTTTATTTTTTTCAGTACTCTTTTATTATTTCTTTTATTCTCATTTGTAATGTTCGATTTCAATCCCCTATTCTTAGAGAGAGTCAAATCTTTTTTTGAGTTTCGGAATCAACCATAGTATATGAAACTTAGAGATAGGTAAACTACAAATTTATGAAATAGCGAATGCACTACGATTACACTCACATGAAAACTAACAATGGCATATCACAAACTAAACCTACCATGCCTTAGGGATTGAAAGAAACAAGTGATACAGACGTTACAATGGTACTACGATTACACACTCACATGAAAACTAACAATGGCATGTTGCAAACTAGACCTAGCATGCCTTAGGGGATTGAGAAGAACAACTCATACAAGCATTCCACATTCAAATTGACTAACAAAGGTTGGTCCTAATAACGGTCCCACATATTGAACTGAGTTGCGCCTTCCCCACAGTATCCCCCAAATGATGGAGGCGGTGGCGGTGGCGGTGGAGAAGGAGGCCCGTGCTTCTTATGGTACGGGCACTGACAGTACGGATTATTGCATAGTGCCTCCTCTGCATCATTGCTGTTGTCGTCGTCCGACTTGTCCCTGTTACCACTTCCAGGGCCATACTCTAGGTCAAAGATGCGTCCCTGTAGATATGTGATATACTGTTGATGAGGATAGATAGGAGGAGGGTCGACCCATCTAGTGAAGCCATAGTTATCTAGATAGCTTGAATCCTGAAAACCCATCTACCAATAAGTACTACTACAAACCAAATGCAAATCTAAAAAAGAAGAGAGTTCAAAGGAAATACAAATCCTCGCGGGCATATGAAGAAACGACGGCCTCTACCGTCACAGTCATTGTACATCTGCACAACACAATCCAAACTGTGGCGGCATTTTGGCCAATCTTCAATGCGCTTGTCGTATGATCTAAGAGGTCTCTCATGGGTGAAGTCACTCTTCCTCTCCAAAGGAAATTCCTCTATTGGTTCTTCAAAAGAATCAGGACCCAGAGAACCCTCCCACACAATCGGAGGTCCCTTCCTCACCCCCTTTCCTCTCCCTCCGCCGAAACCCTTTTCACTCGAGGAACCTTCGCTCGACATTTGCTAAAACTAAACCAGAAAACAAGTTGTGTGGATGTGAAGCAAGACATAGAGCACTATATATAGAGATGAAGGCAGGTTCACTATGAATGCTACTTGACAAAAAACTTATGTGCATACTCATTTATTGAATCTGCAAAGGCTAGATGCTTCATCTGAAAAGCCTACAACCATGACTGGTCATTTCATCTGAAAAGACTACACCTGTGTTTTGTCACTTCATCTAAATACAGTACATCACTCTGATATTAATTCATTGCGTATACGGATACAACAGTAAACGAATCTAGGCTTTTCAGCGAGTTTTCAAATTGACTTTTCATTGACTGCAACAGTACTTGTAGCCCTTTTAGTGACTGCAACAGCACAAGTAGCCTTTTCAATGATACAAACAGTAGCACTACAGTCCTAGGATAGTTAACGAAGTACAGGGCATAAGACTATCTGAAATAAAAGCATAGTGCATTACAACATAATAAAAAAAGTCTAGGGAATAAGTTCATCTGAAATAAAAGCAAAGTGCATTACAATATAGTAAAAAAAGTCCAGGGCTACACGACATCGCTCGTGAATAAACCAAATACCTACTGAGTGCAACGAGGCCACTTTCCCTTCCTCTGGGCATCGGGATTCTCCTCCATCGCTGCCTTCGCTCGGCGCACACGCTCAAGCTTCTTCTCCCTCTCCGCCCTGTACGCAGCAACACGCCTCCTTTCCTCCTCTTCCTTATGCTCCTTTTCTATAGCCTCCTGTCTGCGTCTCTGCTCAAACCTCTCCTTAACCTCCGTATCCCACTCCTTCAGGCCTTCTAGATGCTGCTTGTCCGACTCCTTAATCTCAGTGTCAATCCACTGCTCAAAGTCACACAGTGGTGGAACGGTCTACAAGAAAAACAAATTGTTACAAAACAAATAAATAAGCAATACTTAATATCACAAGAAAATTAATTAACACATAATAAAAATTCCTCACAAACGATGCACGGCGCTGTTGCTTTGTAGGTTCCTATGTATATTTGGGACATATCCAGTACCTCTGTCTATATGTTTCCTTATCTTCAGATATGTCTACCTTATAAGGATCACCACAAAAGCACATTGGTCGAGGAACACCTTCAGGGAGAGGCTTTAGGTCATAGGGATTTGCCCTCTGGCGACCATAGCTACAATTGAAAGAATTTAGTCATATTAACGGAGAACATAACCTAAACCTAGGGTTTTCTATTTGTTGCACAAATAATTAATAAACATTAGGATTACCTTGGAATACGAGATTTACCATGCCTTGGCATCCTAACATTACGTAGAAAAAAAATCAATCCAAAGTACCTTGCAATGAATATAAAGCTACTAACACTAAATCATCATATCTCCCAAATAAGCTTTTCATTATAAACCCTAAGCAAATTTGAATCCCAACAAACACAAAATTTAACTCAATGATTATAATCCAGAACATATACAACAACAACAACCATACATTTGGGTCATTCAATTATTTGAACCACCATACATTGCACGAATGACATGAACATGAACCAAACCTATAATGCCAAGTTCAAAAACAACCAAATCTAAATGGATGAAATGAAAGAGGGAAAAGAGGAGTACCTTGGCAAAACACCTTGGTCATAAAAAATTGAAATATAATGACCAACAAATAAATAAAATACATACTAACCCTAATGACCAACAAATAACTAACCCTAATGACACCTACAATAAACAAAGAACCCTAATGACAAAAAAAAACTAGAAACCAAACTAACCTAACATGTTCAGCACATAAAACAGTTAAACAACAATGCACTCAATCATCCTAAGCCATACATTTTGTAAATGCAAACACATATACCAAAACACCATACACCCATGATTCCACATGATTAGAGACAATGCAAGCACATATACGCGGATAGATTGGAGGAGGGGAGGGACCATTACCTCGAGGAAGCTTCGAGAGACGAGATCCAGGCACCTAGAGTCGCATTTGGGGGTTAGAGTTTCGTGGGGGCCGTGGGAGATTTGGGAGACAGAGAGCCGGCGGTCTTCAGAATGGAGGGAAGAAGAAGGGGGCCTCGGCGCGGCCTCAAGGGACCAGACCTCGGCGTTGAGTCGGGCCGCGCCGAGTCTGGTGGCTCGGCGTTAAGTGACCCCGCGCCGAGCTACTGGGCCACGATGCGTTGTTGGGCCGCCTGGGCCGCGCGCCAGATGGTGCCAATAGCTCGGCGCATTGGGCCGCTTGGGCCGCGCGCTGGATGGTGCCAATAGCTCGGCACGTTGTCCCGCCGCGCCGAGGTTGGGCCCGTGGCGTTGGCTGACACGACGCCGACGTTTCGGACCCCACGCGCCACCGTGTCGCCGTCGACCGGGGTCGTCCGTGACGTGGCAAGACCTCGGCGTCGTGTCAGTCGACGCCGACCCTCATACCTCGGCGTCATGTTCTAAGACGCCTAAAAATAGTCTATTTTCAGAAAACGTTTTGGCGTAGATCTTTTTATAAAAAATATTTTCAAAAGGGACCAAAATACAAAAATTTCACGCTGCCGGCGCACCCGCAGGCGCGCCTCCAATCGCCCTACGGCATATCACCGCGCCCGGCGCTACAAGGGACCAGCGCACCCGCATGCACGCCTCCAATCGCACTATGGCAGATCCCCGCGCCCGGCGCTGCCAGGGACCACCACGCGCGCTCGCTCTCTCCCGCGGTACGCTGGTTTGCGCCGCGCCCGCGATGCCGCGCTCCATGCCGTCCTGCACCTCCGAACCGCCGCCGCCGCTTGGCCTACCGCCCAAGAGATCCGGCTACCGCCGCTCCCCATGCCGACGCTGGTCAAGCACGAGATCACGACCGCGGCCGAGGGCAGCAGATCAGACGGCGCGACGACGACGCCCTCTACGACCTCGTCAACACCTACATGGACCTGTACGGGCTGCCAGGATGAGCGCGGCAGCTGCACCAGCGGCACGCGCGCGGGCAGCGCCGCGGAGAGTCGGTCCGCAGGCTAGACCGCTAGATGTAGGCTAGGCGCCACCTCCTGCCGTTCTCGCTTGGCGAGACTCGGGCCATGATCAAGGAGTGGTTGACTAGACAGGCTCCTAAGCTAGCTTGCGATGCACAAGACGTGGCTGGCCAGACGCGCGGTCGTCCCGACATGCTGCCACGGCGGTCCATGGTCACCGCGAGCGGATGGTCTGCGGCCACGGCAGCGCAGCGCCACTGCGAGCCACGGCCGGCCAGCCTACTGTGCCCACTGCTTGCCGAAGATGTTGAGCATGTCAGCAGATGCAGCATAGCTCCTCCTGTAGTAGGATCTGTAGTATGCCTCCCATATCTGGATCTCCTCACTCTGCCAATTTCCAAGACTGATGAAATATTTGGATTTTCTGGAACTTTGTTTTGCCCTGCACAATGTTGACTCCCAA
The DNA here is from genome assembly GCF_019320115.1 of Miscanthus floridulus. Classification (NCBI taxonomy): domain Eukaryota; kingdom Viridiplantae; phylum Streptophyta; class Magnoliopsida; order Poales; family Poaceae; genus Miscanthus; species Miscanthus floridulus. Next base: position 112,757,676 of record NC_089583.1, on the reverse strand, counting down.
CTGCAAAATTTTATTATTTTTCGTTCAATGTAAACACCTGTAGTTTTGAAGCCTAGGGGACAAATACGTTGAGAAGACAAAGAAAAAGGCTATCTAGAAATATTAGCGGTAGTGTATAGAACTACAACTCATAGCCTTGTCTGTATTTCACCATTCAATTGCTGAGATTTGCTTGCAGTCTGACTATAAGTGAAGTAATTTTCATATGAAAAATTATATAGCTGGTTTAAGAGAGATTGATTTATAAAGAAACGTTGTGCACATATGCTGATATTTCTAAAAAAAAGATACGGAATGTTGCCCATGTATTAGTAGGTCCCTTGTCCTTGCATGAGTTTTTCTGAGTCTGAATACTATTCTAAGCACCCATTTATGATAATCTCATCATGGGGACATTTAATTTTAAGTTATTATATGTCATTCTTCTGGTCGAAAGAGATTAGGGAAGTAATATTAAACTCCACAGTGTCTCTTCTGGTATCACCAATTTACATTTTGATATCCTCTGTTCACAAAGCACAAACTATTCCTTGCACAGCTGATTTCACTGTGCCTTCTTTGCACCAATTTCATGCTTTGATAGCTATTTTGGGAACATATCACTATATCAGAGACTTATGCCCAACCCATCTTCGTATCCTTGCAATGCAAGTGCCATATTTTACATCAAAGTAAATCTTCATCATATAATATTCTTCAGTTCTGTTTTATCGCTAGCAGGCCATATGTATTCACTATCATGTTGGGTTGTTTGTTTTCTTTCTTTCTTTTGAGGAGCATGTGTGTTCCCACTCCTTTCTTCACAAGATGGCCACTGGCAAATTGTTGTTCGCTGACTGGTACTCAAGTGCGGATCATATGAACGATTTAAATTAATGGTGATATACAGACCAGACCCCGTTGCAGTTTTTCTATGTATATCAAATTAGATTTTACTTAGTGCAGATGAATGATGATAAACATATGTTAATCTTTTTAGCTTTTGGGCAATCTAACTATGCCAATTTGGGAATCGCTGCCAAATTCCAGTATGCTGTAAACACTAATCTTCATACATTTACGCATTAAACAATAACTCGGACTCAATTCTAAACTAGATCAGTTCGGTTATTTGTACCAAGGCCTTTGTGCAAATAGCATGCAACTTGCTAATTAAATTATGCAGATCACGTTTTTTTAGCAACGAATATGCAGATCACGTGTACCTCTTTATTTAGAGAATTCATTCTTTTTTTATTCTCACTTTCTAAGTAATTACAACTACTACTTCTGCTTAAGACCTTTTGTTATATATCGTATCACTGAATAATCACAAATTATCCATCAAATAGACAGACCATACCACAAGCCCATTGTCTGTAAATAAGCAGCTTATACAAATCTTAAAAAAGAAGCTTTCTGCGGTTTGTTTCTCATTATTGATAAACAATGCTAGACATTTTTCTCTTATTGATAGACAATTTAAGACACTTCTATGAGATGTTTACATTTTTAACTTGGGCCTCCTATATTGTTGCTTCAATTTTATACTGCAAACTTGAATCACTGGTGTTGTATATGTTCCAAATGAATTTACACCATTGTACTCCAATTCAAGCACTACTGAGGATATAAACATACATATCTAGCATTTTCATATTGGCCAGTATCCTACTACACAAAATTAAATAAACAGTGGCCGTCACAGAGATGGCGCCGTGTTTTCTAGTACTATCACTCGGATGCAGAAACCTCCTGTCCCCCATTGTCAAGTCATCTTCAGCGAGCCTTTCAATCTGAACACCAACATCCTCCTTGGCGTAGTCACCATGCACCTGGGAGTCACACAACATTATTAGATTGAAAAAAAGGCACAATGCTAAACTACCATAACACAAACTTTGCTTCAGGTAGTTACCTCCATTAGTTTTCCAATGTCAAATTTTGGCGCCTTCAGGATCTTCACCTTGCGGATGAAGACATTCTGTAAAGGAAAGATGCTAGAGGTGGCCTTCTCAATTTCCTTTCCAATGACCTCAGGGATGAACTTGGACACAAGCTCTTTAAGATCACAAGAAGAAGCTTGGTTGCTCATGATTTCGGTCATCTTCCGTCGAATCTACAAACATAAATGGTATCAATGTAACAAGACAGCAGGCAAGCTAAGAGAATTTCAAACCTCTTTATAAACATGAGATATCCCCAGAACTGTTACCTGTCTGATTTGGCTTGCCTGAGCATAGCAAGTGCGTTTCACTTGATTGGGCCGCCTCTTGGTAAACCCAATGCAGAACAGCTGCAGCATGTAGTTATCAGTGGTCTTGACATCGACGTGAGCCTCAATAAGCGTCTGCCACTTCTTCACCAGTGAACGGAGCTTGTCCGTGGTGAAGGTCATTCCCTAACAAGATGACAAGATGGTTAGAGACATAATATAGAACATAAGCCTGGTAACTGTGTGAACTAAGCCAGAGATCATTACCCAGAAGTTTGTGAGAACATTTCTCCCTTGTACATCTTCTGCGCGAAGCCTGATATTCCTGTATGCCTGGTCTTCATCACTCTGGAGATCAGCTAAGGAGACCTCAAACACTCTGTGCTTAAGACCCTCAGAGGCAATCTAAAAAAAACAGATTTCAGAGAGGGAACTAAAATATCACATACAAATTAAATTGAATATTTTAAACTAAAATTTCTGATAGAACTACACTAAAAGAACTGCATAAGATTACTGTTCCTCAGCTAAGCACACATCCCTAGATAAATGACATATGACTGGATGTTGTATAACCCAAGCTCGGTCATGCTCCATTTCCTCAGTCAGCAGTCAGTTAGGAGTCTTAGCTGAATAATGAGCTCTCTTGAGCGCGTCTTGTAAAGGCCAGACGCATGCTCCGTTCATGCAGCGGTCTTCCTTCATTCTAGCAAGTAGTGGTGTGCGTGTGCGCGTCGGTCTCGTCCGTGGGATGGCACGGGCCTGTCGGAGTTCGTGGCGCGCTTGCAGGAGTGGCGATCGGCATGCATCCAGTCGTGGGATGGCGCGACAATGGCGGGTGCGTGGTCGACGCAGCGTCGTGGCTTAGAAGCCGCATGTAATCTGCTATTTATATTGCAATAGAGTCCAGAAAATGCTGCGGTTGTTAGCGGCACCAAACCTTGTGTCTGTGTTCTTGAATTCCACCGTGTTCGTGTGAGTTTTTCAGGAACGCACTGTTCCTCTTCTCCATCTCCGGCGACGGGCGCCGGCGATCCGGGGACAACAAGTGGTACCAGAGCGAGGTCCCGGCTGTGGACGCGCGACCGCGCGATCGCTGCTGCGTTCATGGACGAACGGAGGAATCGCTCGTCGTCGCCGACGCGGAGAAGCGGCGGCTAGAGCCGTTCGAGCAGCGGCGGCGCAAGAGGGGAACGCGGCCTGGTGATCAACCGGGTCGTCCGTGATGGGGGGAAGGACAAGTATCCTCTCCTCACCAAGTCCAACTACTATTCGTGGGCGGCTCTCATGAAGCTCAAGCTCCAGGCGCGGGGCTGGTGGGAGGCGGTGACCATCGGCACCGTCGACTTCATGGAGGACCGCAACGCCCTGGAGGCCATCGCGCTGGGCCTCCCGGAGGAGCTGCACGGCAGCATCGCCAGCAAGGCTACGGCGAAGGCGGCGTGGGAGGCGCTGAAGAAGATGCATCTCGGCGTCGACCGTGTGTGCCAGGCGAAGGCAAACACGTTGCGCCGCCAATTTCAAGACCTCAAGTTCAAGGATGGAGAATCGGTGGACGAGTTTGGCGTCCGCATCAGTGATCTCGTCAATCAACTGGAGGTGCTTGATGCGGCGTACCCAGAGCCGGAGGTCATCCGCAAGTTCTTGCAGGCCACCCCACCGAGGTATGCACAGATTGTGATGGCAATTGAGACTCTTCTCGATCTCGATCAGATTTGTGTAGAGGAGTTGATCGGGAGACTCAAGGCCGCCGAGGAGCGGTACGGCCTTAACGGCGGTGGGGGAGGCAGTTCCCTGGCCCGTCCGAACCTCACCGAGGACGAGCTGGTCGCGCGCATCTCGACGCGGCTGAAGCTCTCGGGTGACGGCTCGGGCGGCAACAACGGCAAGTCTTCGTCAGGCCAACGTCGCGGGCGCGGTGGCCGTGGTCGTGATGGAGAGCGCGGTGGCGGTTCCAAGCCGCCTGCTGGTGGCCACGGTGGTACTGGCGGCCACGGTGGCGCCAGCGGAAGCGGCGGGTCTGGAGCTGGCAAGAAGAAGGGCCGGCAGCTCGCCGACGACGAGTGCGCCTACTGTGGCAAAACGGGCCACTGGGCCCGGGAATGCCGCAAGAAGAAAAGGGATGAGGCGGCGCACATGGCCCAGGCCGATCAGGAGGAGGCCGCGCTCAACCTCGTCGTGACGTCGCTCGACACTGAGGTGTCTCCGGGGGAGCTGGTCATTTCCCTGGGAGATAAGGCAGGCGGAGCTGCACACTGGGTGTTCCAGGATGCAGACGTGTGGCCCGCGTCGTCCACACACCCAGAGGTGAACTGGGTACTGGAAGAGGACAGCACTCCGACGCCGTTTGCGAGCGTGATCACCGCGAGCATCACCAAGCCGGAGCCGGTACACATTTGTGAGGATAAGCTGTTCGTACAGCTTGGCGAGAAGACTGAAGGGGGGAGTACTCGCTGGATCCTCGACATAGGAGCCACGAACCACATGACGGCCGTGCGCTCCATCTTCTCCGAGCTAGATACTGCTGTACATGGCACTGTCCGATTCGGGGATGGCTCCACCGTGGCGATCGAAGGATGCGGCACGATCCTCTTCAAGCTCAAGAGCGGGGAGCACCGGGAGTTGGCCGGGGTCTACTACATTCCGAGGCTCACGACAAACATTGTCAGCCTCGGCCAGCTCGACGAGGACGAGTACAAGATTCTCATTGAACATGGTGTTCTGAGGATCTGGGATCAACACCGGCGTCTGCTTGCCAAGGTGCCCCGTTCGGCGAATCGTCTGTACCTGCTGGATCTCGCGATCGACCAGCCGGTGTGCCTCGCCGCACGGTGCACCGAGTTGGCGTGGCAGTGGCATTCTAGGTTCGGGCATTTGAGCTTTCAGGGACTGAGGGAGCTGTCCAAGGGGATGATGGTGCGTGGACTGCCGCAGATCGATCATATTGAGCAAGTCTACGACAGCTGCATGGCGGGCAAGCAGCGACATCGTCCGTTCCCAGCTGCGAGCGAGTACCGCGCCAAGAACCTGCTCGACCTGGTCCATGCGGACCTGTGTGGGCCGGTCACTCCGAAGACGCCCGGCGGGAATCGACTGTTCCTTCTCGCCGTCGACGACAAAAGCCGCTATATGTGGCTTGTGCTACTGAGCTCGAAGGACCAGGCGGCGGATGCAATCATTCGTCTTCAAGCACGCGCAGAGGCCGAGGCGGGGCGCAAGCTCGGCACGCTGCATACCGATCGCGGCGGCGAGTTCACCTCGCACGCGTTTGGGGAGTACTACGCCATGGAGGGAGTCCAGCGTCATCTCACCGCGCCGTATACGCCGCAACAAAACGGCGTGGTGGAGAGGCGTAACCAAACTGTACTGGGCATGGCACGCAGCATGCTCAAAGCTATGCACATGCCTGGCCGGTTTTGGGGAGAGGCAGTGCTCACGGCAGTCTTCATCTTGAACAGATCGTCGACGAGGAGTCTGGAGGGGATCACTCCATTCGAAGCTTGGTATGGTTACAAACCACCTGTGCACTTCTTTCGCACGTTTGGTTGTGTTGCACATGTGAAGGTAGCCGGCGGTCACCTCAAGAAGCTTGATGACCGAAGCACCCCTATGGTGTTCATCGGTTACGAGGTGGGGAGCAAGGCGTACAGGTTCTACAACCCCGGGTCCAAGCGAGTGCATATCTCGCGGGACGCGGTGTTTGATGAAGGCAGGGCGTGGGACTAGACAGAGAGCGACGGTGGCGCTCTCGCGGCGGACACGGAGCCGTTCCTCGTCGAGTACACGACGGTGACGTACCGCCGTGCTGATCCAGCTGCATCGACGCAAGAAGATGGTGGTCCAGGCGGTCCAGTGCCTGGTGGTGCATCACCGACCACGCCTGGACCGACTACGGCGGGTGAGAGCACGCCAGGCGGCGCGCACGGGAGCAGCGCGAGCACGCCGGGCGGCGCGCACTGGAATGGTGCGAGTACGCCAGGCGGTGTTCACAGCAGCGGCGCGCTGGGAACATCTGCATCACCTGCACCAAACCCTCAAGTGGAGTTCGCGACACCACCCTCAGGTGCTCTGGACCTCGATTGTGAACAAGACGACGATGCACCGCTCCGGTTCCGCACTGTTGACAATGTGCTGGAATTTGGACCGGCCAAGGTGAGGAGTATGGGGGAGCAGGAAGTCGAAGTTGATGGAGACTTGCTCCTGTCCGTGGGGGAGGAGCCGGCGACATTTGAGGAAGCTCGGCAAGAGGAGTGCTGGCGCCAGGCCATGAAAGAGGAGATGGCTTCAATTGAGCAAAATGGGACTTGGAAACTGGTGAATCTGCCTCAAGGTCATCGACCGATTGGTCTGAAATGAGTGTTCAAGGTGAAGCGTGATGAAGCTGGTGTCATTGTCAAGTACAAGGCATGCCTTGTTGCAAAGGGGTATGTTCAGCGGGAAGGAGTCGATTTCGATGAAGTGTTTGCTCCTGTCGCTCGGATGGAATCTATTCGGATGCTGCTTGCTGTTGCTGCTCAAGAAAACTGGCTTGTACACCACATGGATGTTAAGTCAGCGTTTTTGAATGGAGAGCTCAAAGAAGAAGTATATGTCAGACAGCCTCCAGGTTTCATAGCTGCTGGACATGAAGGAAAGGTTCTGAAACTCTACAAAGCACTGTACGGTCTTCGTCAGGCCCCTCGTGCGTGGAATGTGAAGTTAGATGGGAGTTTGCTGAAGCTTGGTTTCACCCGGTGTGCAAGTGAACATGGGATGTACACTCGAGGCTCGGGGAAGACACGTGTTGTTGTAGGAGTTTATGTGGATGATTTGATCATCACAGGTGCAAGCCCGGCTGATGTTGGCGCGTTCAAGGAAGACATGCGTCGGCTCTTCCGGATGAGTGACCTTGGACTTCTCTCATACTATCTTGGTATTGAGGTGAAGCAAAGTGCACGATCAGTGACATTGGGGCAATCAGCTTATGCTAAGAAGCTTCTGGTGAAAGCAGGAATGGAGTCATGCAATCCGTGCTCAACACCGATGGAGGTGAGGCTCAAGTTGTCAGCCAAGAGCACGACACCTGAAGTTGATGCAACAATGTATCGCAGTCTGGTGGGCAGCCTGCGGTACCTAGTTCATACCCGCCCTGACATTGCTTTTGCGGTGGGGTATGTGAGTCGGTTTATGGAGAAACCTCGGCAAGAACACCTAGTTGCTGTCAAGCATCTGCTGCGTTACATCGCCGGGACAGTGGATTTCGGCCTGGTGTATCCGAAGCTTCAGAACGGCGACAACAGGCTGACGGGGTACAGTGACAGCGATTGGGGGGGAGATGCAGATGAGCGAAGAAGCACCGCAGGGGTCCTATTCTTTCTGGGACATTTGCCGGTCACCTGGCAATCTCAGAAGCAGAAAGCGGTAGCTCTCTCCACCTGCGAAGCGGAATACATGGCTGGAGCAGTGGGGGCATGCCAAGCCGTGTGGCTGATACAGCTGTTGAGTGACATCACTGGCAAACCAGCTCAGCAGCCTGTACTGAAGATGGACAACCAGTCCGCGATCGCCCTAAGCAAGAACCCTGTTCTACATGATCGAAGTAAGCACATAGATACGAAATTTCATTTCATTCGTGACTGTGTGAACAACGGGAAGATCAGCGTGGAGTATGCAAGCACCCAGGAGCAGCTTGCTGATATCCTGACGAAGGCTCTTGGCCGTGCGCAGTTCTGCGAATTGCGTGACAAGGTGGGCGTCGTCAAACTTCGATGAACCGAGCAAGTGTTAGGGGGAGATTGTTGTATAACCCAAGCTCGGTCATGCTCCGTTTCCTCAGTCAGCAGTCAGTTAGGAGTCTTAGCTGAATAATGAGCTCTCTTGAGCGCGTCCTGTAAAGGCCAGACGCATGCTCCGTTCATGCAGCGGTCTTCCTTCATTCTAGCAAGTAGTGGTGTGCGTGTGCGCGTCGGTCTCGTCCGTGGGATGGCACGGGCCTGTCGGAGTCCGTGGCGCGCTTGCAGGAGTGGCGATCGGCATGCATCCAGTCGTGGGATGGCGCGACAATGGCGGGTGCGTGGTCGACGCAGCGTCGTGGCTTAGAAGCCGCATGTAATCTGCTATTTATATTGCAATAGAGTCCAGAAAATGTTGCGGTTGTTAGCGGCACCAAACCTTGTGTCTGTGTTCTTGAATTCCACCGTGTTTGCGTGAGTTTTTCAGGAACGCACTGTTCCTCTTCTCCATCTCCGGCGACGGGCGCCGGCGATCCGGGGACAACACTGGATGGGCCAGTGGCAAGCTCCCAAGGGTGGGAAGTAGCCGGCGGGGTTTCGAACTGCCGCACCGCAACTGGCCTCATGGAAGGCTGCGCCAAGGTGGCGCTGTTCAAAAAAAAAAGACAGATGATCTATCTATATCTTAAGAAGGCAAGAAAAAGGCTTGGTAAAGTTCTGTAACCAAATAATAACACGTGTATCGATTCTGTACCAGTATAGCGATGCATATAGAAACCAATCCAATCAGTGCATAATCAGCAGCATTTAAAAGAAAAGAAGCTTATGGCCTTCAGCCCAACTTATACTAACATGCTACAAATAGTTAATCAAAAAGCACATCAGGCAATCAGGCATGAAGATGGTGCTTATATAAACACCAAAGAATTCTATATTTATGCTTCCAAGTTGCAACCTATATCTAAACCTGAAAACCTACAATCACCATTCACCCCATCCTACTGGGCAAAATTCTACACAGCAGAGGTCATGTGATACTACTGTATATCAGGAACGACATCTAAATCAAATGTATCACATAAAAATCCACACAAACTCGGTAGCTGGTATAATTTCACGAGAATTGAGTCAACATACAAGTCAAACCATACAATGCATGGACATAGACCACATCACTCCCACCTACACCAACTGTAAAAATCTACAAAGGTCCCATCTCACTTCCGTTTAACCTAACTGAACAAATAATCAAATACCCGAACAAATGGATTGGTTAAAGTTCAACTACACATCTAATGGAAGGCACTACTTTATCACAGTACACGAAGGCAACGATTACATTCACAGACAGAGCGAGCAGGAGAAGAGGAGCAGGCATACCTTGGTGCCCTGTGTCCTGGACACCAGAGTCTTGCCGATGTTGCGCACGCTGAAGACCGACGGAGCCTTGATATCATACCAATCCTTTTTGCTGAACGGATCCACGCTGCAAGGCAAGAGACACAGGCACAGCAGGAAAACGGGTCAGCGACAAAATTGGAAGATCGAGCTTCTGACCAGGCCGCGGCGGCCAGTTCCAGCACGGCTGGCTGGAGCTCCGGCTGGCCGGGCCATGGTCGGCTCGTGGCTGGCCTGCTGCGGCAGCGGCCGGGCCAGAGGAGGACGGGGCGAGATAACTCACGTCTTTTTCTTGCCGGCTTTTTTGCTCTTGGAGATACGCTTATTCGCCAAGCCATGGCTGCTGCGAGAGCGCGTAGCGGCGCCAGTGGACGGTGGGGCGGCGGCAGCGCGGGTAGGGCTTGCGGGGGTATTTAACTTTTTACCATTAGGACGCAAGACACTTCATCGGATAACACTCTTAAAATTACTTCCAGATATTTATCATCGAAAGAGAAGAATTCATAACTTTAAGTCATTTTTTATACGCAACGTGTCTGTGAGATGCAAAATGACTTTGTTACCCCTCATATATTTCTTCTTCGTCCGTCTCATCCTCATCGCTCGGTAAAGATGCATCCCGGCCTACACGCCTCTCAGCTCCACCTCCTCCTCCCTCCCAGACGCGAGCAGCAGCAGATGAAGCCGGCGAGCGCGAGGTCTGCGCACCACCCCAGCTAGCAGCGCGCTCCGATGGCGAACGCAGGCACAAGATCCGCCGTGCGTGGGCTCTGCCGCAGGCACGGGCTCTACCCCGCGTGCGTCCCCATCCCTGGCGTGCCTCCCTTCTGGTCGGTCGCGCGAGGTCCAGCTCCTCCCCTTTCAGTCGCTGCTCCCCCATCCCCAGCGGCGTGCGCGAGGTCCGGCTCCTCCCCTTCTGGCTGCACGAGCTCCTAGATCCGGCGAGGTGCCACCATGTTCGTCGCCGGCGGGGGAAGCTGGCTCGCCGGTACCGGCAGCGACCGCGCACGAAGAGACTCGGCGCAACTCGTCTGTGGCCGGGGATACGCGTCCTCCACCGACGAGGAAGCAGAGGAGCACGAGCATGAGGAGGCACGGGGCCGCCATGTTCGTCGCCGGCGCCGAGGAGGTTGTGCTCGTGCGCGTGCTCCAGGTGCCGCTATGTTTGTCGCCGGCGTCGGGCGCGGCCATGGCCCCGGCTGCCTCGCCCCCAACTTCCCCTATGTTCTGTCAGCCGTCGCCGTGGACCCCATCGTCGGCCATGGTCGGAGCTCGAGCGAGGAAGGGATAGAGATAGAAGAAATAGATGAGGGGCAAAAATGTCATTTCCGGTGGCCGATCTATGCTGTCAGGTCGAGTTGGCATGCCACGTCAGCGGAAATGGCAAGAATGTATCAAATGCTCTCTCGATGATAAATATGTAGGAGTAATTTTAAGAGTGCTATATGAGGAGGTGACATCCGTTGTAATGACAAAAAGTTAAATATCGCGGGCTTGCGTGGCGAGGTTTTGTAGGCGAAGGATGACGTCTGTTCCGATGGATGGGCCGTGTTTACTGTTCAGGGATGGTTAGGCCACTCTGAAGCCAGTTTGGGCCAATCGATAAAACAAAGACCATGTAGAGCCTAAACTGGCCCTAAAGTTGACCCAAACAAACTGCGGCCCATCGACAGCTTTGCTCGAGTTCCGGTTTTGACCCCTCTTCCATTTCTGGCTCAGATGAAATTTCGGCCCTATATGCTCATTGAATTCCTTCCCCGTCTTCGTATTTCTCAGTACCACTAGAATTTTGGCTAAGCCCTTGTTTAGTTACCCTAAAATGCAAACTTTGGCACTAGGCAAAAAAAAAAAAAAATTCCCATCACATCAAACTTGCGGTACATACATGGAGTACTAAATGCTGACGAAATAAAAAACTAATTGCACAGTTTGGTTGTACTTTGCGAGACGAACGTTTTGAGCCTAATTAATCAACGATTGGATAATTATCACCAAATACAAACGAAAAGCTACGGTGCGCTACAGTGCCGGTGAATTTCAGTCGGTGCCGATTCAGGCGGCAACTGGGCGTAAGCTGTTGAATCGCTTGATGGCCCGGCCGTACATAACCATGCGAGGACTCTGAATGTCAGCAAGCGATTCCCCGTAAGCAGGACCCTGTAAGCAAACCACAAGCGATGCATTGATGCTGCAGCTGTCAGAAAAGGCGCGGGGAAAACGACGGCACCGGACGGGGAAGAGTGGAAGACCGGTGCTTTTGCATGCATGGCCTGAGCAGCAGCTGCACGAACAAAGCCGGATGTTCCCCCGTCAGCTCGACTGGCTGTTTAGTCACACACACGCTTAGCTTTGGCGAGTAGTACCGCGCAGTGCTGACCGCCTGGGCCATGCTTGCTGAACATGAGCATGTAGATATGAACGATGATCGGTTCTTTCTTTTGCTTTCCTGTGTTTTGTTACTTCCGATTCCGAGTTACGAGGATGATTATGTAAGAACTTGCATTATCTTCGTTCTTCTTAAATGACATGGCAGCAGTGCTCTGCTGATTTCTTTTTCTTTTTCTTTTTTTTAAAATACACATCTTGATGATAATATAAAAATCGACACGTATTAAGAAACAGGTTACAGCTTGCAAGAAGCCGTTCCACTCGCAGATCAGCACGTCATGTAGCAGCAGCATGTTGCGTTCCGTGCGTGTCAAAAAGGCAAAGCGCGCGCGGCTCGCGGGATGCAACCGTACTAGTACGTGGGTGCGCCTCTCCGGCCGGCCGCTGTCCGCACAAAGCACGATCGGGGCCGGACGGTTTGGAGACCACTAGTGGCGATCGGGGCCGCGAGAACGATCGAGACACGCAGCCGCAGCTTGTGCCGAGCGCTGCCAGTGGCCATGCGAAGCGCCCATGCCATGGCCGCGCACGCACACGCGCAACTCGGCACCGTGGCCGTGGTGGAGAGGGAGCAGCGAGCGACGCAGGATACTCTTCTCTCGGTCCCCGCTCCCGCTTCACTGTAGCGCGATGGATGGGTGACTCCAGCATTGCTGACCCTGGGTCCTCACTTGGAGTTTAAAAGCACTTAAAATTCAACCATTACCTCCAGCAACAGCCACTACATCCTAGCCCTCGAATTCATACGATCCACTCGTCATTAGAGCAACTCCAGTGTAATCTAAAATTGAACCGAGAGCTCATCCGACTGAACCATGCACACTGGAGTATTCGAGCCGTATGTGTAGAAATCGCACTCCGCAGATGACTTGAACCGAAGCGATAAAATAACCAGTTCCGTGCACCACGTGAGCAGAGAGAAGCAAAGAACGGTTGGAGAAGAGTCCGCCTGGTCCTGGCCGTGAAACTTGGGTACCTTCCCAAAATTTTACAAAATTTTTCAAGATTTTCCGTCACATCGAATCTTTGGACGCATGCATGAAGTATTAAATATAAATAAAAAATAAAAACTAATTACACAGTTTAGACGAAATTCACGAGACGAATCTTTTAAGCCTAATTAGACTATGATTGATACTAATTACCAAATAACAACGAAAGTGCTACTGTACCATTTCGCCAAAAAAATCGCCAACTAAACAAGGCCTTGATGGAAGATTTTTTTTAATCGTACGTGGACCCTACTAATCGATGTCTACGCTAGAGTCATCGAACTCTCCTTGCGTTCGAGTGGCATGGATTTTACGATTTGATTTAGCACTAGAGCTGCCTTTAGGTCGTTTGTTCTCCATTTCTCTCTCACGCATCCACGGATAGACTCATTTCTCTACAATCACGATGTGCATCGTCCTTCGTGCCGCCGTGTGTCGGCATCGAAGAGGGAGAAGGGGAGAGGGGGGTCATGGACTCATGGTTGAGAAGGGCTCACCAAGGAGGAGTCGCTAGGGCGGGGAGGGGGCGGTGTCGTCGGAGCAAAGACATAGGAGCAAACACACTAGGGAGCATTGGAATGTACTAGAACATATGATAGGTCTGATTTGATAGTATTATACCAACACTACTGCAATACCATGACGTGTGTGCAAACGTACTGAAATGCACGCCAAACCTCGGATATAAAAGGCTAGCCTCAACATTTTGTATCGGGCTCTCTCTCTCTCTCCTCTTACCTAGGTGTGGGTGTGGGTGGGTGGGTGGGTGGGTGGGTGTGTGTGTGGGGGGGGGGGGGGGGGGGGAGATTAGCTCCTTGGTTTCCAACTTTGAAACCTGATGCACAAGGAGAGAGCTCAAGATCACGCTGGACGTATGTTTTTTTTCATAGTGGGGGTCTCAACTTGGTAATCTCTCACATGGATTGAGCTAATTGCTTCTAGCTCTTGTCTTTTGAATCCCTTTTGCTGTGAACATCTTGCTAACGTTAGTTCGCCGTCTACCCACCGACACCGATACAAACGTTATGTCAAAATATTTTATATGCATATTTTTTCATTTAAAATGCTATAAATTGTAGGATATATCTGTAATAGAATGTGACTATGACAATTTAGCTTATTACACCATGCTATCTCTAGAGAAGGCATAGTACCTCATAGAAATTAAGGGCCTCTAAGAAGTTATTCGTCGATCGATCTCTAGCAATTTATAGAGTTACCACAACAGCGGTTATCATGCAAAAAATTATCAAGGTCTCTAGCAATTTAGATACACGTAACAGTGCCGCTACAAATTGCCTTAGAAAAACCCTGTTGCTTACACTATAAACGCTGTGATACCGCCATAGGGCCACGTGTCTTCCTCGTAGATTTAACACGTCATCAAACTATGATGTGGCAGCCCTCCACGTTGGAGGCCCTTTTCTCTTCTAAAGTAACCTACCTTCTGTCTTCATTGCAGGGCCCATGTGGTTCTCTTCTCTCTCTCTCTCCTATCGGTTTTTAACTTTGCTTCCATGCATGGATTTCTCCTCCCCCAAGGCCCCAACCCAACCGCACCCGTCGCCCCCAACAAAACCTCCGAGCAGATCACGACCTCCACCATCCCGCTTAACCACACCACCCTACCTTTCCTCCCCTCTTACTCCTTCAACACTCTGCTAGCCTCAAGCTTGCTCTCGCCCTCTTTCTCTCAGATCTCCGACGCTCGACGCGCCGCGGATCCTCCTCCCGATCGCGTCCTGATGGCCTCCAGGTCGGTTTCTTGATCCCTCGATCCTGAATCAATCCCACCGTTTCTTGCTTCATGATGGATGTCGTGGAGCTTGCTGCGGCGGCGAGGCATGGATGCAAGGTCTGCGGGAAAAGCTTCCTGTGTGGCCGGTCGCTCGGAGGACACATGAGATCGCACATCTCGCTCGGCGAGGCGGCGCTGGAGGTTCACGCCGACGACGAGCTGAGGCGTGCTTCGCCGAACGGTGGCCGGAGCTGCAATGGAGTGGTCGGGTACGGGCTGAGGGAGAATCCCAGGAAGACCCGGCGGCTATCTGACTTCGCCAACGAGGAGGATGGCGGCCATGGCGTTGGCGATGGCGATGGAGAGCAGCACAAGGCGTGCCGGGAGTGCGGGAAGCTGTTCTCGTCGTGGAGATCTCTGTTCGGGCACATGCGGAGCCATGCGTCCGGCGGCAGGTATCGCGACGACGAGCATGATCTGGACGTGGAAGAGGAGGAATTCGTCCCAGTCCCAGAGGAGACGGAAGCAGAGGAAACAGAGATGGTGACGCCGATAGAGGCGCCTGTGGCGGCGGCGCCGGCGGCTCTGACGGTGCTGTCCGCTCCCCCTAGGCGGAGGCGCCGAACGATGCGCGTGGCGGCTCCGGCCCCCGCGCCGCCGCTGCCGCCGATGCTGAGCGGGTTCGAGAAGGAGCCGGAAGACGTCGCGCTCTGCCTCCTGATGCTCTCGCGCGACACCGGCATGTGGAGCTCGCCGGCCAAAGAGGAGCCTTTCGAGAGCGCGGAGAAGCAGGCGGGCCTCCCAAGAAGCGGCTACGCTTACAATTCCGACGACGACTTAGCTCTGCTCCAGTCCGCCGACGCCAAGATCAAGGGCCGCGTCGCCAAGAGGAGGAAGCGAGGCTCCCCGAAGCAGCGACGCGATCTCGTGGCGCCGAAGCGGACCCGGTACGAGTGCCCGGGATGCGGCAAAGTGTTCAGCTCGTACCAGGCGCTCGGCGGCCACCGCGCGAGCCACAAGCGGATCAACGCCAGCTGCAGCTCCCCCAAGGTCACACCCGCCGCGTCCTCCGCGCCGGAGCCAAGCACTGAGACGTACGCGTCGTTCAACACGCTGTCCCCCTCCGTGTCGCCGGACTCGGTGGCCATCGGCTTCGGCAAGCCCAAGGACGAAGCCGTGGCCGACGCGAAGTTCGAGTGCGCGGTTTGCTTCAGGGTGTTCGCGTCGGGGCAGGCTCTCGGCTGGCACAAGCGGTCGCATCTGATGCCCTCCGAGTCCGACGACGTCGAGCTGTACTACGTCAACGGTGCCGGCGCGGACCACCAGGAGCAGCATTCAGCAGCCGCGGACGGGTTCCTTGATCTCAACTTCCCACCGGCTGCACCGGAGGAGGCATGAAGCTCTGCTGCGATGGCTGTACCGAACCAAGCTTGATCCGCAAGCGATCAATGGTGGCTCTGTACAGATTGATTCAATTCAATTCATTTTTTCCAAGCTTAAGGGAATCTTGGAGGAGGAGGAAGATTAAGAAGAAGAGTTCGAGTTTTCTCCCAGGTTACTTAATGTTTTTTTTTTCTTTAGCATTTCTGTTCTTCAGGGCACTAGATCAATAAGCCTGCCTATGATGATATTCTGAGCTCGAGTAGCCGAGCTGGTTCAGTTTAGCGGATGCTAAGATTAGCTCGAAAGCTATCCATCTGCTTACTCGGTCAGTTTGTTATTTTTAACTTTGGCATCTGCTTGCTCAAGTCCATTAGCAATTCCCCGTGAATTTCTGAGTCAATGCTAGCCTTTGCTCTGCTCCTACTTTTGCTCACCAACCCGAGGTAATTGTTGCCTCAAAGTAACCAATTGCTTCAGCCGCTGCATGCTCAGTGTACTACGGTACTGTCATGCTACTGGTTGGTGGCTCTGCATGCTATATTGCTACGGTTCACTTCATACCAGCGAGAGAAGCAAGCAACAAGAGTACAGTACTTCACCTCTCTCTCTGACAGACAGCAAAGCAACGCAAATTGTGCATAAAGATTAGAAGGCATTGTGTTGTGCAAGCTAGATCAATGGAGGTATCGAGTATGCGAGCCAACCGAAACAGCAGGGGTGCAGCTTCAAGCAAGGGAGGGGCCGACGAGAGGAGTACAGTGATGGAAGCTCAGGAGCTGCAAACTATATGTCTTAGTGACAAAATGATTGGTTAGGACAGTGGAGCAGCAAATCTTTATGCAACAATAGGTACTGCTGAAGAAAGAGATTTGGCATGCATGTGTATGATGGCATGTGGGATCAGTCAGTGCAGTGTGCAGAGGGGTTGTTCACTAGTCCACCAGAACACTGGACAAGTCTTCTCACTCACCGTTCCAGTTTCTCTTTCTCTCATCCCCACTTAGTCTTCTTTGTTGCTTTAGCAAGACTGCTCCAAGATAGTTTATCCCGTCCTGTTCGCTGCGCTTATAAGCCATATTTTTCAGCCAATGAATAATATTTTCCTCTCACAACAAATCAGCCAATAGTACTGTCACCTATGGCTTATCAGCCATCTTTCTCTCCCTTCTGTTTCTCCCTCTAGAGAGTAGAGATGCACAGACAGCTCACGCGATTGTTGTGTTGCTCATGTCTCTTTCTTGCTCGGCTTCGTTGAACTAGCTTTGCTTTAGGAGGCACACAGGCCACTTGCTCATTGCTGCAACTCCTGCCGGCTGCCGAAATTCTATAGTCCTCAATTCCAGAGCACAGAGTTCGCATGCATCCAGCAGGAGTTTAAGCCTTCT
Source organism: Miscanthus floridulus (assembly GCF_019320115.1). Classification (NCBI taxonomy): domain Eukaryota; kingdom Viridiplantae; phylum Streptophyta; class Magnoliopsida; order Poales; family Poaceae; genus Miscanthus; species Miscanthus floridulus. The sequence continues at coordinate 112,740,487 of NC_089583.1, read as the reverse complement.
CTTGTTTGGACCGGAGGTGTTACCAGCTGTGCTGGCGCGTTTGTTCAGGTCACATCTGTGTAGTAGACTAGTAGACTAGTAGGCTAGTAGCACATTCCTTGCTTCAGTTCAGTAAACTAGCACATCAGAGATCCAGAGAACAATGTTCCATAGGTCCATATCCATTGCGCAGAATGAAGCGCGCGCGCGCGTGTATATATACTGTATGAATACCATGCAATGCATCTTTATAATTGCTATACGATTGCCAAGATGCAAGCAATTCTTGTGACGCTTGATGGTTACGGTTTTTTGAGAAGCAGATGCGATGGCGATCTCCAAGCACCTCTTTTTATGGGTGCCAGTCGGATGGGACCACGCACGGCCATATGCCGGTCTTCTTCCCCATCCTATCCTATTAGGTGGAGCTCTCGATGTTGGTAACCCACAAGTCGAGCAAGGCTTCTCTTTTCTTTATGGCGCGAAAGATTGGGCGATGGCCTCATTTTGACCACAGCTGGGCCAATCTCAATAGGAGTTTTATAGGCATTAAATACGCTGATATGGTACTGCATTAATGAAGAAAGAGATGATAAAAATTTTATGGAAGTAGAGAGAGTTTACACTGTTTCAAAAATATGGGTCGTTGAAAACTGGGCTATGAAACCCCACTTATATAGCAGAGCCAATCGGTGTGCAGTCTGTGATTGATGGCTTTGATTCTGCATAGTGCAGACCCAAGCTGATGTGCTTCAAGCAAGAGTCTGAATTGTACTTTCTAGCAGTGGTCCACGCATGGTCATGACTGTCTTCCTGGTGCTTGCAGTCTTGCAGAAAATATATTTCAGAATACCATTGTGGATCAAAAGAGCATAAGGGCATAATTAGTCGATTTGCCAGTTAGCTTCCATTTGTCTTTACAATTAGCTGTAAGAGGAGATGTTAGATATAGCTCTCGACCGTGCAATTTCTTAGTCTCCATTAGCATTGACATGAATTGGTCACCTCCAATCAACAGGGCATTTTATATTGCACTACTTTTTACTCCAATTTCACTCCGAAACAAACTGTAAGATCTTTGATCAGCAATGATGTCCCTAGACATCCTTGGAACAGCAGGTGCCACAACCCACAAGCCAAAGCCTAGAAGGAAATGAGCTGTCACAAGCTCTTCTTGCATCTGGACAAAGGCCCAGGTCACACTCCAACTTGCGACGAGAAGGATATGCATATGTATATATATACTTGCAGAGGAATATCGATCATCTCTGGGTAATGACTTGCTTGCAGAGACAATTGGAGGATATATATATACATATACGTACTCATCCATAAACAAAGCCATGAGAGGGCATTGGTGTCATGGTGTGCAGGCAACTTCTGTTAGTGGTTCCCACAAATGTGTGCCCAACCAAACCAGACACCTCTCACCACTGCACACGGAGCCATAGCTCTGCTGCCTTGTAACCACTTAAACCAACCTTTCTTTAGCAGCCAGGACAGATCCAGATCTGCCTGCTTCAGCGGTCAGTACAATGCTGCTAAAATTAGCCAGGCGAGAGGGGTCTCAAAGATAGGAGCTCTAATTGGGTGCTTGTGACCGGATTAGTCGGCAACCACTAGCTGCAAAAATGCCATAAATTGTGGCTAACCATTTTGACTTTGTGGCTATGTTCTTTATTTATTTCTTCTTCTTTTTTTCTTTACTGCCATCAGAGGTGCCCAAGATCACTAATGCTAGCCCATTACTAGATGATGATACTGGACTGCTGGCAGATGCAAAGTTAGTGTTCACTATATGTATGAGTGAATTCAAGAATGCAATAATTGCCCGGGTTGATTGGATAGTGAGCAAAAGATCACACCAGCCAAGCTTTGGTTGCACTCTTCAAGGAAAGGCTACTGCTTTTTTACATGCCCCGAAATGTGTGACAAATCACGCCTCTGCTGTGTCTCTACTCTAGTACTACTGTAGTAGCAACTAGCAAATGTTGCTCTCGACGAGTATATGCTACTTGTTTTTCAGTGTACTGTCGTCAGGGTGGTTAAAGAAATATAAAAGCCCTTAAATTGGTTGGGGTTAGCATATCCAGAAGCTTGGTTACCTAATAAGAAGATAATAGTATGTGATGAGTGATGCAAAACATACAAAAATAATCAGTTTTTTTTGGAAGGAACAGGAGGGGCAAGGAGCCCCTACTGGATTAATATTAATAAAAAAACACAACAACAATCAGTGAATATAGCTGACCAAGGTAATTAGGTACTGGTAGGGTATCCTCATTGAAAGAGGCGAAATCGGAGCCTTCAGCTTGTAGAAAAGCAACGTTTCTCCTTTCAAAAAATATACTGGCAGGAAAAGTTGGGAAAGGCAACTGAAATGCTCCTTGAACAATAGCTGTTTGCTTGCAGCCATCAACAGAGCCACTTGATAGCATTGCATGATAGGAGCAAACAAACCGACTGAATCTCCTCATCGAACCAGTACTGCAAAAGAAAAGGGCACAAAAAACGCTATATGATTTGACACGCAACGCTGTTAACCTACACACTCCGTTCCAAAACTATTCAGAAAAGAAAAGCTCGTTGCTTCAATATATTCAGTAATAGAAGAAGATGGTCATTAATAAAGTGATAGAAGAGTAAAATTTGAGTGTGGGAGCTGCCTAAATACATGTTCAATCAAGCGTTAGCATTTTGATTGGGCAAAACTATTGAAAGTGCGAAAAAATACAGAAATGTGAAGGAATTACTAATTAGCTTAGGCCAATGATTTCTTGAGAGATTTCGGCTGGTAGCTTCTTGAGTAAAGCCCAACTCCCTCCATCCAACAAAGGTATCATTCTCATTTTTTATAGAAGTCAAATAATTTTAACTTTAACCAAATATATATGGCATAACCTGTTAACTATGCGCCCCCAACCCTAGCGGGCCTGGCGGGTTCTCCCACGCCGCCGTCGCCACCGCCAGCAGCCTCCCCGGCACCGGTGCCCACCCCTCCCAGCCTGCCCTCCCCCTACCCTCCCCTTCCACTTCTTCCTCCCTCCCTGCAACCCACCACCACGCCGCCTAGCGAGCACGACCCGCGCCGCGCCTCCTCCCCGACATGGGCGCCGCCGCCGTTGCAACCGGCTGCTACTCTGGCAGCGGAGGCCGCCTCCACCTCCCCTCCCCTCTCTCCTTACCCCCACCGCAGCCCCCCTCCCCTGCGGCGCGGCCCTGATGCCGGTGCCTGCGAAGGGCGCGGCCCTGACGCCGAGGCCTGTGGAGGGCGTGGGCCGACAACGCGCCAGGCTGGCTGCTCGCCACCGGGGTTGGGGCCGGCGTACAGGACGACACCGAAGGCCGTTGGGCCCTGGCCTTTGCTGTCGACGACGGCCGCCAGAGGCGGTAGGTTCTTGGGCACCGTCGATCTACTCGGATCAGCATCGTCCGGGTCCAAGAATGGGTCTTTTGGGTCTGTGGGCTCCCCGGAGGCCGCTGCGGCAACTGCGGTCAGCTCTCCAGTGCCGCGGCCCTCCCCGCCATCGTCGCCGCCTCGTCCACGACGCTAGCGATGCCGGGCCCCACAACCACGACCACTAGCAGCGTCGAGGGCACCACCGTGGGATGCAGCACTGGAGCGCTTCCGCACATCCCCTCTCCATTACAGCCGCCGCTGACGCCAGGATCCATGCTCTCGCCGAACGCGACTGCATTCTACCCGCCTTTGGTAGGGCGCACGACCCTCCACAACCTACCTGGATGCCGTCCGTCGACTGGTGAAGCCGGTAACTGTGTCCCCACCGCAGCGCCCAGACCCGTTCAGTTGTGGTTCGGGGCCGTGGCGGAGCGAACACGAGATGACACGGACATGGATGAAGCTGGCGGCACATCCCCAGTTGGTGCGCGGCCTACCTGCTCGGCAAGTGGAGGGCCAGCGTCCCTGCCTGCCAATGCCTCGGCCGGCGCGGACGGGTCTTCGCTCGCAACGCTGATGGGTGGCGGGAGATCCTCCCCCGGGCAGAGACGGGACCTGCGGCCACCTCGGTTGAGCCTCTCCAAGAGCAGCTCCCGCCGGCCCGGAGGATCCCCGCAGAGCTTCGCGATAGATGTTTCAACTGCCTCTCCTACTCGCACAGAGTAGCGACTTGTCGATTGCCACGGCGTTGTCTGCGCTACCACGACTTCGCCCACCTCGCTAGGGACTACAAACGGATGAGGTCTGCTGCGACAGCGAAGGCGAAGGGTGACGTTGCTCGTGGACATGAGCCACCGGCCCCCAGCACACACCACACAGCAACCCGCCAAGTTCGGTCAGGGCCACGGGAGGCACCGGTAGAAGCCGGCAACGACGCTGGCAACGTCGGAGAAAGCCGGCAAGCGACACCAGCATGGATGCACCCGCCGCCTCCGCCGACAACGCTACTACCTCTGCCGCTGCACACTACCTCCACGAGCCAGGTCCGCCCGTCATGACGACTGCTCCTCAAGATGAGGATGCATCGCTGGTGGACACCAGTTCTCTGGCGAAGGCTTGGACGATGGGCTCGCCTACGCTGTTGCCGGAGCAAGGACAACTACCGGTCACGCCACAGCGGGCGAGACATGCCGTGGAGGCTGAGGCGTGCTCCAACAACATACCCTCAGGCAAGGACGTGGCCACCCCCATCCTGTCGTCGGGGGGGGGGGGGGGGGACAGCCCGCCGTCCTAGATGACGAGGAGCGCCTACAAAGCCCTAGTGCCATCCGCCTAGCCGCGGACATGACCACACATCGCGAGGGACGCGGGAGCTCTGCCGCCAAGAGGCTAAAGCGGTTCACCGTAAAGATCCTACGTAAGATGTTATCGTTGCTGCTGCCTCAGCCAGATGTAGAGGCACAACCAAGGTTGCCGACTCACAGTAGAAGGATTGCCGCTCAGGCGCTTTCACGCATCCCGGCTTCAAAAGCGGGGAGAGGTGCTGGTGATGAAGCGGATGGGCTACCTTGATGGGCAGACGAGGCCTTCCACGGTGTCCCAGGACACATACGATAGCATCTTCGTCGACCAGCTCAAACCCTCGCATATTGAGGCAATGCGACAGCTCTTCCTGGACCCACAAGGAGAGCGTCCGAGGCGCCGCGCACGCCAGCGCGTTTGATCGTCGATGATGGCTACGTAGTATGATTAGCGAGTAATAGCTCATTATCTTCTCATGCTAGGGAAGGGCAGAGCCGATTGTATAACAATCACACCCTCACCCTAGTGTGCCATGTTCGTGGCGTGTCGTTGTAACTTTCACTATTTCTCGATCTTAATACAAAGATGCGCAAACTTTTTGCGTATTTAAGAAAAAATAATAGATTATTGATATTAGTATGGTGTATAATAAGTATTATTAGATTAATTATTGAATATATTTTCGTGATAAGCTTTTGTAGAGTTGCTAATATTTTTTTATAAACAAATTCAAACTTAGGAAAGTTTGATCTGCATAAAACGTTACATGACTTTAATTTTGACACGAAGGGATCGAGTACTACGGCTCCTCGAGAAGCTCGCTTGAAAAATGATGCCATGGCGACCATCACATCACATAACAAAGAAAACATCATCGTTCTTTTCGCTAAAGTTGAAAAAATGCCCCTCGATTTAAAATTTTATAGACGCACAAATAACCGGGCGCATAATATTTTCTTAGAGCCTTCGGATGCTGATCGGACGGTGAACCGTTTTGAGGGAGAGAGAAGAAAAAAGCAGTGTTTAGCAGCTCTCGAGCTTTCCCTCGCTCCCGTCTCTCTGCGCTCTTCGCCGCCGCCATGGAGGTCGAGCTCCCGCCGCGGGTGCCGTCCCCTCCGGCACAAGCTCCCTCAGACGCCTCGCCAGTTGGCGTCACCGTCATCACCGGCTACCTCGGGGCCGGCAAGTCGACGGTGAGATTTTGTTCCGTACCTTAACGGCCTAACCGCCGCCTCTCCCCCACCGTGTGTTTGGTGAAGTAGGCGCGTCAGCATGCATGCACTTCATAGAATCAGAGGCAAATCGCTGGGTACCCAATATTCGCTGTACAAAGTCTCGCTGATAAAGTGATAGGATACTTCTAATCTCACGAAATTGAATCCTGGTTTAATCTATTTTGTGCCCTATCATGGTTACAAACTATAGGATTACTAGTTTACCACAACAGCTCCTCTGAAAATTGTCATCCTCAGTTCAGTGTTTTCTGACATAATTGATTCATAGGTGTAGCTCACCTTATGCTTTCTCATGGTAGCATTTATGTATCTATTAATGCAGTGTTAGTGTGTTACATTAAGTTTCTTAGCCAGTTTCTCGATTAGCTGATTAATGACTTGACAGTTTCTATTGGACTTTGAACTCTAAAACAGTTTCTATTGGACTTGGAACTTTCAGTTAGTCAACTACATTTTGAATGAGCAACATGGGAAGAGAATTGCCGTGATACTAAACGAGTTTGGAGAGGAAATTGGGGTCGAGAGGGCGATGATCAATGAGGGACAAGGTGGTGCACTTGTCGAGGAATGGGTGGAGCTGGCCAATGGATGTGTCTGTTGCTCTGTGAAACACAGTCTGGTTCAAGCACTTGAGCAGCTTGTGCAGAGGAAGGATAGGTAAGATACAGTTATTCCTATCTACGCAAGGATACCTTGGATACAAGTGTGGCCTAGGATTCCAGAATTTTGGGCCCTCCTTTCTGTATCTTTTTGGTTCTTTTATCTACCTGTTGATATGGCCAAATTATTTGGTGATATAATTTGATTTGATATTGACATCCTGGCTGTAGCTCTAAATTGTTGGCATCCTGTTTTTGGCTCACAACACCCTTCTTATTCATGAACAGGAGACCGATTATCTTTTGCTAATGATGGTTGCTTGCCTTATCTAGTCTGCATGAAGCTGTAGAGTTCAATTTAATTTTTTCATTTTTTTATATATTATGTTGTGCTCTTGCATTGGTCCAATGTTATAAGTTGGATTGGTAGCACCCTTTTGAATTACGATGATGCAAATTGTCCTAACATGTTGGAGTGATTTGGTATCCTGCAGAATGGATCATATATTACTTGAGACAACAGGATCGGCCGATCCTGCTCCACTTGTTTCTGTTCTTTGGCTAGACGATCAATTGGAGTTCTCAATTAGACTGGATTCTATTATTACGGTTAGTTAAGCCTTGTGACATTTGTTTTTTTTTCTTTTGTTTGATCAGTTGTCAACCATATTTTGTGAGATGTAGAAAACACTATTGCTGATCATATGCATAACCTTGCTCTGCAGCTTCCTTTTTAAATTTCCCATTTCCCATTCTTATAATACTCTAAAAGTTCTGCAAACTATCTGTACTTCGCTTCCTTTAGTTGCTCTTAAGATCACAATTTAGAATATCATATCATATCACGTTGGACTTTTTTTTAATATATTTTTTGTTATCTATTGGCAGGTTATTTATGCAAAAAACTTCAGGGTTCCTCATTCCCTGAAGCATTTCATCAAATTGCATTTGCGGTAACTTGTCCTTTGTGTCTCTCTTGTTTTTGTCATTTCATGGTTTATTTTTGGGATATTGACTTCTTGAATTTGGAGTTTCCTTTTTTTTTTATCCTTGCAGCTGCAGTTAGAATTCATAACTCCAGTATCCGAATAACTACATGTCAAATTCGTGTAACAGGACGTTGTGATATTGAACAAAATTGACCTAGTGGAAGACAATCTTGAGGATTTGGAAAAACACATTCATGATGTGAATGCTCTGGTTACAGTGGTGCGGTCTGTCCGTTGCCAGGTTGACTTGAATGAAGTATTTAACCGGCAAGCATATGGTGCCAAGGTTAGTAAACTAGTTAAGAACTTAAATTCAGCTTTTCATCTTAATTATGTCAATGTTTGAAGGTTAAGCTGCTTTGATGTCTTAGGCAACTTGAATATTTATTGTCAAAGTTTATTTTAACTCTATAGCCTATAGCCGTAGGCTGCTTAGAAAGATGGACTATATCATAAGGACTATGAAGGATATATCAAACCAACAAGTCAGTCAGCCTGTTCGCTGGTTGGTTTCTGGCTGATAAGCCCGGCTGGTGCTGGTTTGTTGTGAGAGGAAAACACTGTATCATGGCTGATAAGCCCTGGCTGAAACCAACAAGCGAACAGGCTGAGCGAACTTTGGGGCTAAGTGGCTAACTAGCAGTATCCTCCACAAGTTGAAGTCTTGAGCAACTATATGGCAATGCAATTTATCCTCAATACTTCATATGCTAGATATTGAAAATATTACACGACTCATCAACACTATCCTTATATGTTCTGAGTTTTATCTAACTGAATGGAAACTTGGAAACCAATAGAACAACCTGAAAACAATTCTGCAAAGCTGATTCTTTGTCCATTGCAAGGCTTTATATATGCTAGAAATATGCATTGGTCTGATCTTGCAGGGATGCAATTCTAACTTCTTCCTTCTTTTTCACTAGAATTCATCCCATCTGCAAGAACTGCTGGACTATAGTAAATCAGTGCTACCTAGTCGCCGTCATGATAACAGTATTTCCACCTTGTGCATCTATGAGCAGGATTCTGTTAACCTGGCTAAGGTACTTTCTCTCCTTAAATGAACCATTTCAAAAGAATCATGTAATGAAGTCAGACATTAAGACATTTGCATACAGAAAATGGGGGCTCAAAAGATATTTCTTATTCAAGGATACAAAGTTGACATAAAGTGCATAGTTTGCAATTCAAAGTATGTCTTGAATTGTTTCACTCACTGTTCCACATCAAGTGGCATTCTTATTTCGTAGGATAAATTGTTCCTGTCTCGAATATAGATATTTCTTCATACATCAAAACAAGATGTTCCACACTTTCTCTGTGAGGCTGCCAGCTGGACTAAATAAATTGACAAAATTCAGTACTTTAAATGGGAACGACTATTTAATATTTTCTAGTATCCATGCCTTAGCGACCCCCCCTCCCCCCTCCCCCCACAAGGTTCTCTGTTCTTGATCTAATGAACTTGAACCTCCAATTATCAGTCCCTTTTGCATATTTGTCTGATACCCTGTTGTGGTTTGTTTTTTACAGGTGGAGTCTTGGCTTGAAGATCTTCGTTGGGAAAAGAAATCTAGTATGAGCATATATCGCTGTAAAGGGATTTTATATATCCATGATTCAGACCAAGTTCATACATTACAGGTTGTTACATCATACAAAGAATCTGAAAGAACTGCATGATCAGCTAAAGCTATCAGCCATTTTTTTGTATTTTGTTGCAGGGATTGTCAGTACTGATTTCTGATTTTGCCCTTATGCAGGCAGTGAGGGAAGTCTATGAAGTTGTGCCGGCTCGGAAATGGTCTGAGACAGAGTCTCACATGAACAAGATAGTTGTCATAGGTAAAACCTCAAAAGTCAAAACTCAGTAGTTCAGCATTTGCAAATTCTGAACTGGTTGTAATATTTGCATGCCCATTTTGCTGTAGGCCGCAATTTGGATATCAATGTTCTTCAAGATTCTTTTAGTGGTTGCAAGAGCTGATAATGAGCATCTGTTTGCCTTGCACAATGTTAGCGTTAGATAATCTACTGCTTCCTTGTGTGAACACACAGCAAGGAAAGACGACGCCGAAAAGGCCTCCTGATGTGGTACTGTAGCCGCTGTAGAGGCAGATGTGGTACTGTAGCCGCTGTAGAGGCAGGCGCCGAACGGCTCACCTGCCGGACTGTAGCCACATGCAGGGGCAAGCGCCAGAGTCAGCCCTGCTGTGTTATCTAGTCACTGTTACAGCATGAGAGCTATACTAGGACTAGATGGATAGAGTTGTATATATAGTTTGCTACTGTAACTCAACAAAGAGAGTTTAGTTTTGCCATATCCTATGCAGGGCTCCGGCCAACGCTGGTGTTTTGTACTGTGTGTATGCTCTGTTCTTCTCTTCTTCTCCCTCTAGTCATAGTGTGCGTGGTCGGACAACCTCTGTCGTGCTCGGCCGTGGTCGGCAAAACTGGTGAGTGGTCGACTCACCTGAGCCGGTGATCCTGTGGGCTAACAGGTGGTATCAGAGCCATACAAACGCCGTCGCTGGACTAACCGCTGGCGATGACGAACGGTTCGGAAATGGACGACAGTAGTGGCACTGCTGTGGCTGCCCAGCCACGACCGGAGGTCGTTGTTCGCACGGTGCAGGAGGTTAGCGGCACCAGTTGGCCGACGCTAACTCGCACCAACTATGAAGAGTGGTCGGTGACCATGAAAGTCAAGCTCAGAGCCCGACGGCTTTGGAATGCTGTTGACAAGGGCACCGAAAATGAGAAAGATAACATGTCAGCGTTGGAGGCTATTCTCGCTGCTGTACCGACAGAGTACAGGGAGCCGTTGGGAGCGAAGAGCTCTGTTAAGGAGGCGTGGGAGGCTATTGCGGCGATGCGCGTCGGTTCCGACCACGCAAAGAAGGCGACGATCCAGCTTCTGAAGCAGGAGTACGTCAACCTCAAGTTCAAGAATGGTGAAACGGTGGAGGATTTCTCCCTCTGCTTGCAGGCGCTCATCAACAAGCTGAAGAGCCATGACGTCACCATCGACGAAGAGGAGGTGGTCTCCAAGTACCTCCACTCCGTGCCGACAAAGTACATCCAGATCGCTCTCTCCATAGAGACGATGCTAGACTTGTCCACCCTCACCATTGAGGATGTGACAGGCCGTCTGTGGGCGGTGGATGAGCGCCTGGAGCAGGCGACAACAACGAAGGACAGCGACAAACTGCTGCTGACAGAGGAGGAGTGGGCTGCTCGGAGGAACTTTGGGATAGCCTCCTCTAGGTGCGGCGGCGATGGTAAACGCCGCGGCAAGGCTTCTTCGGTAAAGAAGAAGCAGGTCGACCCCAACGCCTGTCGGCGCTGCGGGAAGTCGGGCCATTGGGCACGAGAGTGCCCAAATCATAAGCAGGAGAAGAAGGCTGAGGCTCATCTGACACAAGTTGATGACGATGATGAGGCCACTATCCTGATGGCGATGTTCTGTGCACTGCACGACGTCAAGGCTGAGGAGAAGGAAGAGGCGACGACGGTGGAAGGACCTAGGAAGGCCCTGAAGGCTGTCAACCTCGACGAACCACGCGCCCAAGTCCACCTCGGATGTGTGGGTGCTGACCAGGAGTAGCGGTGGTATCTAGACTCTAGTGCTAGCAACCACATGACGGGCTCCAAGGCATCCTTCTCCGAGCTCAACGACGATGTTACCGGTACGGTGAAGTTTGGTGACGACTCACGGGTGGCAATCCAAGGGTGCGGCACCATCATCTTTAGGTGCTAGAACGGGGAGCATCGCGTGCTAACAGATGTATATTACATCCCGCAGTTGCGTTCTAGCATCATCAGCATTGGTCAGCTGGATGAGCGCGGTAGCGAGGTACTAATCAAGGACGAAGTCCTTAGGATCAGGGATCAGGAGCAGCGACTTCTCGCCAAGGTGAAGAGGTCCCAGAACCGCTTGTACCTGTTTGACCAGAAGGTAGAGCAGCTGGTGTGCCTGGAGGCAAGTCACACCGAGGAACCGTGGCTATGTCATGCCCGGTTCGGACATCTCAACTTCGACGCACTTGGTCAGCTGAGAAGATGGTCCGAGGGCTACCCCACATCAAGCACGGAGGTGAGCTGTGTGACAGTTGCCTGGCCGAGAAGTAGAGGAGGCTATCGTTCCCAAAGGCGGCCAAGTATCGCGTGAAGGACGCTCTCGAGCTCATCCACAGCGACCTCTGCGGGCCGATCACGCCAGCTACAAACGGTGGTAGGCGGTACTTCATCCTGCTTGTGGATGATTGCAGTCGCTACATGTGGCTGCAACTCCTGACGAGCAAGGACAAAGCGGCGATAACGATCAAGAAGTTCAAGATGCGCGCGGAGGCCGAGAGCGGCAAGAAGCTCTGTGTGCTGAGGACTGATCGCGGCGGCGAATTCACTTCGGTGGAGTTCGCTGCATACTGCGTGGACCAGGGTGTGGTGCGACACCACACCGCGCCATACTCGCCACAACAGAATGGCATGGTGGAGAGGCGGAACCAGACGGTGGTCGGCATGGCTCGATCCATGATGAAGGCCAAAGGCATGTCGGCAAGGTTCTGGGGTGAGGCGGTGACCACGACGGTGTTCATCCTCAACTGCGCTCTGATGGGCAAGACGCCGTTCGAAGCTTGGTATGGGCACAAGCCGAGCGTGTCCTTCCTCCGGACATTCGGCTGCATCGGCCACGTTAGGAAGACAAAGCCGATCCTCACCAAGCTGGAGGACAGGAGCACACCGATGGTGTTCCTAGGCTACGCAGAGGGTACCAGGGTGTACCGGCTCTATGACCCACGTGGAGACAAGGTACTTGTCTCGCGCGACGTCGTGTTTGACGAGAAGGCGGCTTGGGACTAGACCAGTCCGAGCACGGGGGAAGCTAGCGGCTTCACTAACACCTTCGTCGTCGAGTACCTGGTCATCCACGATGGTGGAGACGCTAGGGAAGAGGTGTCGAGCACTCCGAGAGAGGTGCCGAGCACTCCAGCAACAGAGCCGAGCACTCCTAGGGCAGTGCCGAGCACTTAGGGAGGAGTGCTGAGCACTCCTAAAGGGACGCCGAGCACACCAGGAGTGGTGCCAGGAGGTTCTATAGTGGTGACGACCACTCCAGGACGGGTGCCGAGCACTCCCATAGCGGAGCTAAGAGGTCTTGCAGTGGTGCTGACCACTCCAAGACTGAGGCTGAGCACTCCTACAGTGGTGCCGAGCACTACAGGAGTAGTGACGAGCTATCCAGGAGTAGTGTCGAACACTGCAACCGGGGTGCCGAGCACTTCGGGTGCTGTGTCGAGTACTCTGGCGGAACAGGGAACTCCATCGATGCCGATCGAGTTCGCCTCACCTCCAAATGACATCACTGAGTTTGTGGATGCCTTCCACGAAGGTGAGGAGGTGCGGTTCCGCAGGCTGGATGACATCGTTGGCGGCACAGTGCCCTCAGGCCTGGCTGGTCGGCTGCTCAATGATCAAGAGCTGCTGCTCGTCAGCGTAGAGGAACCACCCATGTTCGCGCTGGCTGAGCGCGACGGAAACTGGCGACGGGTATGCTGGAGGAGATGAAGGCGATCGAGGAAAACAAGACATGGCAGCTCGTCGATCCACCTCCAGGATGTCGTCCGATCAGCCTGAAGTGGGTGTACAAGGTCAAGCGGGACGAGCCTGGCGCCATTGTCAAGCACAAGGCTTTGAGGAAGTCTTTGCACCAGTAGCGCGCATGGAGTCTATCCGTTTGCTACTAGCCTTGGCAGCAGCAAAGGACTAGCGCGTCCATCACTTGGATGTTAAATCGACCTTCCTCAACGGCGAGCTGATGGAGATGGTCTTCATTAGGCAACCTCCAGGTTTTGCCGTCAAGGGAGAGGAGCATAGGGTGCTCCAACTGCGCAAAGCGCTCTACGGGCTACGGTAGGCCCCACGAGCGTGGAACGCCAAGGTTGATGCCACGCTGGGCGAGCTTGGGTTCTAGCGGTGCACAACTGAGCACGCGCTCTATACGCAGTGACGGGGGAAGGAGGAGCCCGTTGTCGGCGTGTATGTGGATGACTTGATCATCACCGGCGCGTGCACGGAGGACATCAGCAGCTTCGAGATGGCGGCTCATTTTCAAATGAGCGATCTCGATGCACTCTCCTACTACCTCGGCATCGAGGTGAGACAAGGGAAGGAGGAACTCACGCTCGGTTAGAGCGCGTATGCCTCGAAGCTGTTGGAACGGAGCGGCATGGCTGAGTGCAAGCCATGCGTGACTCCGATCGAGGAGCGGCTGAAGCTAACGAAGGCCAGCACCACGACGAAGGTGGATGCAACACTCTACTATAGCATCATCGGTGGTCTACGCTACCTAGTCCACACGAGGCCGGACATTACGTTCGCCATGGGCTACGTCAGTCGCTTCATGGAGGATCTCGAAGAGGATCACTAGGCTGCAGTGAAGCGGCTACTATGCTACGTCAAAGGGATGGTGGATCAGGGGATCATCTTTCCCAAGACCAGCGGGAGTAGGCTGTAGCTCACTGTGTTCAGTGATGCGACATAGCGGGGGACATCGACGGACGGCGGAGCACCTCTAGAGTGCTCATCTTCCTCAGGTCGGCTCCAATTTCATGACTGTCGCTGAAACAGAAGGTGGTGGCGCTATCTACGTGCGAGGCAGAGTATGTAGCGATGGCCACAGCGGCGTGCCAAGTTGTGTGGCTGCGCCGGCTGCTGGGCGAGCTGATCGATGCGGAAGCTCACCCACCAGCATTGATGGGGACAACCAGCCCGCCATCGCCCTTGCAAAGAATTCGGTTCTCCACGACCGGAGCAAGCATATCGACGTGAAGTTTCATTTCCTCAGGGACTGTGTCAATGAAGGGCAGATCGTCATCGAGTTCGTCGAAACTGATCGACAACTTGCGGACATCCTCACCAAGCCGCTCGGACGTCTTTGACTCACGGAGCTGAAGGAGATGATCGGCATGGAGGGGGTACAAGGGATAGCAGTAGGATTATGGGAATAATTGTTAGATAATCTATTGCTTCCTTGTGTGAGCACACAGTAAGGGAGGGCGGCACCGAAAAGACCCCCTGTTGTGGCACTGTAGCCGCTGTAGAGGCAGACGCCGAACGGCTCACCTGCCGGACTGTAGCCACATGCCGGGGCAGGCGCTAGAGTCAGCCCTACTGTGTTATCTAGTCACTGTTACAGCATAGGAGCTGTACTAGGACTAGATGGATAGAGTTGTATATATAGTTCGCCACTACAACTCAACAAAGAGAGTTTAGTTTTGCCATCTCCTATACAGGGCTCCGGCCAATGCTGGTGCTTGTACTATGTGTATGCTCTGTTCTCCCTCTTCTTCTACCTCTAGCCATAGTGTGTGTGGTCGGACAACCTCTATCGTGCTCGGTCGTGGTCGGCAAGACTGGTGAGTGGTCGACTCACCTCAGCCTATGATTTTGTGGGCTAACAGTTAGTTGCCCATTTTTCTATGAGGTAATTTTTTTAACGTTTCTATGAGGTAAAATTAGACTTCATCAAGGGTTAGCCTTAAGCCTGTATCTCTTTGCCTTGGTAATGGATGAGGTTACCAGGAACATACAAGGGGATATCCCTTGGTGTATGTTGTTCGCTGATGATGTAGTGTTAGTGGACGAAAGCCAGGCGGGAGTAAATAGAAAACTAGAGTTATGGCGGCAGACCATTGAATCTAAAGGTTTTGAATTGAGCAGAACTAAAACCCAATACATGAGATGTGACTTTGGCGAAGTTGTACAGGAGGAGGGAGATGTGAGTTTGAAAGGTCAAGTAGTGCCTAAGAAGGATACCTTTTGGTATCTGGGATCGAGGCTATAGAGGGATGGAGATATTGATGTGGACATTAGCCATAGAATCAAAGCAGGGTGGATCAAGTGGCGACAAGCTTCTGGCATTCTCTGTGACAAGAGGGTACCACAAAAACTAAAAGGCAAGTTCTATAGAACGGCGGTTAGATCGGCTATGTTGTATAGAGCAGAATGTTGGCCTACAAAGATTCGACATGTTCAACAACTGAGTGTTGCAGAAATGTGTATGTTGCGATGGATTTGTGGTCACATAAGAATGGACCGAGTTCGGAACGATGATATACGTGATCGCCTAGAGGTAGCACCAATTGAAGAAAAGCTTGTCCAACATCGGTTAAGGTGGTTTGGCCATGTCCAAAGAAGACATCCAGAGGCACCAGTACATTCTGGAGTCCTAAGCCAAGCTAATAATATGAGGAGAGGTAGAGGAAGACCAAAATTGATATGGGGGAGGCAATAGAAAGAGATTTGAAAGCTTAGGATATACCTAGAGATCTATGTTTGAATAGGAATACTTAAAAAGCAGCTATTGTAGTGCCTGAACCGTGACTTGGGGCTCTTGGTGGGTTTCAACTCTAGCCTACTCCAACTTGCTTGGGACTGAAAGGCTATGTTGTTGTTGTTTCTGTGAGGTAAATTGCCCTTTGTATTAGAGGTTGCCATTCACATTTTCCACTTTGGGGGCATCACATGCCATTATGGATAGCTTTGCTGTTTGTGGCATTGAGCTGCCATTATCATGAGTTGCTATGTTAACAATGCTTGTATACTGTTTAAAACGATTCAACTCTTTGTGTGTTTGTACATCAGTTTAATTTTCTTACCTGTAGTATGCATGTAGGTACCTCTGTGCAAGTGAATACTGAACTGGAGGAGAATCTTCAGTCGGGGATTATAGATATTAGGTGCTCCATACATACACTTGGTGTATGAACTGGTGATTCCAGGTCTTGTTTGGTTGGCTGCATTGCCCCAGGTCTGAGTACCCATGTATGAGTTTGGTGTGGTTACCACCAGCTATTGCAGAATGAAGAACAGTAGAAGAAAACAGAGATAATTTTGCCTCAGTTCAACAAGCTTGGCATTGACAATGACCTTGGAGCTTCTAATGACATAAACATGACAATAGTACTCCCAGCAAATCATGAACAACAAAAGTCATAGTTCCTCACAAGGTCATTGTCTTTACACGTGTTCAAGGCATTTTGAAACCATCACAGGCAATATGAAACATTTAGAGGCACCTGCAACAATGCTTAGCAATGAAAAAGACGAGCACCATCAAAATAAACGATCGAACCAAAGTAATAGCCAATAACCAAGGTATTTTAGGGCTTGATTGGTTGCCCGAAGTACTGCAAGGAGGCGTTTTAGGGAATAGACCCCAGGCACCTTTCCTCGATAGACAACATACCAAGCCTTGGCATTTTGAGCATCACAGGCAGTTGTAGCAACAAGCAAGAACGAACCACAGGAGCACCAGCAACAAAAAAGACTACACCACAGCCACAACAAATAACACTAGTTTGTTCCTAACCACCTTTGGTGGAGGATTGACAAAAACTTTGTCATCTTCACAACCCATGAACTCCAAGTATGATGCTTCTGTCTCTTCTTTGTTAGGAAAGCTCTTGTAGCTATTGTTTTTAAACCAGTTACCTAGGCATTGCATCTAGCCTAGGTTGCATATACCCCAGGAACTCTACCACGGTACATAACATACCAAACCATTTGCCCCTTAAAAACACATAAAAGCAAGTATAAGATGTTGATAAGATGAGCGGTAGTTCAATCGATTTGCCTCAGATTTAATTGCCTTTTCATTTGACCTTGAACTTGGAGCTTAAGAAACATAGACAGCAACAAACCTCAAACAGATAGTAGAAAACCAAGATCATGACAGGCATGAAACCATGAGAGACATCTAGCCCAGCTATCAGATCATCACAACTGCTCAGCTGTTGCTTGGGCATGGATGTCTCACATGGTTTGATGACAGCCATGAGACGCATAAGCAGAAGATAGAAGAAACAATGCTCCAGTACATCACAAGTCCAAGGTCATCAATGTGCATAATCCATTACTCAAACTGGCACTGTTATCTTCATAGGCATGAAAAGGATCTCACAGTTGTATCAGCCTCAGTCAAAAAAATGGTTGACATTATAAGCACAAAAAAATGTAGGCCTCAGCTAATGTAAACTAACTTATGATCATCTTGCAAGCTAACTGCAATTATCCCAGGTAGCAAATAAGAACACAAATTGCTGAGGCAAGTTTATGGCTCCCATGGAAGCGTGGGACACATCCATCCTAGCCATCCGGTAGGCATGCCTACAATAGTTTCTTGGGAATGGACGTATCCCACGGTTTGATGACAGACATGAGAAAACACAAGAAGACAATAAAGCAGCAACAGGAAGAATACCCACAACCACTTCAAATTGCTATAGTTTGCATCATCGGCCAAATAGGAACTCCAACAATAAGAATAACAAGAACAATAACAGCAACCGAAATGTTTCAGATCAACTAAGTGACAATCCAAGGTATTTTAGGGCTCAGATCAACTAGGTGACAATCCATCACCCGTTGTTAATGTCTACACCACATAGATCAACAAAGCCTCACATCCATCACCATGGCTCCTATGCTATTCCAAGCTAGGTGTAGCCTTGGTCAGGCGGCAAATGGTTCTTTGTAGCATCAGATGAGGTCAGTGCTACACATCAAAATACTTCCTACAACATAAGACAGCTAACATGGCTATATACAAAAGTGGAGACGCCAACTCATATGTATCTAAGCAAAGTAGGTTGTGCTCAGGTAGGTCCTAAGCCACAGGATCCTATGAGCCTCTGTCATCTAAACAAAGCAAAGTCCCCCAGCCTTGTTCTTCAGTAGGTAAATCAGGGCAAACATGAGTGTCTCCTATGAGTACCCAGGGCAGTTCATAACACAACCATAAAGATCCTGATGCACCTCATTGTGCTATGGAGTCTTGAGGGCATCTTCTACAGACTCCACAGTCTTGATCATTCCATTCATGAGGTCTATTTCCTCTAGGGCAAGCTTCCTTCTCTTGCCACCCCTTTCCTCTTGGCCCTTGGCATCAGAACCCTTAGAGCCTTCCATACTAGAAGGAGTTCCCTTTCTAGAATCAGCCTCTGTGCCACCTAAGTCAGTGATGTCCTCAACGACATCAATATCACCTTGGCCAATGTCAGTTGGAGTACCCAGAGGCTCATTTGAGCCCATTGCATACCTACCTATGGCCTGGTTACCACCAAAGATGGCCTCCATCTAAACATAATTCTCTATTGGTGTGTTCGAGAACTTAGCATCAGCATGATGGCCCTAGTTAGTGAAATAGATGTAACTATTAGACATAGGGGAGCAAAAGAAAAGAAAAGGGATAGCTGAGGTGTTATCCAAACAGTTTCTAACCTTTGTGTGGCCAAGTAGGTGTTCATCATCAAGTACTATCATATGGTGGTCCTCATCCCACAGAGCACCACTCAAATCCTTGAGCCTAACAATCTTAACCCACCTTTGCCTCCACTTTCTCAGGTGATTGTAAATCTACTGGGTGCTCACATTGACCCTAGCAAACTCAGAGACCATGAGTGCAACCTACCTAACATGTACCTCCTTGAACCCTTTCTCAGTTTTGACCCCCTGCCCCACCAAATCATGGAACCTCCTTAGCATGAACCTAGACTGGACAGGAGTCTAGTGCATAGGGCCATTAGGCTAAGGGGCTGCTTGGTTGCCATCATCAGCAGCAACTATCCAACCCTGTTCCACCACATTGTCCTCACCACCAATGTTAACAACCTGGTCTGGCATATTGTCCATTTCCTATCCACAACCACCATAACATTGAACAACCAGTACGTAAGGAAAATAAATTGCATGATATGAAATACAAGTTCAACATATCAAATAGGCAAAAAAGGAATAGGTACTACATCATTGCAAAGTGCCATAGGTCTCAGTTAAAATACAAGTTCCTCCAATGCTACTAAATAGTACACACACCATGCCACTACATCCTAAAATTTCCCCTGTTTTGCCACATCTGTGCAGCCCAAGCCTCCCTCTGTTGTGCCCAGGTACCATTATCAGGGACATGATCTGGTTGTGAGGCATTGTCATTGATGTTAAGAGTCCATATGGACATGATCTGGTTGTGAGGCATTGTCATTGATGTTAGGAGTCCATGTGAATTCAACAGGCACATGCTCGTCCCGTCCATGTCTGAGGATCCAATTATGAAGAATACAACAGGCAAAAACAAGCTTAACTTGGGTCTTGTATGGGTGGAAAGGCTTATTGTCTAATATTCTGAATCTATTCTTTAGAGTCCCAAAAGCCCTCTCAACTGTTACTCTAAGAGACGAATGTCTTAGATTAAAAAGCTATCTTTGATTTTGAGGTCGGTTTGAACCAAACTCCCTCAAATGGTACCTTGTGGCATGAAATGGTGGCAAGAAACCAGGCCTCACTGCATAGTCAACATCGACAAGATAGAATTTATCTAGAAATTAGCAGATCGGAATATGTTTTAGTAGTTTCATTTAAGATTAAGCAAAGTGTCAATGGCTTTTTGTGGTTTAGATGATACCTGGTGGCACTCTAAGGCCATTAGCTCTTTCAAGAGCATCAGACAAGATAAAAGCATCATGTGCAGATCCCTCCCAACCAGCAAGCACATAGGTGAATCTGAGGCCAAAGTTCACGGTTGCCAACACATTTTGTGTGATGGTGTGCTTCCTGCCTCTAAAGGCAGCTTGCATCTTCACAGGCACTCTAGCTAATACATGAGTACCATCAATTGCTCCTATGCAGTCCTAAATCAACAAAACATAAGTGCAAGTGAACATTGACACTAAACTGATAATAAATGAGACCTATGTATGACAAGTTATGGATACCAACCTTGAAATAGGGGTACCACCTTCTGCTTCCAAGGATCCTAGGATAAATATTGGTAGCAGGAAGGATAATCAATTCATTCTTCAGCTCTCCTACCGCATATAACACCTTCTGGAAGAACCTACTAATTGTCTCTACGTACCTTCTGAAGGTGAGGTCAACCACCCTAAACCTCTCATTGTGACCAACAACATGCAAGAACATGGCTACTTGTTCTTCAACAGATGCATGTATGCTGTCAGTGACAAGCTCTCTACTATAGAAAAGGTCACAAAGTTGGAAAAAAGAGGCCCTCTTCATTCTAAGAAGGTTGACACAGTGCACATCATCAGATTCATAGATGTATCTAAGGTTGTTCATCCTCTATTTGTCCCTCTCAGCCAAGGGACCATTGGTGACTGAGCGTGAATCTTCAACTCTCCTTCTAAACCACATGAAAACCAAGCAGCCACTACAACAACCACAACAGCCCTACGCCTAGCTTCAAAGGCCATGTCTACCAATAGGATGGAGGGCAACATTAGGAAGGGAGCATGCAACATGGGTGTGTACTGCTTAGCAAGCAAAAAATCGAACAAAATAAACTATGAAAGACGCAGCTGCCACACCAAAGGGTGCTCCTCCAGTGTATACTATTACACAATCAACATCACTGACCTCTAGGCACTTTGCTTAGTGTGTACAACAAAATAGGCATCAGCATGTACAAGATCTACACAAAACATGAGGTATAAACCAAATCGAAGCATCATGTACAGATATGAGCTAGGAACAGGTAAATCAGGTATAGCATCGCACAGATCTGAGGATGTCAAACCAAGAACCCTAATTTCTTAGCATTTCAAGCAAAATCCACCAACAAATCAACAAAATCGACACTGAAGAAGGAGGGAAAAAGCGCAGGTGGCATATACCGTCGAAGCGCCGGAGGACCGAGAGAAATCTGCCGACGAGGGTCGCCTCGGTAGGGCTACCAAGGTCGAGGGGGAGCTAGAGGGGAGTTCGCACCGGAGCTATGGCAGAAGGAGAGGCGAAGAGTGAGGGCGGTAACCCTAGCCGCGACCCGCGCGCGCTTTATGGCCCGGACGGCCTCATCTCCCGCGCTCTGCCCAAAGGTTTCCGCCAAGCACCGAGCGAGCCTGCACCGAGAGGGAAGTGGGGATCGAGAAGACGGCGCCGTCCGGGATGGAGGAGGGAATCTGCATGGGAGGAAGTAGAAAAAAAGGTACGAGTAGGGTAACCAAATACATGTGAATGCATCAAAAAATACGGAATGGACCATATGACGGTCTGGTTCGGACAACCAATCACACCGGTGCACGCCTGCTCTCTCTCCGTCCATGCCCCTCGCGCTGGGCTCAGCTGAGCGTTGTTGATCGGCTTTTGCGTCGTCCCTCGTCCGGCGAGGCAGCGACACAGCGGTGGAGGCAACAGGCAATTGTTTGCACTGTTGCGCATGCGCCTGACGGAAGAGCGGATGGAATGCAGTCAAGAAAAAAGAACAGCGAAGAAGCTCCCTAGCTAGGTGCCGGGCCGCTCTCCAATCCAAAATTGTGCATACACGTAACGTGAACACTTGTACATAAAAGAAAATTTCTAAAATCATAGAAAAATAATCGTACATCTTAAAATTCTAAAACTTGTTATATATCTTTGCGATGTGCCGCTCTCCAATCCAAAATTACAAACCAACCACATAGTATTTATGCTTAATCAATTCGTATAAAACAAATTATAAAAAAAAGATGATGAAAGCACTGGCCACTGTTGTGCCCATCTATCAGTTCGAGAAAAAGCTATATAATATGCTTGTTATTGATTTAAGGATTCCTACCTAATCTTTAAGTTAGGAGTTTTCATCGGTTCAAGTCCTTACAGAAACAAAGGTGTCAGTGATGGTTTTGTGCACTATATTAAGGGCTCCTTTGGCACGAATCCTCTTGGCTCCATCTCCCACCTGCCATGCCAAAGGGGTCTAAGGTAAATCTTCACTTACTCCCTTTAGCTACATACTTAGATAAGCACTTGTCTAAGTAAGTATCTGGAAGTTGATTTATTTTGTACCGCGAGAAGTATTATAGAATGCTTATATATTCAGATATATGTTCACTACATACCAAATTCTCAAGACTTCAAATAATTAACAATCAAGTTGCAATTTAGTTCAAATTTGGCATATACCCAATATAGTCTTTGTTTGTTTCCCCAACTGAGATTTCTACATGCCCATAAAAAAACACTAGCTATGTTGGTTGTGCTTCGATGAGTAACATGATGAGATAATGAGATGAAATGTTATTTAATTATCTCTGCTACTTCAGGTACACAGGTACAAAGCATAAATATTAATAAAATAACAAGCTATCTGATTTTTGTTTCTCCCTTGCGTACTTTTAATGTGAACCAAAGATAGAAGCGCCCAATACGCAAATATAGGGCGTGTTTGATATCCTGTCCCTGCCCGGCACGGGCGACTGGCTTGGTGCAACCGCGCGTGTTTGTTTTTCTGGACCAAATAAGCCAGTCTGGATAGGAATTGTGTTTGTTTTGCCTATACCAGTGGATATGGTATGGCTGCCTTGCATCAGGAAGTGGTAGATTTACCACCATCCTTCACTTGCTCTCTCCTCTCGATTATTTCGTCGAACACGCGTGGAGTCTGCCATGAAGAAGGGAGGAGACGAGGCAGAGCGGCGAGGAGATCGATGCGGTAAGGAGACGCGTGGAGTCCGCCAGTGCGCCGCAGTCAGCTCGCTCCACTGCCGGTGCCGCCGCCACCGCCACCGCCACCGCCGCGCCTAATCGAGCGAGGCCATGGCCTCGCGCCTCCTCACGGCGGCGTCTCCCGCGTCCGAGGCCACGCAGCGTCCGTCTCCCACAACGCCCTCTCCAGCGAGATCCCGCGGGCGGTGAGATCGCCGCTGCTCCACCTCGACCTCCGGAGTAACCGCCTGTCGGGCGGGGTCCCGCGGCTGCCAGACACGCTGGTGTACCTCTCGCTGGCGGGGAACCAGCTGTCCGGCCCCGTCGGCGCCGCGCTGCGGCGGCTGCCCAGGCTGTCGTTCCTCGACCTCGGTCGGAACTGGTTCTCCGGCGAGGTCCCCGGGGAGGTGTTTGCGTTCAGCCGGATCAGGTACCTGCAGCTTCGCAAGAACGCCTTCTCGGGGGAGCTCCGTCTGGCCGGGCGCGTCCCGTCGGGCGCCACCGTCGACCTCAGCCACAACGCGCTCTCCGGCCGCATCCCGCCCGAGCTCGCCACGGCCGCCGCCGTGTACCTCAACGGCAACCGGGCGGATCTCGCCGTCGCTGCTCCACCCCGACATCCAAGAAGAAGAGGGTGAGCGCCTCACCGCAGCCAGGAGGTAACCCGAAGCCGCGCGTGACGCTCGAGCGAGCCAGGCCGCCGAGAAACGAAGGGGGGATGTCGTTTGCCCAGAGCCAGGAGAGAGAAAGATTTTGCACGCACCTGGCCTGGCCCGATGGTGGGCTCATGACATC
This sequence comes from Miscanthus floridulus, assembly GCF_019320115.1. Classification (NCBI taxonomy): domain Eukaryota; kingdom Viridiplantae; phylum Streptophyta; class Magnoliopsida; order Poales; family Poaceae; genus Miscanthus; species Miscanthus floridulus. Next base: position 112,716,708 of record NC_089583.1, on the reverse strand, counting down.
AAACAGGTGAGTTGCAGCCGGGGGTGTAGCCGGGCTGTCGGGCCAGGGTATCAAACACCCCATAGTAATTGTATTTGAGAATATTTTACCTTCATATTTACACATATCTAAATCACCAATTGTCCTGAAAATAGGCTGTCACGTACTAGTATATAAGGGATATGGATGTTTTTAGATAGACCTTTCATTGCCACATCATGCGTTATCTGCTATCCCAAACTTCAATTTATTTTCTTCATGTCTAATCTAGCTATCCAATTACAGGAACTACAAGATTAACAATGGTCACCTTAGAGATGGCATGGCAAAATCCAAAATTTGATTTATCTTATTACAAACTCGAAGATCAACAATGGTTACCGCAAAGATGGTGCGCGGCAACACCGTGCCCAAGATTTCTAGCTTTTTTTATAAACTAGGTAGTGTGTCTGTGCGTCGTTATGTGACAACTAAACTTTTATACTAAAAACACATGTATCGCACGATAAGATAACAATACTATAAAATTAAATACCAACATTAAAGTTACAATTAATAAAAAAAGCAAAGTTTGTGAAATTAATAGTCACGGAGAGCGCGGCGTCACATGTTTATAAACTCTACTTTATAGACATTTTCGTGATGCGCTTAAGATAATGTTTTATATCGGCAGGAAGAAATTTTTGATATCCATTTCTTTCGTACGCCAATAAATCTACGAATAAGTTCCGTCGCATCTCCATACCATCCAGTACACATGCTCGAATATATATGTCAATATTAGTGCATGCCGCATGGGTAATACTGCGTCTCTTGAAAAATCTTCCACAAAAACTTAAAACAAAGTGTTATACTCACCGTATAAATATGTGTGGCTTTTGGTCTATTCCACGCAGACATATACTGTAGAATAAGATATCCACTTAAGTGTCTGTGGCAAGATTCACGATCAGCGATATATAGAAATAGTTAAATCATAGGTATTATTATTGTAAGCTATAGTAACTCTGTGTTAGTTATCCATCTATGTCCTCTGCAATGTTTTCTTCCCGTCTGAATTTTTATTTGAAGACATCCTCATTCCATCCAGGAATATGTACATTCACTGCGTTCGTGTACTGCAAGGTAAATCCAAGAGTGTACCTGGCATACATCAGCGCTGGTGTGTCTTTACACCCGTCTTCAATAGGTCTAGGATCAATCATGATAAGCATCTTCTCCTTCTGATCGAAAACATAAAACATATACTTTCAAACGTGCAGCCATGGCAAAAGAAACTGCAAATATGGTGGCATTTAGAATAGTATATAGGAAACAAGTAATAAAAGCGGGAGCAAGCGACTTACATATCCGCATTGTGCTAAGTAGTATTCCATATCCTCACATACACCAATCGCAGTAGCCATTTCTTTCTTAGTGTATTTTTTACGGTATTATGGCATTTTTGTTAAAGCACATATTTTCTGAAAGAGAAGGATATCGAGAGTCAAGATTAGTATAACTTGGTCTACTTTATACAATTAGGAGAACAACAAATAAGACAATATAATATAGCACGATAAGAATTTTAAAAATATGCTTACACAAAATCTCAGGTCCATGTGATGTGTCAGTGCAGAAAGTGACCAATTAGTAAATATTTGTAGTTTTGTCGTACGTTGTGATCGGAGGTGGCCTAGCACTCAATGACACAGGGTTTATACTAGTTCAGGCAACGTGCCCTACGTCCAGTTTAAGTCAGTCGGTGTCTTTATTCTTGAGCCTAGGTGCTCAAAGTTTGCAGTGTGGTTACAAACGAGAAAGAGAATGATGGAGTGTACAAGAGGTCTGGTCAGCTCCGGTCGGAAGGGCCGAGAGAGACAGGAGCTCCGCTACGAGCTATGTGTTCAAGCGTGTGCTTGAGGTCCGAACCTGACGGTTCTGTGGTTTGTGTGCTAGTGAACTTGGTCGATATAATGGATCTGGAATAACTTGTATGAACTTGAATCAACTTGAGAGAGAGCGCATCCCCTTTTATAGATGAAGGAGATGTCCTTACAAGTGAGGGAGGAGGAGTATGCTTGCTTCTAAGCCTTGTTGCCTACACCGGCGGGTATAGGACGATGGTAGGCGCCCACAACACTGTTGGATGTCAGATGCATGTGGGAGGTTACGTCATCTCTGTTTGGGTATGGCAGATGTCGGTACTTGCATATACTATTGATGTCTAGAGGCATGTGAGGAGTTTCACCATGTTCACTCGGTACGGTAAATTCCGACGCCCACAACACTGTCGATGCCTAGAGGCATGTGGGGGCCTTACAGTATGGGAGTTTGATGGCGTCCACAATACTATAGGTAAAATGTCGACGCCTATAACACTGTTCATGTCAGAGCGGTTGCGGAGTACTGTTCCTGTAGGTGTACAGGGTATGGTCCCTGGTATCATGGTTTGACTTGTGTGCCTTGCCTTGCTTTCTCCGTTTGTTCCTTAGTCCTTTCCGGGCGGGCGTCCTTGGTTGGTTGGTTCCAGTCGGCTCTGGTTGTGCTAATCGGAGAAGAGCAGTGAGCAGGGCTTCTACATACCCCAGTCGGAGACGTGGGGTCAGAGTTGGAAGTAGTGCTTTGGCTAGGCCTTCCGGTCGGAGAGGCTATCCGGAGGCGGCTGGAGTCGGAGCAAGCGCTCCGGTCGGAGACGTGGGTCAGAGTCAGAAAACGGGTGCCACTCCTCCTCGGCCAGACCTTTTGGTCGGTGATTGGATCACCCTTCTGGCCTGTTGTTTAGACTCTTGGGCCAGCCCATGAGTTGCGTGCTATCTGTTTGGGCCGAGCCTTTGAGGGGAAGTCGGTCCACGAGGGACCCCAGGTTTATGAACCTGACAGGAGCACCCGAGCCTCTGGGCAATTCAGGCAGAATCATCTAAGGAATTTTTGCCTCGACGGCGGGTGCGCGCGAGCGCACCCGCGGGTGTAGCCCCCGAGCCCCCGGGCGGTTCGGGCAGAACTATCTGGGGGTTTTTTGTGTTATCAGCGGGGAAGGTTTTTGTTTCATCTCTGGGTGCGTGCGAGTGCACCCACGGGTGTAGCCCCTAGGTGGTTTGGGCAGAACTATCTAGGGGGTGTTAGTGGGTGTGTGTGCATTTTTTAGTTGAGACAAAGTTTTGTTAACCAAGGAGTCATTGTGTAGCCGAGGCGGTTAGTTGTTTTTAGGGATCGAGTGAGACGGAGCGCGCAGTGGGATCGGGCGAGGCAGTTAGTCTTTTAGGGATCGTACGAGACAGAGCTCATGGATCCTGGCATCGGTGCGGCCCTCGCAATTGAGGCAGTTAGTTTAGTTAGTTTGGGATCGGGCGAGCCAAAGCTCGTAGATCCTAATGGGGTGAGTTTGGGATCACAAACCAGGGTGTTTTTTGGAGTGCAGTCGAAGCGTAGCTGGATGGGATGAGTTTGGAATCGCAGACCCGGGTGTTTTTGGAGTGCAGTCGAAGCGTAGTCGGATGAGGCGAGTTCGGGGTCACAGACCCAGGCGTTTTGTGTCTTGAGCCCCCGAGCCCTGGTGGGCTTTAGTAGGGGTCAGTTTGAGTTGTGTGCGTTACCCTATCCTCGGTTCCTCACAATTGGAGGGGCTGGGTTTTGCCCGGGGCCCTCGTCTTTATCCTAGCGCTTGGCCTTGCCTTTGCCCCGGCCTCTATTGGAGCACGGTGGGAGCAGCGCTTGCTGGGGGTGTTGGACAAAGGTCCATGGTCCCGGGCCATTAGGGCTGGGACTCTGGTTGCTGCCATGTGTGTCTTGGTTTGGTCCGAGCCACGCGTATACAGGCGGTCAGTGCGGAGTGGTTGTCAAGTCAAGATGAGGTGCCAATGGGCCTCCTGTGCCGCGCTTGGCGGTTGTAGCGGTGATCGGGTGGAGCGACCCATCTACTGTGTCCCCATTCCCCTGGTGGGGAGCGAGGCCACGAGTCAGCATTGCGATACAAAGCTCTCCGCTTGTTGAACGGTGGTGGTTTCCACTAGTGCCCGAAGGTTCCGGTGGATCGCCTGTTCGTGAGGATCGTTTGGCTCGGACAGGCCACGTAGAAGCATTGCCATGGTGGTGATGTTCTGATTGGCCCGAGCAAACTATGGGGAATCATTCCCCCTATCCATGGTGTTGTGCTGGATCCCACAGGCAAGACCCCGGGCATAGCTCGCCGGTCTACGCGCACGGGGCGTAGCGTGGTGTGCCGAGCGCGCTGGCGTAGTCGGTGGTTGGTGCTGCCACTGTTGTTGTGGTTACTCGCCGTGCTCTTGTGCGAGCTTAGGGGTTTCCGCATGAGGATTCGGAGGGGCGTGAGTCTACGAGGACTGCGTTACCGCTAGTGGCTGTCCTAGAGCGTCAGCCATAGCGCACTCCTAGGACAGACGGTGGCTAGGTGCCATGTGGCCGATGCTAGAGCCGTCACTCTCGACATCGTCATCCATGAGGTCAAGGAAACAGGTGGGAGCATAGCTCACCATCCCCATGAATTCGGACATGAGTTGGGGCGGCGCCAGCATCCTTTGGAGGGCTCGAGCGTATGCATCTGTAGGAGACGTGAGGCTGTAGGGGAACTGGTCGTACAGCCATCACGATGGAGACAATGGGATCCTTTCGGATAATTGGCGAAAGATAGAGAATAGTAAGTAAATAACAACATGTACATTACTCACAGCGCAGTTTGAGCAAAGAGTTTGGTCAAAATGAAGCGTAGATGCCGCATCGTTGAAGTTGTCGTGCGTCCTGGAGCCGACGGAGGACGCCCCTCCAACGGGTGCCAGAACGAGTTCCTCCTCATGGAGGTGTAGTACGCCGAGCCGGTCGGCGATGAAGTCCAAGCTTCCGAGGAGGAAGGCCTGGGATTGCTCAAAGATGGGTGGAACCCACATCCCAATAGGTGGGAGTGCAGGAAACTCCAGTGAGCTGAAGCGAATCGTATCGCCTGAGCCTGCCATGGCGAAGGTGGTGGAAAAGTCAGCCATCCGATGACCAAAAAGTGTTGAACGTACAACGTCTTTCCCATGGACGGCGTCAACTGTCGGTGCAGAAAGTGACCAACTAGTAAATATTTGTAGTTTTGCCATACGTTGTGATCGGAGGTGGTCTAGCACTCAATGACACAGGGTTTATACTGATTCAGGCAACGTGCCCTACGTCTAGTTTGAGTCGGTCAGTGACTTTATTCCTGAGCCTAGGTGCTCGAAGTTTGCAGTGGGGTTACAAACGAGAAGGAGAAAGATGGAGTATACAAGAGGTCTGGTCGGCTCCGGTCGGAAGGGCCGAGAGTGACAGGAGCTCCGCTATGAGCTATGTGTTCAAGCGTGTGCTTGAGGTCCAAACCTGGCGGTTCTGTGGTTTGTGTACTAGTGAACTTGGTCAATATAATGGATCTGTAATAACTTGTATGAACTTGAATCAACTTGAGAGAGAGGGCATCCTCTTTTATAGATGAAGGGGATGGCCTTACAAGTGAGAGGGAAGGAGTATGTTTGCTTCTAAGCCTTGTTGCCGATGCCGGTGGGTACAGGATGATGGTAGGCACCCACAACACTGTTGGATGTCTGATGCATGTGGGAGGTTATGTCATCTCTGTTCAGGTATGGCAGATGTCGGTACCTGCATATACTGTTGATGCCCAGAGGCATGTGAGGAGTTTCACCATGTTCACTCGGTACGGTAAATTCCAGCGCCCACAACATTGTCGATGCCTAGAGGCATGTGGGGGGCCTTACCGTATGGGAGTTTGATGGCGCCCATAATACTGTAGGTAAAAAGTCGACGCCTACAATACTTGTCGGTGTTTCGTACAAGCACTGGCAAGTAAATTTATAGTAATGCGCGTTAGGCTCGGATGGTGCGCTAAAGGACACAAGATTTATACTGGTTCGGGCCAAAAGTCCCTACGTCCAGTTTTGTTGCTGCTCGTGTTATTAGCACCGTGAATGGTTTGTAGTAAGGGGTACAAACGATCGAGAGAGGGACTGGTCCTAAGTCTCTGATGGAAGGGTTGAAGGGAGGTCAAGAGGTTCGAAACCACTTGACTGTGTGTATCTGAGTGTCGTATTGTTCGGTCTCAAGAGTTCATCCGTCTGATGGAGGAAGCGCATCCCCTTTTATAGAGGAAGGGGGTGGCTTTTACAAGGGCGAGGGTTTAGGATGTATACTCTAGTTAGTCTTGTGGCTCACGTCTACCTGGCTTCGTTCTTCATTTTGATGAGTACGAAGGAAGATAAGTGCCTACAATACTGTTGATGTCTCTATAGAATGTCAGGTTGATTACAGAATGCTGCCCTATGCAGGGTGTGGGCTGTAGTACAGTGGTTTTAACTTATTGGCCTCTCCTAGCCTTGCTCTGCATGCCTTCTGGTTCCCATGAGTCTTCGTCGGAGGGACGAGGGGTCAGGGTCCGGAGCGACGACGTGGTCAAGGCCTTCTGACTTGGCGGACCTGAGGGGTCAGGAAGCGGGTGCCGCTCCCTCGGGTCCATAGCGTGGTGACAGAATGTCCGTCGTGTGTGGAGATATTAAGTCCTTTTCTGGAGCATAGCGGTTGTCGTATATCTTCGTCGGGTTACGTGTCCCAGGGCTAAAGGCGACGCCTACAACTCTACAGGGCGAGGAACACACACCTGTACAACCTTTCGGGCTCTGCGGCGCCCGAAAGGGTGTAAAGCACCTGTCCTGTCATTCCCTAGCAGTACTTTTCCTGCCAGGGCGCAGGGTATGGTCCTTGGAGCCATGGTTGACCCGAACATCTTGTCATGCCCTGTACTTATCATCTTGAGGGAATGGGGAGAAGTTGTCAGGTAGGATGAATCCAATCTTTAGATATGGAGCAGGGTGAGACTCGTTCCTTGCCATTGGGTGAAACATAGACCAATTCCTATCTCTCGGGTGAGACCGACCTTGCCCCTCCGGGGTCGGGCGAGGCGGAATCTATCCCTCAGCCCTCGGGCGAGACCGAGCCCGTCCTCAAGGCATCGGGTGAGACGGAGTTTATCCCTTGGCCCTCGGGCGAGACCGAGCCTGTCCCAATGGCGTCGGGCGAGACAGAGATTAACCTTGAGCCCTCGAGCGAGGCAGAGTCATCTCCCAAAGGCGTCAGGTGAGGCAGAACCAAACTCCTATTACTCGAACAAGGGATGAAATGGCGCCCTTATGCGTCTAGAAGTTTTTTACGTTCGGTGGTTATTGGTTCCACCTTCTGGGGCACCCCGGTATTAGGTCCCCGACAGTAGCCCCCGAGCCTCTAGGTGATTCGAGTAGAACCGCCTGGAGGGTGTTTCCTGACTTCGTCGAAGTTACTTTGCCAGAGGGTGCGCGTGAGCGCACCCAATGGGTGTAGCCCCCGAGCCCCCGGGTGATTCGAGTAGAGTCGCCCGGGGGGTTGTATCGGTCCCTTCGTGGGTAAGGCTGAAGGACTTAGTTTTTTATCAACTGGATGTTTTTCCGAGTGGGTCGTGGCATCCCGTTCGCTGGGAACTAATTCGGGGCTGACCTAACTGGTGCTTCTGCCCTTGATTTCGGATCGTTTGCGGATCCTTCCTTAGTTGGGCTGGCCGGCGAGCTTCTAGGCCCTAGGTGGGCCAAAGAAAAAAGAACAGGCCTTCGTGGCTTGCGTTTCCCAGGTGGGTAGAGAGTCTGGATTCGCTTAGGGAAGGCGAACCGTCCGCCGAGATTTTTGGGGTGAGAGGATAGGGACTACGGGCGCGTGTCCCGCGACGTGATGCGGTGGCACGCGTGGCAGGCCCGGAGATCGAGGTGGATGGTTGCCCTTCTCGTGTCCGTCGCCCCCTATAAAACCACGGGGTTCACCCCCAAGGTTTCGTATTTTGCTCCCCTGGCTTTGCATTCTAAAACATCCACCGCCAATCATCCCAGCCTCCTGTGCCCGCATCGCCACCATCAACCGGCTTGCGTTCGTGTTGTAGCCGCCGTCAAGCTCACGCCTGCCCTCCCCCCTACTGCTTTAATGGTAGATCAAGCATCACCTCTTAGCGTCTGGAGGGCCTCGTCCGCCGTGGCCTTCTTCGCCCACTGTCCGCCGTCTAGGAGTGGCTGCTACCTGGCGACGTGGGTGAGCCGGTGCCGCCTAAAGGGTATGTCGTCTCTTTTGCCATCTTCCATGAGCGGGGATTTAGGGTACCCGCGCATAGATTCCTTTGGGGGCTGCTGGATTACTATGAGGTAGAGCTGCAGCATCTAACTCCCAATGGGATTCAACACATGGCAGCGTTTGTTGCCCTATGCGAGGGTTTCCTAGGGATCGATCCCCATTTTGATCTGTGGCGGTATTTCTTTAACATTAGTTTGTCAAAGAGGAAGATTGGAGGGAAAGATGTGAACGCGCCGATGGGATGTGCCAGCATTCATCTACGCCATACCCGGTCGAGGGGTTACCCATACATGCATCTGGCGACATCCAACAAGGGATGGCACTCGCAGTGGTTTTATGTTAGGGATGATGTGAGTGCCACCCTACCGAAGTATACTGGACGTCTTATTGTGGACGTTCTGGAGTCGTGGGGATGGGACGTCCAGTCCAAAGACAAGAAACACATCTCCGACCTTCTTTCCGCCCTCCAAACCCTAAAGGATCGGGGTGTAAAGGGGACGGGGATTATCGGTGCCTACCATGCGAGGAGGGTGGCACCCCTGATGGCGCGTGTGCTTCCCCTAGATCGGATGATGCCTGGGATATCGTTCGAGGGGACGGTGCTCGTTGACGAGGTGCTCCCTTACTCGGAAGTGGCGCAACGCATCAAGGAGGCGATGGAGCCAACGAAGGATTCTGCAGGTAGGGTCCTCGACATTGTGTATCCGGTGCCCGGACACCCCCAATGCGGCCGGAGCCTGGATTCTTTGAATTCGTAAGCCCTCTTCTCCCATGCTCTTTTCTTTTTCCTAGATCTCCATTTTTTAACACTTGCTTTATGACGTTGGGACCAGCCGAGGGGGATGGTCTTCAAGGATAGTTCGGTTCCACTGCCGAAGGACAAGGTCGTGGCAGCGGCGAATCGACTCACGGCCGAGCGGGACAAGAAAGCAAGGGAGGAGATGAAGAAGGCGAAACGACTGAAGCAGGAGGCACGGGATCGGGGAGAGGACGTGAGCAGTGAGGACGACGACGATGACGATGATGATGACGACGATGACGAGGTAGCCGTTGTCGTGGATTGGGGCGTCCTGGAGGACGAGGACACGCTGACAAGTGGCCACCCATCCATGCAGGGGCCTTTCCCTTTCCACATGGAGGGAAGTGAATCGATGAGGTCAGTGGAGGCCGACGAGTCTGCCGCTTCGCAGGGCATGCCAGCCGACGATCGGTGGATGGGGGAGGGCGGGCTTGCTGCCACCAACCCTGAGGCAACGATGGAGGGGAGCAGCTCTGGTGTTGCACCCCATGAGACGATGGAGGGGGGCGGCTCCAGTGCCGCGCCCGACGATACGATGGAGAGGAGCGGCTCCGGTGCCGCACCTCGTGAGACAATGGAGGGGGGCGGCTCCGGTGCCGCGCTCGACGAGACGATGGAGGAGAGCGACTCTGGTGCCGCGCCTAACGAGATGAACCCCCCTACCCCGGAGCAGGGGGCAGGCTTGAAACGGTCCTGCCTAGATGAGTCGGGGCAGGGATCTAGGGATCCGTCCCCAAAATGCTTCTGCCGGCCGAGGACGTCAACGTAAGCTGTTGATTCCCCTGTTTTCATCCTTTTTCCATTTCTATTTTGATTTAATGGTTATTACCTTTGTGCAGGTTCTTGCGGACGGGTCACCCCCTAGGGCTGGCGCCCAAGAAGAGTCTCGCCCTTCAAGTAGGACAAACGGCGTCGCCTGGAGTCACCCCCATTTTGGGCAGGAGTGGTGCCGACGTCGGGGCCGCGTTGGTCAACCCAACAGCGCCTGTGGTGGCTCCCACGCCCGCGGAGGTTACTGAGCGAGCAGCCTCCTCCATGGCGGACGTGGAACAGCCGGCCAAGGGCCGTATACCGCTGGTGGAGGTGGTCGTGACCGCGCCAAGCCAGGATCAGCCGGGCATGGTCGTGGTGGCGCCCGAGGGCGTAGTGCAATCCGTGCCACCAGGGGCCCAGGTGGATCCACCCGTGGCGCTCGAAGCAGCCCAGATGGAGGAGGGTCCAGCTGGAGGGTCCTTGAGTGCGGCGGTGGTGCCGCACAGCGTTTGGAGGGAGCTGCCCCCAGCCCCTTTGTTGGGAGGAAGCCGCTCCCCTACGTGGGGGGAGCCGTCGCTCCAGTGGATGGCCGCTCAGGACCCGACGTCGGCTCTTTTCTCGCTCGATGATCATTCTGAGAGCATGGAGCAGGAGGGTCTTGACATTGGGATCTCGACCATGCTGAACGCCCTGGACCAGGCCAGAGGAGCCCTCCGTGAGATCGTTATCCCTACTACTCAGGTATTTTCTGGGCTTTCTTCTTTCTTTGCATGTTTTTGTGTTTTCGCATTTCTGATACCAGTCTTCTTCCTCTTCAGGTTCTTGTTGCTTATAGCTGGAATAAATCCCAATTCCTCCGCGAGCAGAAGGTGGAGTGGGATCGCCTCTCCGAGGAGGCCCGGCTGCGAGCAGACATGGCCGCCTAGCTTGCTACCGCCCAGGAGCGGGAGGCCCAGGCACGTCAGGACGTGGAGGAGGCCCACGGGATGTTCGAGGATCTATCGGCGAGGTCTAAGCTAGATGGGGAGGAGATTGCCAGGCTCCAAAAAGAGCAAGACGAGCTGCTACAGAGGAATGCTGTGGCCTATGAGAAGGCCGGTGAAGTCCTGAAGGAGCTGGAAATGGAGCGAGAACTCTGGTGAGAGGCCAAGAGTAGGGCCACGGCCCTCCAGTAGAAGGTGGATGAGGACATTGAGGTGGTTCGCTCTCTCCAGGCGGAGCTCGATGATGCGGTGAATCAAAGGTTGAGCACTAAAAACGTCTCCGTCAAGCTAGAAAAAGAGGCTGCCTATGCACGAAGGGCCCTTCAGGTTGAGAGCGATGAGCACGATCTTCTACAAGCTACGGTCGGGGTGGTCCTTAATGCCCTGAATGTGACAGAGCCGGTGGAGACCAGCCCGCTCGTGGCTCGTGTCGCAGGTATCATGGCTTGGGTGGGCTAGCTTGAGGAGGGTGCCTTTCACGCCGGGATTACCCAGGCCTTTACCATCGCCCACGCTCATTACGAGAAGGAAATCAACCTGAAGGTGATGAGCGAAGGCTTGCCGTCCACCTACGAGGATGAAGAGCTGGAGGAAATGGAGGAGATGGTTGCTCCCCTTGCGAAAAACCTGGCAGACAATCTGAAAGAGATGGTTCTCCCTCCACGGGAGTAATTAGTCGAACAATTTTGAGAATAACTTATATGTAATATGTGGACAAGTGTCGGTATTTTTCGAGTCTGGACGCTTTTTTGTGATTTTGCGTCGTAATTTCATTTTGTTTGATTTTTTACGATCTTACCAATCTGTTCCCCTGAATTTCGTTTTGGTTTTGTGAATGATGTGAGGAGATTGTTTGGAAAGAAAGAAAGGAGGTAGCCGTACCTTAACCAGCCCCCGAGTAAGGTCCGACCCCCTGCATTTGCTGGGGTCGGGGGTTACTGGAGATCGGAGCTGTGGTTTTGATGACAGGGTCGACGAAGTCCATGGATGGCATCATAATATTCCCCGCCCTATCTTCCAACAAAGATCCCCAACTAGGGACTCTATGGGCTCGGCAAGGTGGGGCCTTCGAACCTGTGTCCCTATATTGATTGGATCGAACCCCCGAGCCTTATTAGGGTCTGATAGGGGTCGGCCGTTATTTGCGTGTTACCCTGTCCTCGGTTTTCGCAATCAGAGGGGCTGAGTGAACGACACTTGCCTTGACGGCTTGAGTATCGCGCTCAACGACCTCACTAACAGGTATGTTCGTGTGGAATCTGGGTCCATCATTTGCTGATGGGGTCGGCAGAGCCCTCTGGTGGCACTCCACTACTTCTTAACCCGCCTCCCGGCAGATGCCCGAGCCGTTCGATAGGCTCCGGTGGCCCGATGGCCTCTCCTCGATGGAGATTCTGTGGGTTTGGCTCGGGGTTAAAATCAAACAAGAAAAGGTCGAGACGTCCCTGTCTGCTTCTGAGTGGAGTCAGGCAGGGCCGCTGGGGCTTGTCTCGGTTATTTCTCCCTGGCTCTATTTGGCATGAGGCAGCCTCGAGCCCTTCGCGGACCGACCTTCGAACCTCGGCCTGTGGTCGTCTATATCGAATGAGGCGATGGCCATTTCGCGATGCAACTCGAAGCGTTGGGATGTTTTTGCATATGTATAATATAATTGAAATGAAGGCGGGGTCGGTAACATTACCGTGGCGGTATGAGTGACGAAAAGCTCCTACCAAATGTGTCCGCGCAGGGTTCAGACCCTGATGTTCACGATGAGGTTGGAGTAACCTGCATAAGAATTGCTATTCTTTGTTTTTCGTATCTCGGTGGTGATCCGAGCCATTTAATTAACTTGGGGAACCTGACAGCTTCTCCTTTGGGAGAGACTCTGTAGGCGGACCCCTCTGAACCCTTCTTGAGAAGGCAGACGTTGAAGTCGGAGACGCGAGGGGCGTTTGAGCATGGTTTTTCTGGTGAACGGAAACACCATAGCCACCGAGGCGTAGGGTCTGCCAGTTCGTCCAGTTTTACTCAAAGTTCTATGCCCGTATTCCGTACTCCTGGTTTCAAGCGTACGGAGGGGTCGGGTGAAGAGGATGTCTAGACTGGTAGTCATCCTCGGCAGCCCCCGAGTGATGTTCGTGTCCCCGCCGTTTGACGGGGTCAGAAGCTCGTGAATGAATTTTAATGCATAAAGTAAGAAAGCTGAGATGCTTATCTTTCTTTGGACGTTCGTTCGTCGTGTCTTCTGGGCCGAACGGATGGCCCAGGAGATCCAAAAGGTCCTGTCGTCGGATCGTCCGTGGTCCTGCATGGGGAGGTGAAGGGTTGTCTGCCTATGTGGGCGCCTTAATTGCCACGTCCGGAGTGGGTCAGTAGCGGGCCATACCCAAGCAGTGCTTAGTTTGACCAAAGAGGGACGCCTCGTCGACCGGGGTGCATCCTGTCAGTTCTGGCGCATCTCCTCAGATATCAATCAGCATTGATTCCGTATTTAAAGAGGGGAAGGGAGAGGGTTTTTCATCCAACCTTTCGCCTTTCCTTAGCTACCGCACCTCCTCTTTAAATAGGGAGGGGGAGAGGAGTTCTCATCCCACCTCCTCTTCTACCTCTGAGCCGCTATCTCTGCTTCTTCTTCTTTTCCACCGAACGCGTCCGTGCGTCATGGCAGTTCCTGAGTGAGGAAGAGTAATGCTAGAGAGAGAGAGAACTCACAAATTTGCTCGCGAGTCTGGTGCGTGATGTCGAGCCGGAGGTTATCCAACGTAGATGAGATGGTGCGTGCTGCCCTTGCTGAGGAGTCGCTGCTGCCGAAGGAGAAGAGGCACCGGTGGGCGTCGTACGTTGTCGACTGCGCCGTCGTCCGCTGTGCTCCTCCTTTGGCGGGAGGCGTTTCCTGCCCATACGCCATTGTTAGGGTTATGGCTGGGGATGATGGCATAGTCCCTAGACACCCTGGTGGTGGCATCGCTGTCGAGGTTGCGGCTGATGACGATGGCATAGTCCCCGGATGCTCCGGCGGAGGCGTCGCTGTCGGGGTTGCGGCTGACGACAATGGCGTAGTCCCCGGACGCTCTGGTGGAGGCGTCGCAGATGGTGGCGCCTTTGAGGATCCAGCGAAGCGGTGGGATATCAGGATGTCGCCAATGGAGAGCGTGGCACGGCGACCGCAGTAGATGAGCTGGCCTGTGTACATGCCCCGGGCGTCGCCGATGGAGAGCGTGGCGCGGCGACCGCAGTAGACGAGCAGGCCCATGTACATGCCCCGGGCGTCGTCGATGGAGAGCGTGGCACGGCGACCACAGTAGTACTTGTAGTAGAGCTAAGCAGAGACTGTAATGAAATAACTTTGTGGGGAAGCCCCCGAGTAAACAGTCCTCTGAATTTATAAGTATATTGTTCCTTTTTGTAATGAAATCGCTTTGTAAGTGACAAATTTGTGCAAAAAATGAACAAAATTACATCCTTTGCTTATGGCAAGCAATTTTTTATCTTTCTCCTTTCTATAGGAATGATTTTAGTGCTTTCCGACCCTTCTCATGGTCTAAGTCATAAGAAGCTAGGAACGTGGGTGAACTAATTCTGATTGAACTGGTGAGCAAAGAGGTTGCAGCCGCTGGGGCGTGGGTGTCTCGCAGTCCTACCAGTTGTATTTGGAATTGGTTCCCAAAATCTTAGCCCTTGGGACTCGTTTATGAGGCGAATGGAAAACTTAGAGAATGTTTATAAGTATAACACATGAGTTTTTTGCAAGCGTAATACTTGTATTACATATGTCATATGTTACGATCACATGCCAGCCCCCGAGTGAGGTCTGTCCCCTCACGATTTGCAGGGGTCGGAAGTCACTAAGGATCAGGGTTTTGTTATGACAAAATCTGATAAGGAAGAAGTGTAAGCTTATTTTAAGGATAGAAACGACGTAGCTGCTCGATGTTCCAGGCGTTGGTGAAGACCTCGCCGTTGATGGTTTTCAACCGGTAGGCGCCTGGGTGAAGTACTTCCGCGATGACGTAGGGCCCTTCCAAGGGCAGGGAGAGTTTGTGGCGGTCCTTGTTGCTCTGCACAAGACGGAGGACGAGGTCTCTGACGTTGAAGGCTCGACCCCGCACCCGTCGGCTGTGGTACCATCGCAGCGCCTGCTGGTATTTAGCCGAACGGAGGAGGGCGATGTCGCGGGCTTCATCTAGCTGGTCCATGGCGTCTTGGTGAGATGCTTCGGCCCCCTGTTCATCGTATGCTCTGATTCTTGGTGCTCCGTAGTCGAGGTCCATTGGGAGAACGGCCTCGGAACCATAGACCATGAAGAAAGGTGTGTAGCCGGTGGCCTGGCTAGGAGTTGTCCTTAGGCTCTAGAGCACGGCCGGGAGCTGAGCTAGCCAGCGTGCGCCGAATTTGTTCAATCGGTTGAAAATTCTAGGTTTGAGGCCTTGAAGAAGCATGCTGTTTGCACGCGTGACCTGCCCGTTCGTCCGGGGGTGTGCAACGGCTGCCCAATCGATCCAGATGTGTTGTTCATCACATAATCGAACGAATTTCCTACTGGTGAACTGCGTGCCGTTGTCCGTGATGATGGAGTTCGGTACTCCAAAGCGATGGACGATATCGAGGAAGAACAACACGACTTGCTCGGATTTGATCGTGGATATTGGTCGAGCTTCAATCCATTTTGTAAACTTGTCTATGGTGACAAGCAGGTGGGTAAAGCCCCCGAGCGCCTTTTTGAGTGGCCCAACTAGGTCGAGCCCCCAGACCGCGAAGGGCCACGTGATGGGGATCATCTGGAGAGCCTGGGCTAGGAGGTGTGTTTGTCGAGCGTAGTACTGGCACCCTTCGTAGGTGCGTACAATTTGCTCGGCATCGGCTACTGCGGTGGGCCAGTAGAAACCTTGTCGGAATGCATTCCCAACCAAGGTTCTTGGTGCGGCATGATGACCGTAGACTCCACCGTGGATGTCGCCCAGCAGGAGTTTTCCCTGTTCGCCAGGGATACAGAGTTGCAGAATTCCGATGTGACTTCGTTTGTAGAGTTCGCCCTCTACAAGAACGAAGGACTTGGCATGTCGTGCGAGCCGTTGGGCTTCTGTCTTGTCTGCTGGTAGCATGTCGTGAAGGAAGTAGTTGAGGTAAAGCATTCTCCAGTCATCGGGAGGGTCGGACTCCACTGCTGGGTCCTCTTCAAGCTCCATGACCTCGGGGTCGGGCAGAGCAGTCGGTGGATCGGCCCCGAAGGTCGGACTAGAAGGGCCATCGTCGGCTTGTTCTGACCCCACGTAGCGTACCAAGGGTTTGTGTTGATCACTGGCAAAGATGCCTGTTGGGATTGGCTCTCGGCCGGATGCTGCTTTTGCAAGCGTGTCGGCCGCTTCGTTGAGGCGCCTGGGGATGTGATTGAGTTCGAGGCTGGCGAATTTGTCCTCCAGCCATCGGACTTCTTGACAGTATGCCTCCATCTTGGCATCATGGCAGCAAGACTCTTTCATGACCTGGTTGACGACCACCTGAGAGTCGCCCCTGACGTCGAGGCATCAGATGCCCAGCTCAATGGCGATTCGTAGGCCGTTGATGAGCGCTTCGTATTCCGTAGTATTGTTTGATGAGGGGAAATGGAGCCGAACCATGTACCTCATGTGGACCCCAAGGGGAGATACAAAGACTAGTCCTGCTCCGGCGCCCTTCTTCATCAGCGATCCGTCGAAGTACATTGTCCAGTACTCTTGATCGACGGCTGCTGGTGGCATCTGGACCTCGGTCCACTCCGCGATGAAGTCAGCCAGTACCTGAGATTTGATCGCTGTTTGGGGGGCATAAAAAATGCCCTGATCCATCAGCTCGAGTGCCCACTTTGTGGTTCTTCCCGTAGCATCATGGCTATGGACTACCTCACCGAGGGGGAACGACGTCACTACTGTCATAGGGTGTGACTCAAAGTAGTGGCGTAGCTTCCTTTTGGTGATGAGGATGGCGTAGAGCAGTTTCTGGATTTGGGAGTAGCGGGTTTTGGAGTCGGATAACACCTCGCTGATGAAATACACAGGGCGCTGCACCTTGAAGGCATGCCCCTCTTCCTCTCGCTCTACTACTAAGGTGGAGCTAGCCACTTGGGTGGTGGCTGATATATACAGTAGGAGGGATTCTCCGTTGCATGGAGGAACTAAGACCGGTGGTTTAGTTAGAAATCGCTTAACCATGTCAAGCGCCTCCTGAGCCTCGGCCGTCCACTCAAAGCGGTCAGCTTTCTTTAGGAGCCGATAAAGGGGGAGTCCTCATTCATCGAGGCGTGAAATGAATCGGCTGAGAGCGGTGAGGCACCCTGTGATCCGCTGAACCCCCTTTATGTTTTGGATCGGGCCCATCCTTGTGATGGCTAATATCTTCTCTGGGTTGGCTTCGATGCCACGCTCGGAGACGATGAAGCCAAGCAGCATGCCTCTCGGGACCCCGAAAACACATTTTTTGGGATTGAGTTTGATGTCGTTTGCCCAGAGTTTCGCAAAGGTTTGCTCAAGGTCGGCGACCAGGTGGTTAGCTCATTTGGTTTTGACTACAATGTCATCGACATAGGCCTCAATGGTTCATCCAATGAGGTCTCTGAAGCAATTGAGCATACAACGCTGGTATGTTACCCCAGCATTCTTTAGACCGAATGTCATTGAAACGTAGCAAAACGATCCGAAGGGGGTGATAAAAGATGTCGCAAGCTGGTCGGACTCTTTCATCATGATTTGATGGTAGCCAGAGTATGCGTCAAGGAAGTAGAGGGTTTCGCACCCTGAGGTGGAATCGACTATTTGATCTATTCGTGGTAAAGGAAACAGATCCTTTGGACACGCTTTGTTGAGGCCAGTATAATCGACACACATTCTCCATTTCCCACTCTTTTTTTAGACAAGAATAGGATTTGCTAACCACTCTGGGTGGTATACTTCCTTAATGAATCCTGCGGCCAGTAGTTTGGCTATCTCTTCGCCGATGGCCCTGTGTTTCTCCTCGTCGAAGCGGCATAGGCGTTGCTTCACCGGCTTGGAGCCCGGGAGGATCTAGAGAGTATGCTCGGCGACCTCCCTTGGGATGCTCGGCATATCCGAGGGTCTCCACGTAAAGATGTCTTTGTTGGCGCGGAGGAAGTCGACGAGCGCGTTTTCCTATTCGGAGGAGAGCGCGGTCCTGATACGGACTTTTTTGCCCTCGGAGCTGCTGGGATCCAAGAGGACCTCCCTAGAGCCTTCTACCGATTCGAACGACCCGGTTGATTTCTTTGCGTCGGGTGCCTCTTCGATGACCTTCTCCCTAAGGGTGGCGAGCTCTTCGGAGGCGATGACTGTGGATGCGTGTCCGTAGCATTCGACCTCGCACTTGTAAGCGCGCTGGAAGGAGGTGCCGATGGTGATGACCCCGTAGGGGCCCGACATCTTCAGCTTCAGGTACGTATAATTGGGAACGGCCATGAACTTTGCGTAGCATGGTCACCCCAGGATGGCGTGGAAAGTCCCCGGGAACCCCACTACATCGAAGGTGAGGGTCTCAGTCCGGTAGTTGGACCGATCCCCAAAAGTGATGGGCAGATCGATCTGCCCCAATGGTATGGCTTGCCTCCCAGGCACGACACCATGGAAAGGTGCTCGGATGGGACGGAGGTTCGTTCGGTCGACGCCCATCTCGTCGAGCGTTTTGGCGTACATGATGTTGAGGCCGCTGCCCCCATCCATCAGTACTTTGGTGAGCCGCTTTGGACCGACGATCAGATCGACGACAAGCGGGTACCTTCTCGGGTGTGGGACGGCATCTGGATGGTCGGTCCGATCGAAGGTTATGGCAGATTCCGACCATCGGAGGAAGGCTGGCGTGGCTGGTCCGGCGGTATAGACCTCGCGGTGTTCGAGCTTCTGGCGACGCTTGGAGTCATAGACCGTTGATCCTCTGAAGATCATGAGGGCGCCGGTCGGCGTTGGGAAGGTGTCGTCCTTCTCCTCTACGCCATCTGTGGTGGGAACAGGTTCCTTCCCTTGCTCCCCTTTGTTGAGGCCCCCGACCAAGTACTTGCGTATGAGGCCGCAATCCTTGTATAGATGCTTGGCCGGGAAGGCGTGGTTTGGGCATGGCCCCTCGAGCATTTTCTCGAAGTGGTTTGGAGTGCCTTCCGCGGGCTTCCGGCCACCTTTGCGGTCGGCAGCGGCCACGAGCGAGTTGTTGCGCCGTTGCTTCTTATTTTTCTTTTTGGCGGGACGGTTGGAGGCGCCTTCGCCGGCGTCCTCGTCCTGCCTCATCTTTCCATCGGAGCGATCAAAGATGGCTCCGACCGCCTCCTCTCTAGAGGTGTGACTGGTGGCGATGTCCAGGAGTTCCTTAGTAGTTTGTGGGCCCCTGCGTCCTAACTTGTGGACCAGGGATTCGTAGGTTGTTCCGGACAGAAAGGCTCCTATCACGTCGGAGTTGGCGACGTTAGGGAGCTCATTGCACTGTCGAGAGAAGCACTGAATGTACCCGCAAAGGGTTTCATCGGTCTTCTGGCGGCAGTTCTTGAGGTCCCATGGGTTTCCAGGGTGTTTGTATGTGCCCTGGAAGTTGCCCACGAAGATCTCCGTCAGATCCGCCCAACTCTAAATAGCATTGGATGGTAGGTGCTCTAGCCATGCTCGCACCGAGTCACCCAAGAACAGCGGGAGATTGCGAATAATGAAATTGTCATCACTCGCACCACCGGCCTAACATGCAAGCCGATAGTCTTCGAGCCAAAGCCCAGGATTTGTTTTGCCAGAATATTTAGGGATGTTGGTAGGCAGTCGATACCTTAGGGGAACGCAGCATTGAGGATGTGTCGGCCGAAGGCCTGAGGGCCTGGCAGGCCGGGGCTTGGGCTTCAGTCCTCGTTGCTGTCGTAGCATCCGCCACGTCGGGGATGATAGCCGTGGCATGCTGCTTCTCCATCGTCACCGTGGGCACGTCTCCGAGCATCGATGATGCTGCGTACGTTGCGGCCATGACCGAGGCGTTGATGTACTAGGACGACGGAGGGCTGCCCGCCGGCTGGCGGTGTTTGGTGAACAGACGCGTCCTTGGTGGGATGCATTGAGGGCATGCACTGGCTGGTGTCGGGTTCACGTCGTCGAGACAACGAACTTTCCGCCTGCTACGCCGCTGCACGCTCGAGCAACGTGCGAATCTCCCGGCGAGCGCGGCGATCCTCGGACATCGTGGCCTTCGGAAGGCCATGCAGCAAGGTGGTTGCTGCGGCGATGTTCTGGCTGGCTCGGGCAAAGTGAGGAAGGGCCCCATCGTCGGTGAGGATCCTTTGATGTACGGTGCGGGCCGTGGCGCGCGCGCGCCCCCCGTCTTTGCGGCGTTCAATCTCGCGATTGATGTCCGCGTATTCCCGGACGAGCCCTTGCACGGCCTCATCGATCTCTTGCTGACGGGCCCTCAGCTGCTCCATCCTTAGGTGAGATGGGGCTATCATCTCTTCCCCGGATCTGCTGTCAGGGTTGTTTGTAGGGGTGACCTCTTCCCTGGAGGCGCTTTCGACGTTACCTTCGGGGGTCTGCATCATGAAGCACTCCCGGGAAGGGTGGTGGCTCCCCCTACTGGAATCCGAGCTAGAGAACGATCCTGGCTCCTCATTGAGGAGCTCATAGAGGGTCTCCGTATCCTGCTCAATTGCCCCCACGAACTCGATGTCCATGGGTGATTGAACCATACATAGCGCCAGAAGGCGGCCAGCGGTTGCCGCAGCGTTGCGGAGACTGAACGGAAACGCTATTAGGGCGCTCCGTACGGACCCTTCCGGACATAGGGTGGCATTGTGAGAGGCCTCCTTTGATGATGGGACTCCCCGGGAGTTGCCCGGTGAGCCCTCAAGCCTAAGACGGCTGAGGTTGATGGAAGGGGGAGATGGGGCGGCTGAGTGAGTCAGCGCCAGCTCTCCTCCTAGTGTGATGATGAAATCTAGTTCGCCGAAATGCACGTGTGCGCCCGGGGCCCAGGTGATTGGGTGGGTGGCCATCCGAGGCCTGATTTGGAACACGCAAGCTCCCCTACCTGGCGCGCCAACTGTCGGTGTTTCGTACAAGCACCGGCAAGTAAATTTATAGTAATGCGCATTAGGCTTGGATGGTGCGCTAAAGGATACAAGATTTATACTGGTTCGGGCCAAAAGTCCCTACGTCCAGTTTGTTGCTGCTCGTGTTATTAGCACCGTGAACGGTTTGTAGTAAGGGGTACAAACGATCGAGAGAGGGACTGGTCCCAAGTCTCTGATGGAAGGGTTGAAGGGAGGTCAAGAGGTTCGAAACCACTTGACTGTGTGTATCTGAGTGTCGTATTGTTCGGTCTCAAGAGTTCATCCGTCTGATGGAGGAAGCGCATCCCCTTTTATAGAGGAAGGGGTGGCTTTTACAAGGGCGAGGGTTTAGGATGTATACTCTAGTTAGTCTTGTGGCTCACGTCTACCTGGCTTCGTTCTTCATTTTGATGAGTACGAAGGAAGATAAGCGCCTACAATACTGTTGATGTCTCTGTAGAATGTCAGGTTGATTATAGAATGCTACCCTGTGTAGGGTGTGGGCTGTAGTATAGTGGTTTTGACTTATTGGCCTCTTCCAGCCTTGCTCCGCACGCCTTCTGGTTCCCGTGAGTCTTCGTCGGAGGGACGAGGGTCGGGGTCCGGAGCAACGACGTGGTCAAGGCCTTCTGACTTGGTGGACCTAAGGGGTCGAGAAGCGGGTGCCGCTCCCTCGGGTCCATAGCGTGGTGACAGAATGTCCATCGTGCGTGGAGATATTAAGTCCTTTTCTGGAGCGTAGCGGTTGTCGTATATCTTCGTCGGGTTACGTGTCCTAGGGCTGAAGGCGGCGCCTACAACTCTATAGGGTGAGGAACACGCACCTGTACAACCTTTCGGGCTCTGCGGCGCCCAGAAGGGTCTAAAGCACCTGTCCTGTCATTCCCTGGCAGTACTTTTCCTGCTAGGGCGCAGGGTATGGTCCTTGGAGCCATGGTTGACCCGAACGTCTTGTCATGCCCTGTACTTATCATCTTGAGGGAATGGGGAGAAGTTGCTAGGTAGGATGAATCCAATCTTTAGATATGGAGCAGGGTGAGACTCGTTCCTTGCCATCGGGCGAAACAGAGACCAATTCCTATCTCTCGGGTGAGACCGACCTCGCCCCTCCGGGGTCGGGCGAGGCGGAATCTATCCCTCAGCCCTCGGGCGAGACTGAGCCCGCCCTCAAGGCATCGGGCGAGATGGAGTTTATCCCTTGGCCCTCGGGCGAGACCGAGCCTGTCCCAATGGCGTCGGGCGAGACGAAGATTAACCTTGAGCCCTCGGGCGAGGCAGAGTCATCTCCCAAAGGCGTTGGGCGAGGCGGAACCAAACTCCTATTACTCGAACAAGGGATGAAATGGCGCCCTTATACGTCCAGAAGTTCTTTACGTTCGGTGGTTATTGGTTCCACCTTCTGGGGCACCTTGGTATTAGGTCCCCGACAATACTGTTCTTGTCAAGGCAGTTGTAGAGTACTATTTCTGCAGGTGATAGGGTATGATCCCTGGTATCGTTGTTTGACTTGTGCGCCTTGCCTTGCTTTCTCCATTTGTTCCCTGGTCCTTTCCGGGCGGGCGTCCCCAGTCGGTTGGTCCTAGTTGGCTCTGGTTGTGCCAGTCAAAGAAAAGCGGTGAGCAGGGCTTCTGCGTACTCTGGTCGGAGACGTGGGGTCAGAGTCGAAAGTAGTGCTTTGGCCAGGCCTTTCGATCAGAGTGGCTGTCCAAAGGCAGCTGGAGTCAGAGCGAGCGCTCCGATCGAAAACGTGGGTCGGAGTTGAAAAACGGGTGCCGCTCCTCCTCGGCCAGACCTTCCGGTCAGTGATTGGATCGTCCTTCTAGCCTGTTGTTTAGACTCTTGGGTCGACCCATGAGTTGCGTGTTGTCTGTTTGGGCCGAGCCTTTATGGGGAAGTCGGTCCGCGAGGGACCTCGGGTTTATGAACCTGACATGATGCTTTGTAATACTATTGTATTTTTTCATTGTATTGTACTCTCGAGCTGCCTAAAAACGGACACCTAAGCTGAAACAATTCTCAGATATGTCTCAATTGTTCTGTAGGTCCTTGACACTTAGGGAAATCATGGAGGGATGAAAACCTTTAACCCTAAGTCTTTCTGCAAAGCATTAGACACCGATGATGGTTTTCATCATATAAGATAGCACACTATTATTAGTAAATAAAGTAATTAAAATAAGCATGTAGCTTACTTCAACGTCGCTTCATCCTGAATTGCCATGACGCAATCACACAGTAACTCAGTCATCTCTTCCTTGTTCATTGGCATGTCTTTCATGGCCTCAAATGCCCAAAACTCATCAGGGTCTTGGTTGGCATGGATTTGTAGGGATTTATTCTGAGTTTGTATGTGTTGAGGGGTGCCCGTTTGAACCACTAAGCATTCGGCCTGCTCATAATGTTTTCTCTTTTTCGTGGACACTTGATCAGCCATTTTTGGATTCTCTATTATGGCACAGTCGCTTGGGCTTCCAATATTTTCATCCCTATCAAGATATGGAGCACCCTTTCGTTTATTTAACTCTGACGATAGCAAGATCGCCGTAAGCTTTAATCTAAATTCTTTCATATCATCCTGCACGATAGTATGAACCTAATTAATTATTAATTAAAAACCCACAGCTAGTGCACACTCATAACTTGTGGTAAGACGCATAGTTTACCTAATTAAACTTGTCTGACAAATCGTTCCCAGTCCAATACTCCATAAAGTTTATTAAGAATAAACCGCATGAAAAACTACATACAACATTAATAGAGGTTCAGGCTCAGATTAGATCAAAAAGGCAAAGACACATAAAATTCAACTTATATGACATGCCATTATTTCTAACGTACTCATCTGTTTGTAATAATTTCCCACGGAAAATCTTCCTAACCGGCCAGGTATCAACCTCAACATCTAGCCATTTGTGCTCTTTCGGGCCTGTCTCCTCCAATATGAAATCTATTTGTTTCCGCAATCCAGCTCGCTATTTGTTCATAGAAGAACGAATCAATCAACATTTCTAAAATATAAAATGTGTACAAATAGCTCTATTAGGAAATACCCATAATTTTATTGAGGTCAACACGTCCGAACATCTCGCCCAAAGAGTCTAGCACCTGAATCTCACGTTTGACGGCATTTATAACAACAAGGTACCAATGTGTATTTGTAATATTTATTGGAAGAAACACCTATCAAATCAAACAATAAACATTTTGTCAGGCATAAAAATTTGATAATGAAAGACCAATAGATCGTTTAAAAAAATTGCTACCATGTCATGCTTCAAACCCTTTGAACTAAACCAGGACGCTGTGAAGTGCCACGGTTAGGGTAATTGGCTTCAATGGTCTTATCCTTTTCTCCATCCCACTTTATGATTGCAACTAAGCACCCAGTTTTAAGATAGACTGTCCCTCATAGCCTCTTTTTTAAACCCTCCTGAGCCTTCAGCAGTTTAATATAAACATCTATGACCTTCATATATTTCGCCATTAGAGAGAAAGAGCATTGAAGTTGGCAATGTTTGATTGAGTATTATGACTTGCATCTGTTACCTCGTCAGACAAGTATTCATATGGCTGAAAAAGACATTCCATGTGGTTTCTCGACACCAGAACATCATCTATGTGCACAAGCTCCTCATTTCTAGGTGAAGATGGAATTTTTTTGACAGATTCAATTATGGCTCTATCAGTATTGGTACAAACATAATCTGAAAAAGAGGATTAAATTAAAGTATACAATAATAGTTAGCAGTTTTTCTAGGTTAATCCATCAAAAAAATATCAATACCTTCTGGGGCAACCGGTGAAGACATAGATTTTTTAGGTTTATTTTGTACGATTATGATTTCCGAAAGTCCTTTTTTCTTCCGTCGGATCTACCCCAAAAGTTGATAGGGCCTTTTCATCATGGGTTGTGCTAAAGCCCTGGTCAACTGGTAGAGCTTCGTGGGTAACTTCTGTACTCATGCTTTCTTGCAACCATCTAGAATCATCCATAGGCTCACTGAAATTTTCTGTTTGTACAATATCTTCTAAGGGGCCTCCATTTTCCTTCGAAACATTTGCATCTGAACTATCCATCGAGACCTAAAAGACGTACTTCATTATTACTCTATCACATAAATCAGTGTATGAATAACCACACAGTCAAGAAAGTCTATCACATAAATCATTATATGATCTAGCCACACAGTAAAGAATGTTGAAGTCACACCCTGAGCCCCTGGCCTTTTATCGTTAATTCTGCATTCCAAAGAATAAAAAGAAAAGAACAATAATTAGTAGGATAACATTGAGAGTAATAATTCAAAGGTTTCTATATAACAGCCATATTATGCATGTGTCTATATAACAGCCATATTTTGTTTATCCACGTGCGCGGAGGGCGCAGGCATTCTACTATTTTTTTTTTATTTCTTTCTTGCGCCGTGGGAAACAAACTGATTTGGGGAAAGACGGATAGCGGGCTGCCCAGAAACCATATTGGCAACTGAGAAACCAAAATTCAGTTACTAACTGGAATTGGTTATTTGGATGTTCTCTGAAAGCGCTGCTTTAAATAGCTTGCGGCTAGTATCATCCATAGCCGATTCAAGTGAGTTTGATAATATTTCTTTTTATGTTGCGTTCATTAGCTTGCTGCTAATTATTGTGTTCAATTTTTTTTGGCATGCAAGTTCAGATTTGCATATATTGATGTACTCTAGCAGTATAGGCTGCATTAAAATTCAGAGTTTTATCTATGTTGTATGGTAACTGTCAAGGCTGCAACCCTATAAGGATTCTGGGCAATGAACCAAATTTGCAAAAAATACTATGCTAGAAACCATGTTTGTTTATGTTTTGAACATTGCT
The DNA here is from genome assembly GCF_019320115.1 of Miscanthus floridulus. Classification (NCBI taxonomy): domain Eukaryota; kingdom Viridiplantae; phylum Streptophyta; class Magnoliopsida; order Poales; family Poaceae; genus Miscanthus; species Miscanthus floridulus. The sequence continues at coordinate 112,691,198 of NC_089583.1, read as the reverse complement.
TTCCTCAACTATTCTTACGGCAGTTACATTTTGACATCAAATTCTATATCATATTTAATGGTGCTGCTAGTTGATAGATACTGCATCGTATTATGTGTATACCTTGTTAAGTTTTAAGTTAATCTCTGTACTGATCCTTGTTTGCTCTTGCCAATTAAAAATATATGCATGTGTTTCGGCTCATATATGTGTAGCTATATAGCGGCTGTTCATTTCGGTTTGGCATAGCAGCAGTTCAGTTCGGTTTTGAGTATTTTTCACTCTTCTAATTAGCAAGTATTGAAAATAATCATTTTCCTTGTTGTCTTGCTTGTGCCGATGCGCAGGAAAGTAAATAAAGAGCAGAAAAAGGGGATGGTGGTGGTCACCTTGATGCGTTCACCGCTTGGATCAGCAGAAAGTATTTTTATGCAGTCCGCAGTCCTCCTCGAGGGCACAACAAGACGGCGAAGGCGGCAGGCGACGCGCTATGACGAAGCACAGCCGGTGCGCGAGGGAGGGCACGAGGGCGGAGGCCAGTGCGAGCGAGGGCGAGCTCAACTGGCGAGGGTGGGCGCTATGGCAAGGCCACAGGATTTATAGCAGAGGATTGATAGCAGTATCTCTCTTTCCTTTTGTTTTAATTCTCTTTCCTTCTGTGTTAATTCTCTTTTCTTTTGCTCGTTGCCATGTATGCTGATGCATGCAAACATGCAATGTGTATATAGATAGCGCAATAATTTTCTACTTCCTATTTTATCGTGATTCCTCTATCACATGACAGGCAATATTCAATCAAGGAGAATGGCACGATCAATCAGTAATTAAGATTAACATGTAACCAATGTGTAATAGCTGAGATTCAGCTTAGGTAGCACAATAAATCTAATGTTTTGAATTACATGCCAGGCGTTATAGCCAATCATAAGCAGTAGTCGCAAAAGTGACCATAGACAGTAGGGTAACTCATTTTAAGAGCCTTTTTAAGTAACTATTATACATTGAAGCTAAGTTTATTGTTTTATATATCAGGAAAACAAAATATATAATCAAGTGTATTGTACAATCTATTTATTTGTAGTGGTGGCAATGTAGGTACCATTGACAAACTGCAACTGTCATGACTGTACAATTCACCTACTGTGGAATGTCATAAATCTCCAAGTTTTGGAAGCCGAGTTGAAGAAAATGAACATGAAATTTTAGGAATCTTGAGTTGAAGAAATCAGATCACAAGGCTGCAAGGAAACAAAAAAATCACTTAGATTAACTTCCTATACCACTGTAAAGGTGGACTTAATTGGTATTTTGAGCAACGACATGTAGATTGCAGGACAAAAACTACCAGGAAGATGATCGATGGGACCTTAAACCTCAAAGTAAGTGCGAAAAGAAAATACCATTTAATTAAAGAAAGAAATGTATGGGAGTCATATAGTATACATGGTGTCCAATTAAAGTGATAGACGTAAAATTACAATAAACTGAAATGCAAAACAACCTTTGATATGAAATTAGAATAAACCAAAATGCAAAATGTTAATTTCAAAACCAGCAGATATTCCATATGATAAATAGAGAAGGCGCATATAATCTAAAAATGTCACATTGAAATCTAAGGGCCATGGTAAGTGGGTCTGGAGTTGAGTTCACTATACCTGCTTATTTCATCTCTTTGTAATAAGTCTTATCCTAGTGTACAAAAAGCATTGGTGTGCTGAGCATAGAGCACATGTGAATCACAAGTTCATAGAATGTAATCATTCATCCAATGCACATATACATATACCTGCACATCAGAAGTTCAATGTGGAAGGCACTCAGAGTTATGGTAGACAGACTACATGTACAATAATAGGTGTTGGAAGCAGCCAGCTATAAAGCAACTGAATCTTGTAAATTTTCTTATAGGAGCATCAAAAATATAAAAACAATAAAATGGAACTGCACCCCAAAAAAATAAAAATAGACCATAAATCTATTAAACTTTGTAAGATGCATCCAAGTAACCTATACCTAACTAAATGAGACTTTCAGGTTCGATCTCAAAGCCAAGCTCACTGTCAGACAATTGATGTAAGCAATATGAGAAGCAACTTAAATATCTAAGGCTACCAGAATGAATATGGCTAAAAATTTAATAACAAACAAAAAATAGGGAGTGCGATGGAAGTTCTAAAAATATAAACTCAGAACACTTGGGAAACCATGATATATTGATGCAGGCATGCAGTCCTATGTTGCCTGATCACTGCAAGGAACTGATATATGTTGTACGATATGAATGAGAACAAAAGCTATATATGAACCTCACCTGCATATATAGTTTGTCACTGAAATAAGGTCTATTAAGCAACGGAACAGCTCTGGGTCATACTGAGAGAAAGGCGAACACAACATTAATTTGAGAACAAAGGAAAAAGAAATAAAGGAGGGAAGTATATCAAGTGATATAACTGTGGTTAAGAAGCCACCAATTGCACCTTACATTTGAGAAATCACCATATGCAAGAGCCTCAAACCTGTGCATACTGTACTTTGAGGTTGTCAGCGTATAACTGTATAGAAATATCTATATGTATGAATACATGATGGTAAAAGTGAAGCACCACTGGAATATAAAAGACCACATCGCAATGAGCAAATCAAACAACTATGAAAATTAACAGATATCATGCATTCCATAATTTATTTATTCGGATCCAAATTTAGCCAAGCAGAGCTCTGTTTTCCCATAACAGTGTATAATTGTATAGGAATATCTATATATATGAATACACGATAGTAAGAGTGAAGCACCACTAGAATATGAAAGGCAACATAAAACTTATTTAATACTTCCTCCATGCTAATTATAAGACGTTTTGGCTTTTCTAGATACATAGCCCTTGCTATCCACTTAGATATATACTATGTCTAGATACATAGTTAAAGCAAGGTATCTAGATGTGTCTAGAAAAGCCAAAATGTCTTATAATTTGGGATGGAGGGAGTAGAATCTTTAGGGAATTAAAAATCTGTTGAACAAGAACATATATTCATCGAGATTAACACTAAATCAAACATTGTCTAGTTATCCATCAATTCAGTGCACGACCAGAATCCAAATACCCAACATTCGATCTAATATAATAAAAAATCACTGGAAAATAAATTCAGGATTTTCTCTGTTTATGAAATAATGAAAATAGAAATCTTGATGCAAATGCAAGCATAAACCGTGCTAAACAATGTGCTATACAAACCTGACCGAGAGCAGATGCAAAAACATCTAACACGTGGCCTTGACTGACCAACTTCTTAGCATGACCATCATAAAATTTAATGGCTTTCTAGAAGTGAGGAGCTGCGTCCTTGTCAAGATCCTTATGTGATCTAACTGGTTCTGACAAATCTTTTGAAACAATCTGCACTCACGAATACAGTATTAGAAAGATTTTAAAGGAAATATGAACATTAAATAGAGAAGAATCTGCTATGAACGGGGGAGCATGATAAGTCCCGTATTTGCCTACAGAAGCTAGGCTAAGTGCACTTCAGGCATGACAACCCATACAGCAGCAATATTTTTCAATTTTTAACACATCTTAAACAAGCCAACATTCATGTACTTGAAGATTTCACAAGAATCACAAAATCGTAACACAATCATGTTAACGTAGATTAATATAAGGAGTAAAACAGGAGTGATCTTTACCATTCCAGGGCCCTCGGTACATGGACCACCTAGCAATGCAATGATCCTTGCACCTGTCCCAGGCATGCAAGCACCAAGCAACCCAGCAGCCACACTGAGCGCAACACCGGTGCACCGGATCGCACGGTTCCCGGCCTCCACTGGCCATTGGTCAGGCTGCAATTCGTCCAGCAACTGCATGGGACAAGGAACTACATCAGCTTCCAGTAAACCGAAGTCCAACGAGATCAAAACCCAAAAATCCCTCACCGTGCTGAGTGCACACTCGCACTCTGACACCGGGAGCAAGAACCTGTTGACCCCGGCCGTGGACGGCGGATGCATCCCATTCACCTGCGGCCCGCCCGGTTGCTGTGGGATGGGATGCATCCGCCGTCCACAGGCCCAGCACTCGCCCGGCCCTTGGAGATGTATCCCATACACCTGCGGCCCGCCCGGTTGCTGTGGGATGGGATGCATCCGCCCGGGCGCCCAGCACTCGCCAGCCCAAGCTGATCCAAAATCTGGTCCTTGGAGATCTCATTGGTCCCCCGGAAGACGTAGATCTTGCTGAGATCCGAGAATCCGAGCTCGTGCAGATGCACCTGCGTGCCGAAGGTGACGAGGCCCACGAGTGCGTGCTCCGGCAGAAGCGCGACGGCCTTCCGCATGGCCATCTTGACGTACTCCAGCTCCTCCTCAATGACGCAGGCGTCGATGACGAAGAGAAATACGGGCGGCTGGGGCGCCGGCGCGCCGCCAACCCCGGGGACGCCGGCTCCACCAACGATGTACTCGACGGTGGAGCACTGCGGGAAGAGCTCGGCGGGGACGTTGGACTCACTGACTCAGATATGGCAGCGTAGTGCGGGGGAAAGTGGTTCCGGGAGAAGCAGAGCGGGTAGATCTAGATCTTGGCGGCGAAGTCGACGCGCGCGAAGGGGTTGAGGAGTGTGGAGCAGGGAGGCTTGCAGCGGAGCGGAGGGTAAGGGAGTGGCGGCGGGGACGCCACCGAGGGGTCCGGGACGCTAGAGGGCGAGATGGTGGCGGCGAGCGGCACGACGCAGCGGCTGGCCTCGACCTTTGACCATGGCCAGGTGTTCCAGGTAAGCCGCACGGCGTTAGGGCCATCCGGGTCGGCGACCGTGGCTACAGCCGGAGCCACGGAGGGGTCGGCGGCCGACATCGGGGTGCGACGAGCGGCGGGGCGGGCGGATCGGGGTAGAAGGAGGGAAGAGGTGGTGGTGCCCCCTGGACTCTGCACGTGCGATGAAGTGAAGGTAGAGCGACGAAGCGAGCGAGGCATCGCACGGTCGTGGGCAGACGAACCAAAACGATTGTCACACAAAAAAAAAAATATTCATATTTTATTCTTTTTAGTTGTAGGGACTATAGCGACTTTTTTTTATGGCATCGGAGGAGTACGGTAGCGAGCCTAGACCAGAGCTTCAAATTCGCAACACGTAGGTATGTTAGCCCCTAGCTGCAAGCACCCTCTGTTATCCATCATAAAAGGCGATGCCTTTGCATTTGTGTAGCACACAGAATCGTGTCTTTAACTTGGCTTGCCGTCCACCCTTCTCCTCATCAGTCCTCACATGCATCCACCTGACCTTCATTGCAACGTAGTCAGCCATAAGCCATCACATGCATGAAAACAAAAGGTGTTGTTATATATACCGCATTTAGCTTTGAAGCCTGCAGAGCTCTCTCTCCATGACTCCATATTTGCTCATTGCCAACAAGGAGAGGTGGATAAAGGGAGGAGGAAAAGAACTAGCCACCCCCATGGCCTCCAGCCTCGTGAATCTGCTGCTCATGGAGGTGGCGGCCATCGTCAGCATTGTCCTGCTCGCAACCCTGGTTGTGCTGAGCTCCTACCGCCGCCGCTCCAGTCATCCGGCACTCCGCCTCTTCGTCTGGGCCGCGTCCACTCTCTTTCTCCCGCTCGTGTCCTACGCCGTCTCCGCGGCGGCCAAGTGGGACGCATCAGCGCGCGTCCCGCTCCTCCTCGCCTGGACCGTCTTCCTCCAGATCCTGCGCAACACCATCGACACCGCCCGCTCCTCCACTTCGACCATCAGCAGCAGCGGCTCCAACGGAAGCAAGTTCCGGCCGTCGGTCGAGCAGCTGGCGAGGATGGGGTGGGTGGCGTTCCTCATCATCAGCAGTGGTGGTGCCGCCGGGAGCCCACTACTCACCGGCGTCCTGCTGTGGCTGTGGGTGCTCAGCCTCCTCAAGGTCATCCACAGGCTCGTCGCTGCCGAGCTCGCCAAGAACTCATTCGCTGTCGGGCTCAACTCGTACCTCGTCGCCGACTACATGAAGCAACTCCATGGGCATGGCCAGGCAGGCCGCCAAGGTGGACTAGAAGTGCCCCCTCCTTACTTTGTGAAGGGTGAGGAGAAACTGCCTATCAAACCTAGGCCGCATGGGTACCACATTGACAGGACTACTGCAGCTCCGCCGTCATTGTCCATGGACCTGAACGAGGGGCATGTCATCACCGTGGATAGGATATGGTCGCTTTCCTCGTCCGGCGATCCTCTCCTCGCATCCTGCCCGCAGATCAAGGACCTGTGCCTCTCTTTTGCCCTGTTCAAGCTGCAGCTCCGGCGGTTCATTGGGTGCCCACTCGCCGAGGCCGGCTGCCACCGTGCCATGGCATTCGTGCAGGACGGGCTCCTTGCTGGTAGTGGTAGCCCAGAGAGGGTGTTCCGGGTGGTCGAGGCCGAGCTGTCCTTCCTCGCCGACTTCCTCTACTCGAAGCTCACCGTCTTCTACGCCGGCGGGTGGTGGTTCCCGGCGCTCAACTCAATCCTCGTGCTTGCCACGTGGATCAGCTGCCTCGCGGCCGGCGGCGCCATCGTGCACGACATGACGAACCCCGGCACGGCGCTCGCCATGGACTACCGGAACCTCCGGGGCTACCTGCAGCACCACGACACGGTGTTCCACGTCATCGTTGGCCTCGACATACTCGTCTCCGTCTCCTTCATCGTCTCCATCGTGTTCACGGAGGGGTGGGAGATTGCCAACTACGTCTGCTCCGACTGGATCAAGGTGTCCGCCATCTGCGAGTACGCGCGACGGCCGACGTGGCGGAAGTCGCCGTGGGCGCGTCGTAAGCTCAGCCGCCTGCTCTGGCTCCGGCCCATGCAGCAATGGGACGACCGGTTCTGCCAGGTGTCCATCCTGCAGCTTCGGTTCTGCTACTGCGGCTGCGTCTCACGGCAAGTCGACCGGATCGTGAAGAAGACCGTCGCAGTGCCCGCGGCGGTGAAATCCGCCATTGTGGTGACGCTCAGAACAAACAAGGGTAGGCCCGGCAACGTCGAGCGGTCCTTGCAAGGCAACGGAGTCGCGGGCAACCTCTTCTGGGCTTGCCGTATTAAAGCCGGCGACGACAATGCCGTGGACAGCCTATCCGAGCAGATTCTCGTGTGGCATCTCGCCACGAGGCTGGTCGAGCTCAAGCGCTCCGAGGGAGCTCATGGTGGCAAACTCGACAACGACAATAATAATGACACAGATGGGGAGAGCGACCTCGACCTGGTGGTGGTTGTTGCTACACGGCTGTCCCGTTACTGCGCCTACCTGGTGGCGCTGAAGCCGGCCCTCCTGCCGGACCACCGCGCGTGGACGGAGGAGCTCTACGAGCGAGTGGTGGAGGAGGTGACGAGGGTGCTCGCGCGCTGCGCGGGGCCGGTGGTGACGTACGAGCGCGCCGCGACGTGCCTCGGTGGGAGCATGAACGCGACGTTGAGGAAGGCGTCCAAGCTCGGGCGGCAGCTGGTCGAGGAGGTCAGCGACGAGGCGTTGTTGTGGAAGGTGCTCGCCGACTTCTGGGTGGAGCTCATCCTCTACCTCGCGCCGTCGGAGAACGTGACCTCGCACTCCAAGTCGCTCTACCACGGTGGCGAGTTCATAACCGTGCTGTGGGCGTTGCTCGGTCACGCTGGCATTGTTGGGCGCCCGGAGACTGACAGCACTGATATCTCAGCCTAGAATCGATTCTTTCTTCTTTTTGTACTTGCTTTAGATATGGGAAACTTGTACATACATATTGGTCATTGTTGTTTACATTTCCTCTTCTTTTTCACATGCACAAATGGAAATTTGCTTTAATATAGGATGTAATATGTATTGGCCTAACAATCTTATAGCTCTAGGCATTTTACTCCTATTTTGCTACAGTAGTGGCTAGTCAAAGATCGAAGCTGCCCTCACCCAGCCACCATGAGCGCGCGGCGGTCGAAGCCGTTGGTGGCTCTGCAGAAGCTCCTCCGCAGAATCACCGTCTTGGGGCGGGCTCCGCCTCGTCCGATCTCTAGGGGCAGGCTCCGCCTCGTCCGACACCGAGGCCGCGGGTTTCACCTCGTCCGACCTCTGAGGGCTAGCTCCGCCTCTCCTGGCCTCTAGGGGCGGGCTCTGCCTCGCCCGAACCTTGGGCTTGTGCTCCGCCTCGCCCGGCCTCTGAGGGTGGGTTCCGCCTCGCCCGACCCTTGGGTTTGCGCTCTACTTCGCCCGACCTCTAGGGGTGGGCTCCGCCTCGCCCGACACCGAGGCCACGGGCTCCGCCTCGCCCGACCTCTGAGGACGGGCTCCGCTTCGCTCGACCTCTAGAGGCGGGCTCCGCCTCGCCCGACCTCCGAGGGCAGACTTTGCCTCGCCCGACACCGAGATCGCGGACTCCGCCTCGCCCGACCTCTGAGGGCTGGCTCCGCCTCATCTGACCTCTCAGGACGGGCTCCGCCTCGCCCGGCCTCTAAGGGCTGGCTCTGCCTCACCCGGCCTCTAGGGGCAGGCTCTGCCTCGCCCGACCTCTAGGGGCGGGCTCCGCCTCGCCCGACCCTCGGGTTTATGCTCCGCCTCACCCAACCTCTGAGGGCAGGCTCCGTCTCGCCCGACCTCTGGGGACAGGCTCCGCCTCGCCCGACCCTTGGGCTTGCGCTCTGCCTCGCTCGACCCTGAGGTCGGGGGATCCATCTCGCCCGACGGAGACCCATACTGCCGCCAACCACTCTAGGTCCAAGCGAATGGGCCTGGGTCAAAGCTCTGACACCAGAGAGGTGATCGGCATGCCCCGATATAACCCGTGGTCGTACCGGTGCTGTTCTGCCGAACCCTCATACGAGCGCTGACAGGCACGTCAGTTCACCACGATGTCCGCCAGGACAGACTGGAGCACCACGATCGGGAAATGATGCATGCGCATGGCGCCAGTGACGGACATGGCCACGACATGGAGCTATCCCTATTGACATCTACAGGGTCGACAGGACCCGCGTGAAGGAAAAGGACCCGGTGATCCTAGAGGACTTCCTCTCCTTCTCATTCTCCTCTTTCCCCTTGACTGTAACCCGTGCTTTCCCTTCCTATAAAAGGGAAAGCAGGGCGTCCCATTAAGGGGACACTCGAATCGATCAGATCACAACATATAGCATTGATTCGGACTGGAATCCATCGAACCCCGAACCGATCAGAACACACAAGCATAGAGCCGAGAAGCGACCGAGCTCTCGGCACCCGTTCGCTTCTCTCATCAGAGACTTGGGACCCGTCCCTCTCTCGACCATTGGTAACCCCTACTATGAACTTTTAGTGCTAGTAACATGAGCAGCAGCAACGAACTGGACATAGGGACATTCTGCCCGATCCAGTATAAATCTCGTGTCCTCTTAGCACACCATCCGAGAAAGATGCGCAATATTAGAAATTTACTAGTCGGTGGCAACTCGAAACACCGACAGTTGACGCTCTAGGTAGGGGCCTTTTGCGCGTCTTGACATCCACACCTGGCCTCAGATGGCTAGTGACAATCTCAGCTGGGTCCCGGGTGTGCACGTGCGCTTCGAGGACCTAGACTTCATCGTCACGATGGAGGGAGAGTTGGTGATGGCTCCCGCCACCGTCCGACCTCTCCACTCTGCCGGTCTCGATGCGATCACCGAGGCACTTAAGGAGCTGCAGCTACACGCACTAGAGGCCCACGCCCTCGGAAGCGACCAGCTCCTCGACTTCGACTATGGGAGGTTAGAGCGCTAGCTCAGCGCCGTCCTAGGACCCCGACCAACCCTAGAGGACCTACGCCACCTCACCTTCTCGTTCACTAAGGTCATGGCGCAGCTTGCTGGAGGGGAGCCGCTCTCTCCGGAATACCCCATCCGGAGCGCCCCGATAGCGCTCCCGTTCGATCTTCGCAATGCAGCTGAGACCGTTGGCCACCTTGTGGCACAACATGTGCCTCCTTTCCCCATGAATGACGAGTTCATAGGGATAACTGAATATGTCGCGGAATCCTTCCATGACCTCCTCGCAGAAGAAACAGAGTCACCCTCCGCCTCTTACTCTAGTAGGGAGAGCCATCACCCCTCTCGTGAATGTTTTATGGCAGGTACCCCTATGGGACATGTCGAAAGCATCCACGAGGAGGAGGCTACCTTGACAAACGACCTCAACGATGAGGTTGAGGGGTATACTAGGGCTCCACCCTGCTTGCGGATGGAGCAACTGAAGGCCCAACACCAAGAGCTCGAGGAAGCACAACTCTAGCTCAAGCAGGAACACGTAGAGCTCGATCGAGAGATTGAGCACCACTGACACGGTGGGCGCTCATGCGTCATGGCCCGCGATGTGAACCAGAGTATCATCGAGGATGATGAATCCCTCCCACACTTTGTCCGAGCAAGCTAGAACAACGCTGCTACGGCGGCCTTGCTCCATGGGCTTTCGGGCCCACAATGCCCAAAGATCGTCGAGCCCTTCGCGAGATTCGCACGCTACTCGAGCGTGCAGTGGCGTAGCAAGCCAAAAGCTCGTTGTCCCGATGACATGAGCTCAACACCAGCCAGTGTATGCCCTCAGAGTGACCCGACAAGGGCACATCAGTCCACTAGGCCCCGCAAGGGGGCAGGCTGCGCACTGTGGTCCTGGTGCATGAGCGTCTTGACCGCAACCGTGACGCGCGTGACACCCTCGACGCCCGCAAGTGTACCCATGGCGATGCGGGGGAGGGGGCTAGCCATGGCTACCACCCTCATCATGGTAAACGCTACGACAGCGGCGATGACTGAAGCCCGAGCCTCGGCCTTCTAGGACCTCAGGCCTTCGACCGACACATCCTCAACGCCGCCTTCCCGCCACAGTACCGACCACCAACCAATATCCCAAAATACTCTAGGGAAACGAACCCTAGACTATGGCTCGATGATTATCGGCTTGCTTTCTAAGCCAGTGGAGCTGATAATGACGACTTCATTATCCACAACCTTCCATTGTTATTGGCTGATTCGGCATGAACATGGTTGAAACACCTTTCGCCCAATAAAATCCAAAGTTGGGTGGACCTGAAAGAGATCTTCGTAGAGAACTTCCAGGGCACGTACAAGCGTCTTAGGAACCCGTAGGATCTCAAAAACTACTGATAGAAGGCCAGAGAAACCCTTCATGGGTACATCTAGCGCTTCTCTTGGCATTGCAATGAGCTGCCTAATGTTGCTGACGCCGACGTTATAGGAGCTTTCCTGTCTGTGGGGGTATTAACCCCTATACCCTTACGGCTAAGCTTGGGCTGGCCCGGATCGATGGGTTCAGTCCACCCGAAAGATGACGTGCGGCCCAGTTAATCTGGTCGGAGTCCCGCACAAGGAATCAAGACGGATTTGGCGACCAAGCAGGATCCTGGTCGGTTAGAATAGGAATCCTTATCCGGCCACATATGGCAATTGTAACTGACTAGGATTAGTTTCCAGATCTGTAACCCTGCCCCTCGGACTATATAAGGCGGGCAAGGGACCCCTCTAAAAATATCTCTCATTGACATACAGCAATACAAATCAGACGCAGGACGTAGGTATTACGCCTTCTTGGCGGCCGAACCTGGATAAAACCTCGTGTCTGTCTTGCGTCACCGTCTTGTTTGGGGCTTGCGCATCTGTCTGCCGATAATCTACTACCTTGGGCATACCCCTAGGTAGACTGCCGACCATATTTCGTCGACAGTGGCGTGCCAGGTAGGGGGTGTGCGTACTGCTCTCCAAGCAAACAAGATGGTCATCATCTCCGGCTCCATGGCTACGCCCAATGGCCTCACGTTCACCGTCGGCCAAATCACCTAGACCACTAGCTCCGACGACTCCATCGCCATGACTGCGGAGGAGGCATGGATTTAGCCTGCGCCGACGACTACTTCACCTGCATCGGCTACGGCTCCGACCACGGTGAACACGGCTCCGACCACGGTGAACATGGCTCCGACCACGGTGAACACGGCTCCAACCACGATGGACCTGGCTCCGACCATGGGACATCTAGCTCCGACCACGCCTACAGCCACGCCAACAACCCGTCATCCGCTTCCCTGCTACAGAGGGAAGCAGATCGACAACACCGACCTGCTCGACTCCGTTGATCGGGTCGGCATCCAACTCGCTGAAACCCTGGCTCTGGTAAGTACGATTCAAATCCAACCTAACGAGCAGGTAACAGCTCTCCACAACAGATCTATCCGACCAGCTCGGACCAGTCGTCTTGTGCGACTTGGAACAGATCTTGTGGTCGTATCAACTCCTGAGGGGCGTTTCGCTCATCATCGGCTAGACATCGCGACGGGTCTCCGACTCTATGAGTACGAAGCCCCGACGAAGAACCACCAGGTCCAGCCCTACGGCCTGCAAAACGCTGCCTCCAGCTACGCGTACAACCTGCGACGCCGCTCGGATCTGTGTCCTGTACACCGATCTCGGCCGAAGCCATGCAACATCGTCAACATGGTCCGGATTGAAGATTATCAGGAAGGATCCGTCCACACAGTCCGAGAGGGTGACTCCAGCTCCTCATCCGGCATTGCATCCAACGCATCTGTCCACACCGAGCTTCAGCGTCACGAAGATGAAGGCGTCAAATACGATCTGGATCTACCAGACCATGCCCCGGGTTTCCCCCAATTTCCGTCTTTCCCGCCAAGACGAGGGGATTTGATCCATGTTGTCAGCAACGACGAGCCGCCAGCAGTTGGCGAAACAGAACAAGAAAAGACTGCACGCGAAGCACACAATATTGACCGGTTTAATCGCCGGCAAACCGAAGCTGAAGCAGACCAGGAGGCACGACGCATAAGGTTCCAACCGCGTGACCTCAACAATGCTTTCGACAGGGTAGGGGATAAACAAGTCTTCAAGACCCCAAGCGCCAACGTAGCCATAGCCATGGCGACAATGCAGCGGCTGCCCAACACTCTAGAGACTCAAGTAATCCGTGATGACATACAAGCTTATCTGACGGCTGCTATGGCTCAGACCGCAGAGATGAACCAAGCCCGGGCTCCATCCATTTCTGTCGAATCAAGCCACAGTCGCCAATACTCAAGTCGCTCACAGCCACTCAACCAACATGGCTCACGCAATAACGACCCATCAGACAACCGTCAAGGCGGAAACGGTGGTCATGATGGTGGTCGGGACGACAACCGCCGCTGGGAGGATAACCGCCACGACGTTCGAGGCGACAACCGCCGAGATAACCGCGACAATCGCCGTGATAACCACGGTCGCAGGGCTAATCCAGATGGCAATCGAGATCGCCGCGATGGCAATAACGATCTCCGCCATTACCTCGGTAGACGCGATCTGCGTGCTTGCATCAACCAGAGAGCCGACGATCGCGCATCCCATGAAAGCTATCGCCGTATGGAGTATGACACCGCCCACGGTCCGCCGGGCCTGAAGCAGTTCACTCCACACCTGTGCCAAGTCATATGGCCCAAGAATTTCAAGCTCGAGAAGCTTCAGAAGTACGATGGCAAGGAAAACCCCGAATTATGGATCATGCTCTATGAAACCGCGTGCCGCTCAGCCATGGCTGACGAGCACGTCATGTCTAACTACTTCCCAGTCGCTGTTGGTCATGCAGGTCACCAATGGCTGGTTAGCTTGCCAGCGAACTATTTTGACTCTTGGCAGGAGCTCAGGCAGGCCTTCATCGACAACTTCATCGCTACTTGTGAACAGCCCGGCAACAAGTACGATCTGCAACGGATCCAAGATCGAAAGGATGAACCACTGCGCGAGTACGTTCGGCCTTTCTCAGAGATGCGCATCAAGGTCCCATCAATATCCGACAACGAAGCAATCGAGGCTTTCGTCACCGGCCTCTGCTTCCACGATGCCCTAAGAGACAAGCTCCTCCGGAAGAGACCCGAATCGGTCACAGCACTTTTGGCCACCGCTAAGAAATATGCGAACGCTGACGACGCTAAAAAGATAATCGTTGAAGAAGCAGCAAGGGTTCCACGCTCCGACCACCCCCCACACCGCGACGATTACCGTGGCAATCATGGTCGGAACGACAATTTTGACCGCCGCAACCGCAACGACTCCCGCGACCACCGTGATCAACGTAATCAGCGCCGCAACCGCCGTGACGATTACAGGAGCAAGCGCGCTCGGGAAGACGACGGCGAGGTCAATACTGTGAAAAAGGGCAGCGGACGTAGAAACTACGAGGACAACTACGCCAAAGCATTGAAGGGACCCTGCCAGCTCCATCCCAAGTCGAACCACACCATGGAGAATTGCCGCGTCCTCAAGACTATCTACACGCGTCAACAGGCTCCGGATACGTCCGACAAGCCTAACGACGCAGGGGAACAGCGCAACGAGGACAACGACGATGATGATGTAGATCCTCATCATAAATACGTCAAGCCGACTGACCGCGTGCACACCATCATCGGCGGCAAGGTGTCCATTGAGACCAAACGAGAACGCAAGCTGCTCGCCCGCGCTTGTTTGAACGTGGCAAAGACCGACAACCTTCTCACCGATCCGCGGCTTCCTCCGTGGTCTCACCGTGAAATCTGCTTCAGCAGGAAGGACCAATGGGCCGCCATACCTGAGCTAGGGCATTTTCCCCTGGTCCTCGATCCTTGTATCAACAAGGTTCAATTCGACAGGGTACTGATCGACGGCGGTAGCTCCATTGATATACTATTCAAGAACAGCCTGCCCGCTCTGAAAATAGCCCAGGCGGACCTGAAGCCGTACGAGGCACAGTTCTGGGGCGTTCTCCCCGGACAGAGCTCCACACCTCTCGGGCAGATCACGCTACCTGTGCAGTTTGGGACTCCAGACCACTTCCGCACCGACTACGTCAACTTTGTGGTCGCTGATTTCGATGGCACCTACCATGCTATTCTTGGTTGACCGTCGCTCACCAAGTTCATGGCCATACCTCATTACAGGTATCTGGTGCTCAAGATGCCTACTGAGAAAGGAGTTTTAACCCTCAGGGGCAACGTATACGCAGCTTATACCTACGAGGACTATAGCTTCAAAATAGCAGAGGCCCACGACCTCTCTATTCGCATGGCCGAGACCATGCTCGACGCTAAGAAGACCCCGGCCGACCACCTGGAGATCCCAGAGCTCGAGGCTCCGCGCAAGAACATCAGATCCAAGGAGCACAAGACGATCCAGCTGGTCGAGGGCGATCCCAGCAAAACGGCCCTCATCGGGGCCGACCTGGATCCTAAATAGGAAGACGCGCTCGTCAGGTTCTTGAGGGGCAATGTGGATGTGTTTGCATGGAAACCTTCCGACATGCCCGGTGTACCTCGGGACTTGATTGAGCACTCCTTAAATGTCAACAGCAAAGCCAAACCAATCAAGCAGAAGCTACGACGGTTCGCTCGCGACAAAAAGGAGGCGATTAGGGTAGAAGTTACACGGCTTTTGGCAGCCGGATTTATCAAAGAAGTGTATCATCCAGAATGGTTAGCCAACCCAGTTCTTGTACGCAAAAAGAATAATGAATGGAGAATGTGCGTTGATTACACTGATCTCAACAAACATTGCCCTAAGGACCCCTTTGGTTTACCTCACATAGACGAGGTCGTAGATTCAACCGCCGGTTGCGAGCTGCTTTCCTTTCTTGATTGCTACTCTGGTTATCACCAGATCGCTCTCAAAAAGGACGACCAGATCAAGACATCTTTCATCACGCCTTTCGACGCCTACTGCTACACGACTATGTCGTTCGGGCTCAAAAACGCCGGTGCTACCTACCAACGCGCTATACAGGCCTGCCTCAACGACGAGATAAAAGACGGCCTCGTCGAGGCTTACGTCGACGATGTAGTTGTCAAAACCAAGGAAGCACATACCCTTGTTGACAATCTGGAACGCACCTTCGCAGCCCTTAATACGTTCCAATGGAAACTAAACCCAAAGAAGTGTATCTTTGGTGTCCCTTCTGGCATATTGCTCGGCAACGTCGTCAGTTACGACGGCATACGCCCTAACCCGGAGAAAGTCAAAGCTGTCTTAGACATGAAGCCCCCAAAAAAGGTGAAGGATGTCCAGAAGCTCACTGGCTGCATGGCTGCTCTAAGCCATTTCATATCAAGATTAGGAGAAAAAGGACTACCGTTCTTCAAACTGCTCAAAGCGTCCGAGAAGTTTGAGTGGTCGGAGGAAGCAGACGCTGCCTTCACGCAGCTGAAACAATACCTCACATCACCTCTGGTACTTACCGCTCCCAGAGAAGACGAAACTCTCCTACTTTACATTGCGGCAACCGATCGGGTGGTTTCCACTACACTGGTGGTCGAGCGCGACGAGCCGGGCCACGCCTACAAGGTACAACGGCCAATTTATTTCATTAGTGAGGTACTCAATGAATCCAAGACCAGGTACCCACAGATTCAGAAACTGCTCTACGCCATACTGATAACATCCCGAAAGTTGAGACATTACTTCGACGGATATTGTGTGGTGGTCATGACCGAGTATCCTTTGGGGGACATCATTCGCAATAAGGATGCGAACGGGCGCATCGTCAAATGGGCAATGGAGCTATGCTCCCTTTCCTTGGAATTTGCAAGCCGTACTACAATCAAGTCTCAGGCACTCGTCGATTTCATCGTCGAGTGGATAGACTTAAGCACGCCTGCCTCTCCGGGATCCGACGAATATTGGACGATATACTTCGACGGTTCTCTCAACATTGACGGTGCGGGAGCAGGAGTTCTTTTCGTATCACCATCCAAGGAGCAGCTCCGGTACGTCCTCAGGATTTATTTCCCAGCATCTAATAATGCCGCCAAGTATGAAGCATGCCTGCATGGTCTACGCATTGCGGTTGAGCTTGGAGTTAAACGTCTCTATGTCTATGGAGATTCGGCTTTGGTCATCAACCAACTCAACAAGGACTGGGACACGACCAGTGAAAAGATGGACGCATATTGCAAATTGATAAGAAAGCTGGAAGGCAGGTTCTATGGCATCGAGTACATACACGTGGTCCGGGACAAGAACCAGGCAGCGGATGCGTTGTCAAAGTTAGGATCATCCCGAGCCAAAATCCCACATGGCGTATTCGTCCAAGACCTGCTCACGCCTTCCATTGAAGATAAAGATTCAACAACCGACAAAGTTTCAGACCAGCAATTAGTGGCTACGGTTCTAGTGCCGACCACAACCGAGCCGCTTCCGACCACTCATGAGCCGGACTGGAGAACGCCTTTCATCAAGTACTTGACAGATGGTAGCGGTTATGTCGATCGAACAGAAAATGAGCGCCTGATGCGTCGTAGTAAGCAGTATCTGCTCGTCGATGGCAAGTTATGGCGCAAAAACGCTAAGGAGGAAATCTTGATGAAGTGTATAACCCAGGAGGAAGGTGAGCATCTCCTAGACCAAATCCACTCTGGCTCCTGCGGCAACCACTCGGCCTCAAGAACACTGGTCGGTAAGGCTTTCCGAGCAGGTTTCTATTGGCCGTCAGCAGTGGCCAACGCAGAGAAGCTAGTCCACCGCTGTGAGGGTTGTCAGTTCTTCTCCAAGAGAATCCATATACCAGCACATGAGATCCAGACGATTCCAGCCTCTTGGCCCTTCGCATGCTGGGGACTGGACATGATCGGGCCTTTCAAACTAGCTCCTGGGAAATTTACATGCGTCTTCGTGCTAATTGATAAGTTTTCTAAGTAGATAGAATACATGCCTCTGGTAAAGGCATCCTCAGAGAAAGCTGTCACATTCATCGACCAGGTCATCCACCGTTTCGGCGTGCCCAACAGCATCATTACTGATCTGGGAACTCAGTTCACCGGGAACGCTTTTTGGGACTTCTGCGATGAAAGGAGCATAGTTGTAAAATACGTCTCGGTGGCGCATCCTAGAGCTAATGGACAAGTCGAGTGGGCAAATGGCATGATCTTGGACGCATTGAAGAAGAGGATGTATAGAGAAAATGATAAAGCTCCTAGAAGATGGCTCAAGGAGTTACCAGCCGTTGTCTGGGGCCTCTAAACTCAGCCCAGTCGTAACACCGGCATCTCACCATACTTTATGGTTTACGGCGCTGAGGTAGTCCTCCCACCAGATATAGCTTTCAGATCAGCACGGGTAGAGAACTTCGATGAAGGCAAGGTCAACAAAGTACGGGAGCTAGAAGTCAACAGCGCAGAAGAGAAAAGGCTTGATTCTTGCGTACGCACGGCCAAATACCTTGCTGTTTTGCGCAGGTACTACAACAAAAACGTTAAAGAGCGTTTCTTCATGGTCGGGGACTTTGTCCTGAAGTGGAAGATGAACCAGGCTGGTGTCCACAAACTCGCAACCCCATGGGAGGGACCCTTCATGATCAAGGAAGTCACACGTCCAACGTCTTACAGGTTAGCTCATCTAGACGGCACGGACGTACCGAACTCATGGCACATCGACAAGCTTAGACGCTTCTATGCTTAACTACTGAGATATGTACTCTACTTGTATTTTCGATTTACTTTACTAAAGCAACTATGATTTTTCCGACCACTCTAATGTGTCACTCCGAATTTTATGGTCATTCTAACTTAAGCCAGTACAAGCCGACCACCACTCCTTCTACGGTTTTCAGAGCAGGCCCTGTCTCCGGTTCCTCCCAACACGTGCACGGGATCCGCTCTCTACGTTGCGGGTGATCGGCAGGTCCCCCCTAGTCTGACTTGTCTGCGTCCACATGTGCACAGGTCATAGCACCTCATACTCCGACCACATGCCAGACTAGGGCCGCACAAACTTTTCAGGATGACGTGTCGAGCAAAACAGTACAACTAAACAGAACGTTAACACGTTCCCACTTAGTTACACCAACAAAAAATTTCAAGCTTAAAGTGCGTTTTGTATAAACAAACAAGCTTACAATGATATACAGTTACGTTATTATAAGCTTGCCTGAAAAGGCTCAAGTTTACAATAACACAACTATGTCCTCCTTCTACAGCTCTAAGCCTATTACATTGGCTGGTCGGGGCGCATGGCATTTACTGCTCGCCGCCTCTGATATCCTACTCGAGTCTCGGGGACTTTTGAGCTAGTCAAGCTGAAGGGGATGGCCCCGCCGGTGCCTGGCTGGTCGAGACCGCAGGCTTCGTTGGTTGGCTTGCAGCTGATGGCATTTCCAGCTGGCTTGTCGATGGCATACCCTGCACAGGTGCTGTCCCACCTCCGCACAGGTTAATATCGCCAATTATCTTTGACGACAAGTCTAGCTGGGCCGTCCGAAGCTCTTCGGCCTTGTCTGGGTCTATCTCCTTTGGGTACCCAGCTTCCAAGCGTTTGAGATTGATCAGGGGGTAGTGAGCACGCACCATGCTTAGCACATGGGCACCCGTGTACTCACCCGCCTCCTTCACGAAGTCTTGGAACCATCCCCATGCTTGCTTGCATCTCTCGACCAGTCCGAGCTGAGGCGTCCTTAGCTCTTCCTCTGTGAGCGCCGGATCGATAAGGTCGAGGACAGGCACAATGCCAGTTGCCATTTCTTGGCACCGCTTGTTCCACGTGTCCCATTCCTCGGTGGCCTTAAGGCATTGTGCTTTCCAGTCGTCACGCTCCTTGATCACGGCCTCCAGGTGCCTCTTGGCATTGACTTTCAAAACTGCAAACAGTACAGGACATAAAACGTGATGACACGACAAGGCAATGTGGGCAATCGAATGAGAATGGTGGTCTGGAATGCTTACTCTTCAGGTCGTCCTTCATTCTGTTAGTATGGTCTTGGAGTTCCGACTGGCGGCGTGCCAGTTTCTCGTTGTCCTCCTTCAGGCGACCACATTCTGCAAGCGCACGGCTGTTCTCCCCCTGGAGGCGGGTCACTTCAGCTTCTAAACCTGCATTACAGCTATTACTGCCAAGAACAAAATAACACAAAGTCCCGCGCTTGCTATGTTACGGTGAAAACTTACCTGTTTTCTCCCGCTCTTTGTTTATGAGCTGGCCGACCAGGTTTTGGTTCTGTGCCTCTTGGTCTGTCCTCTCCTGGTCGGCGGCTTCAAGTTGGCGCCGTAGGCGTTCCACTTCAGCCGTCAGCTCCTTATTGGTCGTCATGATTCCTTCTATCTGGTCGAAACACCTTTTTCGGTATCTTGCAGTTTTCATCAAGTCCTGCATACAGACAAGCTACGTTAGACAGTTCGACTACACAACAGGGTCAAGGACTAAAGCCAAATATACCTGGACTTCTGTCATCAGGCGCTTGGCCGCCCGTTCGACTCTTAAGATCTCTTCGACCTCTGGGATTTCCTCGTGCATGACCCATTCGTCGTTCCGATAGCGCGACACATATACATGTTGTCGCCTATCTTGGGGATGGCCCAGGATTTCTTCCACTTCATCCTCTTCAGCCTCCTGTTTGGGAGGCGGCACTGGTCTAGAGTTCGTAGACTCCACGACCACCAGGGCTTTCCCACGAGCCGTCGCGTCGGCAGCCATGTTCCGGGCAACTTTTGGCTGCTGCCCCTCAGGTGGATCCAGCTCCCTTGGTGCCGTGGTATCTGCCTCATCAGGGTTCGTGCTTGGAGCACTTGTATTCTGCTCGGTTGTCTTCTCGACCAGCTGCTCGGGGACTGGCGCCTGGTCGTCCGCCTGCTGAGGCCCAGGCAGAGTCCCTACCATGGGCTCCTCCATGGCTGGTTGCTGAGCAGTTTGTCCTACCGTTGTTGGTGAGGACGTTCCGCACCCAGCTAGCTGGTCGGGGCTTTCGGTGGACGCTGATCTAATGCATTCAGAGACAAATTCAGAAGATAATAGCATCCAATGCAAAATGCAAAGCTTGCATCAAGAATATAGATACTTACAGTTTTGACTTGCGGAAGGACGTGGTGAAGGAACGTCTCCTCGACCGCCCCTGCTCCGCTTGCTCGGCAGTTTCCACCGGGACTTGTTCTTCCTCCGGTACGGGCGTCGGAGTATGATGCGGCATGTTCCCTTCGTCTGTCCTCTGTGCTGCAGTGGTCGGTGCTGTGACCACTGCTGGCCCAGAGGAGCCACCCTGCTCCGTCGGTCCCACCTACCTTCTCCTCTTTCGGGGGATGAGCTGGAAGATGTCCGCATCCTCTGCTTCATCGTCCGACAGGGGGAAGATGGCTTGACGATGTTTGCTGGCAGCCGGACGCTTGCCAGCGGCTCTGGTCGAGGCGTCCTCTACGGTCTCGAGTACCGCCCAGTGAACATCGTCAGTCCTGGCGCTGGTCTGGGCGGCTGGCCCGGTAGATTGCGGCCATTCTACACCGGGGGGAGGCGACACGAACACTGTAGCCCGGTCACAGCCATTACACTGAGACACAAAATGAAGGAAAAGACAGTTATTTTCTTGATACAACATGACTCTACAGTTAAAAGGAGGCATCATTTACCTTTGGGGGAGGTCGAGCCAGCTTGAAGGCGTGTTCGATGGCGCTTAGTGCAACATAATTGGGATCGGCCAGGTTGAACAGCTCTCCAATCCTGGCCTTGATTTCCATCTTGTCGAGCGGCTCCTTCCTGGTCCTCGTCGGATCAGCGCCTCCTTGGTACTCGAACCCAGGGTGAATCCTTTTCTAGCAGGGCTGAATTCTTCGGCTGATAAAGTTGCCGACAACGCTCGGGCCATCAAGCCTTCCCCACGGGATCATCCCGAGCAGTTCGGTGATCTGCTCTAAGTTCTCAGGCCTCTCTGACCAGCTGCTCTTCTTCTCTGGAATCAGTCCCACATCGCACAGAGTGATGGTGTTCGGCTCTTCATGGATGTAGAACCACTTCTTGTACCACTCGTCCAATGAGGTGTTCCAGGGGCAGTGCAGGTATTGAGCCTTCATGCCGTCACGTAGGTTCAGGTAGACGCCTCCGGCGATCTTCGAGCCACCGCTCCCTTTCTTCCGAAGACAGAATAGGTGGCGAAAGAGGTCGAAATGGGGCTGGAAGCCACCATAAGCCTTGCAGAGATGGATGAAGGTGGAGACAAGAAGAATCGAGTTGGGATGCAGATTGCAAATCCCAATCTCGTAGTACAAGCAGAGACCCTGAAGGAAAGGGTGCACTGGAATCCCAAAACCCCGTTTGAAGAAATCTTCAAAGACCACAATCTCACCTGGTTGTGGATCGGGGAAGCTTTCTCCTTCTGGTGCACGCCATCCCGCAAGTGCCTTGTTGTGGAGCACTCCCATGGCGACGAGGTCCTCGATGGTCTGCTCATTGCTCTGTGATTTCCACCATTCCTTCGCCATGACCCTGCCTTTCTTCTGGGCGTCTCTCTTCGCCATTAGTTCGTCCTTACTAAGTGGGTGGATGCGGGAGACTAAGGGGATTGGTGATGATTTTTGGGGGAATAGGGTTCGGCAGGAGGAAGAAGAAGGTTGCAGCGGCGGATGACAATGGGGAACGGTATGAGTAACTTACCAGATCTGCATTATATAAAACAAGGAGCACCGTCATTTCGTTCGCCCGAGAATATTGGGAGTCGTGCGCACGCGCCGCAGACGGTTGTTCACACAACCTTGAAATCTGCGCCAATAAACGCGCTCCTTCGTTAACAGTGTACGTGCCTCTTCGTTGATGGTGTAAGGGGGCCCACACTGACACACCTCAATACAGGTGTCAACCGACTGTTTGCAAAAAAAAAGAGAAGATAGAATGACGTACTATACCTATTTACTTTTTTGACCAGACGTGTCAGATTGGCCTTGGCAGAGAATAGAGAAAAATAAGTACACCAAATAATAGTACAAGCAGCGCAAGTGATCGTGGATTTGCCTTGACCATTAATGTGCTCGGGGACTGCCCAGACCACTAATGTGCTCGGGGACTGCCCAGACCACTACTGTGCTCGGGGACTGCCCAGACCACTTTTGTGCTCGGGGACTGCCCAGACCACTAATGTGCTCGGGGACTGCCCAGACCACTACTGTGCTTGGATACTGCCCAGACCACTTTTGTGCTCGGGGTCCGCTCCGACCACGGCCGCGCCAGGGGACTGCCCCGACCACTGCTTGAATAATGGTTCTCCTTGGCTACATGTGATCTGTACTCACATACAGTTAAGAGACTTTTCTTTAGACCTCACTACAAGGCTCATACTTTGCCTTCCAGCAAGCTCGGGTACTACGTCGGTACGATGCACCTGCTGGTGTATCTTGTTTTGCCTGTATGGCAATTGGATTCTTAACTTCAGTGGAATTTCTTTTTTAGACCCTGGCACCACGTGCCTACGTCACCTACTACTAGGCTCGGGGACTAAGTGGGCACACTTCACCTTGCGGTGAATGTGTTTATTTTTCGACCCCTATGCTTCTGATGTTTAGGGATGCTATGCTTCAAGACCACTTACATTTCTTTTCAGAAATACAAGTGGGCACACTTCTCAGGACAGGAATCTTTTTCTTTTTTCTTAAGAGCACCATACATTCTTCGGACAACCTACTTCTCCGATGATGACGGTGGTCGGAGGCATCAAGGATTTAAGCCTCGCTTATCGGAGAAGGTTAAAATGGCGTGTCGCAGCATAATACATGATGCTCGGGGACTAGCTGTGGGGGTATTAACCCCTATACCCTTACGGCTAAGCTTGGGCTGGCCCGGATCAATGGGTTCAGTCCACCCGAAAGATGACGTGCGGCCTAGTTAATCTGGTCGGAGTCCTGCATAAGGAATCAAGACGGATTTGGCGACCAAGCAGGATCCTGGTCGGTTAGAATAGGAATCCTTATCCGGCCACATATGGCAATTGTAACTGACTAGGATTAGTTTCCAGATCTGTAACCCTGCCCCCCGGACTATATAAGGCGGGCAAGGGACCCCTCTAAAAAATATCTCTCATTGACATACAGCAATACAAATCAGACGCAGGACGTAGGTATTACGCCTTCTTGGCGGCCGAACCTGGATAAAACCTCGTGTCTGTCTTGCGTCACCGTCTTGTTTGGGGCTTGCGCATCTGTCTACCGATAATCTACTACCTTGGGCATACCCCTAGGTAGACTGCCAACCATATTTCATCGACACTGTCTAGGACCACCTAGGAGTCCCTAGTTCATAAGCTAGGATGTAAGGGCCCGTGAACCACCAAGGAGCTCCTCGATATCGCCACCAGCCATGCCTCGGGCGAGGAGGCGGTCAGAGTGATCTTTGACCGCCTCAAAGGCAAGGCAAAGCGGGACAAAGACGCTAGCGAGGGCGCCTCCAACCGTTCTGGCAAGAAGAAGAATAGGCAGCTACGCGAGGGCTCGCTCGTGTCCGCTGCCGACCGCAAAGGGGGTCAGAAGCCCGCCAAGGGTACCTCAAACCACTTCAAGAAGCTACTCGAAGGACCATGCCCGAACCATTCCTTTCCCGTCAAGCATCTATACAAGGACTATGTCCTCATGAAGCGGTTCTTGTCTGGAGGCTTGAACAAGGGAGGGCATGGGAAGGACCCTAAGCCGACCATGGACAACACCGAGGGGAGGGATGGTGACTTTCCAACACTGGATGGCTGCCTCATGATCTTTAGAGGGTCGATGGCCTATGACTCCAAGCATCGCCAAAAGCTCACGCATTGTGAGGTCTATACGACCGAACTAGCCACGCCTATCTTCCTTCGGTGGTTGGAGTCCGTCATAACCTTTGATCGGACCAACCACCTAGAGAGCGTCCCACAACCAGGGAGATATCCGCTCATGGTCGACCCGATCATCGGCACAAAGTGGCTCACCAAGGTATGATGGATGGAGGCAATGGCCTCAACATCATGTACGCCAAAACACTAGACTCCATGGGCATTGATCGATCGCATGTCCGACTGACTAGAGCGCCTTTCCATGGCATCGTGCTTGGAAAGTAGGCCATGTCACTGGGGTAGATCGATCTGCCCATCACCTTTGGGGATCTATCCAACTATAGGATGGAGACCCTCACCTTCGAGGTGGTCGAGTTCCATGGAACCTACCACGCCATCCTGGGATATCCATGCTACGCGAAGTTCATGGCTGTCCCCAACTATACCTATCTAAAGTTGAAGATGCCAGGACCGTGTGGGGTCATCACCATCGGCACCTCCCTCCACCGTGCCTACGAATGCGAGGTCGAGTGTTGCGATAACGCCACGGCAATCGTCGCCTCCAAAGAGCTTGCGGCCATTGAGAAGGAGGTTGCCGAGGAAGCACCCGACCCCAAGTGGTTGCCCAGGTCTTTCGAGCTAGTAGAGGGCACTAAGGAGGTCATCATAGACCCTAGTGGCTCTAAAGGCAAAGCGGTGCGCATTGGCACCACACTTTCCTCCAAATAGGAAAACGCGCTCGTCGGCTTTCTCCATGCCAATAGAGACATCTTTGTATGGAAACCCTCGGACATGTCAGGCATTTTGAGAGAAGTCACCGAGCATGCCTTAAAGATTAGGCTAGGCTCCAAGCCAGTGAAATAGCGCTTACATCGCTTCGACGAGGGGAAACGCAGGGCCATCGGCGAGGAGATCATGAACTGTTGGCAGCAAGGTTCATCAAGGAAGTATACCACCTTGAGTGGTTAGCCAATCATGTCCTTATATGAAAGAAGAGTGGCAAATGGAAAATATGTGTTGACTATATGGGTCTCAACAAAGCGTGTCCAAAGGATCCATTTTCTTTGCCATGCATAGACCAAGTAGTCAACTCTACCTCAGGGAGTGAAACCCTTTATTTCCTTGATGCGTACTCTGGGTACCATCAAATCATGATGAAAGAGTCCAACCAGCTCACGACATCTTTTATCACCCCGTTCGGATTATTCTGCTATGTCACAATGTCGTTCAGTCTAAAGAACACAAGGGCTACATACTAGCGTTGTATGCTCAAGTGTTTCGGGGACCTCATCGGGTGAACAGTTGAGGCCTATGTGGATGACATCGTGGTCAAGTCCAAATGGGCTAACCAGGTCGTAGCCGACCTTGAGCAGACCTTCACAAAACTCTGAGCAAACGACATTAAGCTCAACCCCGAGAAGTGTGCTTTTGGGGTCCTGAGGGGTATGCTGCTTTGTTTCATCATCTCTGAGTGTGGCATTGAAACCAACCTAGAGAAGATCTCAGCCATCACAGGGATGGGCCCAATTCAGAACATGAAGGGGGTACAACGAGTTACAGGGTGTCTCGTCGCACTTAGCTGCTTCATCTCGTCCCTCGATGAATGAGGTCTCCCCTCTATCGGCTTCTGAAGAAGACCGACCATTTCGAATGGATGCCCAAGGCCTAGGAGGCGCTTGACACGGTCAAACAGCTCTAGATGAAGGCTTTGATCCTAGTTCCTCCGACCGACAGAGAACTGCTTCTGCTCTACATTGCGGCCACCACACAAGTGGTCAGCGCCGCCCTAGTGGTGGAGCGAGAAGAAGAGGGACACGCCCTCAAAGTACAGCACCCCATTGAAAGGTCCTAATGGCTAGAGGGGGTGAATAGCCTATTAAAATTTTCTACAACAACACTAAGACAAATTATTAGTCAATAAGATGGCAAAGCGAATTTTGTGCTAGCTCTATACTTGGGGTTGCAAGCCACCTACTCAATTCTATTTTCTATGATCACTAGTATATCACAACAATGGCTATGTCACTACACTAAGTTAGTATGCTCTCAAAGGCTAATTAAAGAGCCACACAAACCAAACTAACAAGCTCTCATCACTAGCTATACTAAAGAGCTTGATAACTAGTTTGCGGTAATGTAAAGAGAGAGAACAAGTTGATTATACCGTCGAGTTGAGGAATGAACCAATTAATCACAAGAGTGAATACCAATGAAGACCAATCACCTCGGAATTAAATGATGACACAATGATTTTTTACCGAGGTTCACTTGCTTGCCGGCAAGCTAGTCCTCATTGTGGCGATTCAATCACTTGGAGGTTCACGTGCTAATTGGCATCACACGCTAAACCCTCAATAGGGTGCCGCACAACCAACATAAGATGAGGATCACACAAGCCACGAGCAATTTACTAGAGTACCTATTGTCTCTCCATCGGGGAAAGGTCAAGAAGCCCTCACAATCACCACGATCGAAGCCAAAGACAATCACCAACCTCTGCTCGATGGTCCTAGCTACTCCAAGTCATCTAGGTGGCAGCAACCACCAAGAGTAACAAGTGAATCCCACAGCGACACATGAACACCAAGTGCCTCTAGATGCAAATACTTAAGCAATGCACTTGGATTCTCTTCCAATCTCACAAAGATGATGAATTAATGATGGAGATGAGTGGGAGGGCTTTGGCTAAGCTCACAAGGTTGCTATGTCAATACAAATGGCCAAGAGAGTGAGCTAGAGCTGGCCAAATGATATTTATAGACACCCCCAAACAATAGAGCCTTTGGCTCAATTATTGGGCTGACTGCGGGACGATCGGACACATAGGTCGTGTGCACCGGATGCGTCCGGTGTTGTGACCAGACACATCCAATCGCTATGTCCGATCGTAGCCTGACTGCCATGTATCCCTTTCAAATTGTTTATCCACGCACAATAATACTATGTGATCAAATGCACTATTAGAAAACGACTGGACGTGGGAGACACAACATTCGGTCGAGTCCAGAGAGCTTCTAGAGCCGCTCTGCGCCAACCAGACACATCTGGTCACACCTGACCGAACGTAGGAGACGCAACCTATGTTTGGTCAAGTCTAGAGAACTCCTAGAGCCACTCTAGGCCGATAGAATGCGTCCGGTCACACCGGACCGGACGCTCCTAGCTCCCGATCAATTATAGTGTTGTAACCCGAGACTTGTTGGTTCACACTAGATGTGTTCGGTGTGGCGACCGAACACGTTCGATCGCTGCTCTAGTCGTAGCGTCTGGTCACTGTCTTCAATCCTATTTCGGACTATATCAATTTGACCTGGCGCTGAACAGTAACTCATCAGCGTCCAGTCACTCCACTGGGCCAGAGTTTGGTCACTTTCACTTAGTTGCTCACCTCGTGTCCAAATATCAGACACATCCGATAGCCACACCGGATGTGTCCGATCACTTCCATCTAACTACCCGAAGTCTGGATAAAATACCGGATGCGTCTGGTAGCCACACCAGACACGTCCAGTCACTTTGTGACCAGCGCAACTAACTCCTTTTCAACTCTATCTTCTTTACCCTTGCTCAAATGTGCCAACCACCAAGTGTATCACCTTGTGCACATGTGTTAGCATATTTTCACAAATGTTTTCAAGGGTGTTAGCACTCCACTAGATCCTAAATGCTTATGCAATGAGTTAGAGCATCTAGTGGCACTTTGATAACCATATTTTGATATAAGTTTCACCCCTCTTAATAGTACGGCTATCGATTCTAAATGTGATCACACTCACCAAAACAAAAAAGCTCCTATCAAGTTCACCTTTGCCTTGAGCTTTTTGTTTTTCTTTCTTCTTTTCCAAGTCTAAGCATTTGATCATCACCATGCCATCACCATCATCATGTCATGATCTTCATTTGCTTCACCACTTGGAGTAGTGCTACCTATCTCATAATCACTTTGATAAACTAGGTTAGGACTTAGGGTTTCATCAATTCACCAAAACTAAACTAGAGCTTTCACCTGTGTACTTCATTAATGAGGTCCTGTTCGATTCTAGGACTCACTAGCCTCAAATCTAGAAGCTCCTGTATGCCATCCTCATCACCAAGAGGAAGCTATGTCACTACTTCGAGTCACATCCGGTGATGGTCATGATGTCATTTCCCCTCAGTGAGGTCATCTAAAACCAGGATGCCATGGGAAGAATCACGAAGTGGGCACTCGAGCTACTGGGACAAGGCATCTCGTATGCCTCATGGACGGTCATCAAGTCCCAAGTGCTGGCTGATTTTGTTGTAGAGTGGATTGAGGTCCAAATGCCGCTAGCAGTCATCGACCAGGAGAGCAAGATGATGTACTTCAATGGATCACTGATGAAGAAAGGCGCTAGCACATGGCTAGTCTTCATTTCACCCCTTGGGGTATGCATGAGGTACATGGTTTGCATCCATTTCCCCTCCTCCAACAATGTGGCCAAATATGAGGCGCTCATCAATGGCCTACGCATCGTCATCGAGTTGGGTATCCGACACCTTGACGTCTAGGGTGACCCCTAGCTGGTCATCGACCAAGTCATGAAGGAGTCAAGCTACCATGATGCCAAGATGGTTGCATACTGCTAAGAAGTCCGCTAGCTGGAGGACAAGTTCGACGGCCTCGAGCTCAATCACATCCCGAGGCGTCTCAATGAGGTAGCCGATGCACTAGCAAAGGCGACGTCTGGCCGAGAGCTGGTACTGACAGGCGTCTTTACCAAGGATCAGCACAAACCCTTGATCCACTATGAGGAGCTAGAACAAGCTGATAACGGGCCACCTACCCTGGGCTCGGGAGCTAACCAGCCATCGGCTCTATCTGACCCTAAGGTCATGGAGCTTAACAAGGATCCAGCGATAGAGCTTGACCCTTTGGTCGACTAGAGGATGCCTTACCTCGACTACCTTCTCTTAGAGGCACTATCGATGGACAAGACAGAGGCTCAGCAGCTCGTGTGTCATGCCAAGTCTTTTGTCCTTGTTGAGGGCGAACTCTGCAAGCGAAGCCACACTAGGATCCTACAGCGCTGCATCCCCATCAAACAAGGGAAGCGGTTGCTGAGTGATATCCATGGTGGGATCTACAGTCAAAATGCCATGCCTAGAACCCTGGTCGGAAATGCATTCTGTCAAGGCTTCTACTAGCTGACTGTAGTAGTCAACATCAAACAAATTGTGCACACCTATGAAGGGTGTCAGTACTACGCTCGGTAGACCCACCTGCCAGCCCAAGCACTCCATACGATCCCCATCATGTGGTCATTCGTGGTCTGGGGCTTGATCTAGTTGGACCTCTCCAAAGAGCACTCGGGGGCTATACCCACTTGCTTGTCACCATAGACAAGTTTACAAAGTGGATAGAGGCTCGACCGATCTCTACGATCAAGTCCGAGCAAGCCATGCTGTTCTTCCTTGATATCGTCCATCGCTTTAGAGTACCAAACTCCATTATCATGGACAATGGCACGTAGTTCATCGAGAAGAAGTTCCTCCATTTCTACGATGAATATCACATCAGCGTCGATTGGGCTGCCGTAGCGCACCCCCGCATGAACGGGCAGGTCGAGCATGCAAACGACATGATCCTATAGGGCCTCAAGCCTAGGATCTTCAACTAGTTGAACAAGTTTGGCAGACTATGTGTCGTAGAGCTTCTCATGGTGCTCTGGAGCCTGAGGATGACCCCTAGTTGGGCCACTGGCTACACACCATTCTTCATAGTCTACAGTTCCGAGGCTATCCTCCCGACCAACCTCGACTATGGAGAACCAAGGGTCAGGGCCTATGACAAATAGGGAGCCGAGGCATCCCTCAAGGATGCCATGGACCAGCTAGATGAAGCACCAATGTTGTCCTCCTCTACTCAAGCATTGAGATGGTACCATAGCCGTCGAGTGCGAGGTCGGGCCTTCAACGTCGAAGATCTGGTCCTCCACCTCGTCCAGAGCATCAAGGACCGCCACAAGCTCTCTCCGCCATGGGAGGGACTGGACATCGTCGTGGAGGTGCTCCGGCTAGGCACCTACAAGCTCAAGACCATCGACGTTGAGGTCTTTATCAATGCCTAGAACATCGGGCAGCTATGTCGCTTTTACCCTTAATAAACGCACATGTTCTCTTATCAGTTTTGCTATCAAACTCCCTGACCTTTAGTGACACCTGACCCCAGCAATGGTGGGGGGTCAGGCCTCACTCGGGGGCTAATAAGAACGTATCTATCCGATAGACAGTCTTAATGTCTGACCCTTTCTCATGACTAAGACCCAGAAGTGAAGTTTGAAGAAACAAACGCTGAGTAAAACTGGTCGGACTGCGAGAAACCTACGCCTCAGTGGCTATGGCGCCTTTGCTCACCATCATGATCAGAGTTTTTTTCACACCCTAGACTTTTTAGCCTTAGCCATGAAAAAGAGTCGGACACGTTTAAGAGTCTATCCGCCTGGTGAACTTTCTCTATGCCTAACCCCCTCTCACATTAAGACCTAGAAGCTAGGGATACGAAAATAAACTCTGAGTAAAACTGGTCGGACTATGAGAAACATATGCCTTGGTGGCTACAACGTCTTTGCTCACCTATGTGATCCGAATTTGTTCACCTGCACTCCGAGCTTTATGGCCTTAACGACGAAAAGGGTTGGAGCGCACCAACCTTTTTATACGAAAAGGGGAGAAGGGCTAAAAAGTTGTTTGGCTATAACGAAATTTAAGAGCTTGTCCATTTATTACAAGTTCGACGCATGGCTTATCTGCCTAACTAAATTCTTGCGTGACATGTTCTCATCCTCTATCTCTATAGGTAAGTCCTATCCTAGCAGGGCAATATGAGTGACCGGACATCTTAGCCGCTGCCGAGGGATAGGTAGGGAGCCGTAGGATGCCCCACACGGGTTATGCTGACCCTGTTATGAACAACAGACCTGGATTCTGCTTGAACATATCCAGTAAGAGCTCCCTAAACTCGTCAATCGTGCCACTGAGGTAAGTCCTATGCCAGCGGGCCACCCAAGTCGATCGAATGATTTGGGCCAATACCGAGAGACGGGTCACCCTTACTTTACGTGCATTAATTTCGCTATCGAGCCCCTGACCCTAGCAACGGCAAGGGGTCGGGTCTCGCTCGGGGGCTGGCAAGAGTGTCTATTTGGTAGACATTCTCGATGCCCAGCCCCTTTCTCGCACTAAAACATAGAGGCAAGGTGTGCGGAAACAAACTCTGAGTAAAACTGGTCGGACCGCTAGAAACCTATGCCCTAGCAGCTATGGCATTTCTACTCACCAGCGCGATCAGAGTTTTTGTCCCCGCACCCCGAGCTTTAGCCTCCGCCTTCCCTAGAAGGATTCAAAGGGACCCACCGACGGAATCAACATCGAGGAGAGGTGAAAGTGCATCTAGCCCTTTAGTGGGTTTTGGATGATTGAATGACAATGTGATTAAAGGTCTAACCCATTTGCTAAGTGTGGATAGGTAATAGGTTATCTCATAGGTACTTAATGAAAGCCAAAATGATGTGTTGTTGTATAAACAATCTAGTTCAAGCACAAGACAACAATGCAAAGAGAATTCATGCAAAGGCTTAGTTATTGTGGGATTCCCATGTACTATGTGAAAGCAAGCCTAGTAAAAATTAGTTGATGAGACATAAGGGATTGCATATGGAATGGTCTCATATTTGAAGCTTGCTAAATTGAAATAAAAAAGATAACAATACAAATGAATGGATGATTCAACACAAGATGTGACTTGATGCCTTGAGATGGTGAAGATAGCAAGGAAAGGCTTCGAGGTACTAAGCAAGGGTCAAGGGCAAGCGATGGCTTGGTGGCTAAAGAACCTAGCTAGGGTGAAGAAGGAAGTACTTGCATTTAGTTGAGGTACTAATCAAGCTATGATGGTCATGTTAATGTGAAGGATCAAATCACTATTGGAGTGTTTGATGAAAGTGACTTGATACATTTAGGATTATTCAAGAATTTAATGAATGGAATCAAGTCACGTGCTCAAGATGGCTATGCTCAAGTGAAAAAGATCAAAGTTGTAATGTTGGCACCCTCACTTGATGAAGATTAGAATACATGGCTTTGGTTGAAAGAGATCAACTCAAAAGGTTTAAATTTGTTATACTTTTAAATTTGAGTTAATAGGAATGTCGTACTATTAAGAGGGATGCATCATGTTGATAGATAATATTTCATAAGTGCTCAAGCCAACCCATGTGAGCTTTGAGTGTTTGAGAGACAAATGAGCTAACCTGTGTTTTGCTGATCTGGCAATACCAGACGTGTCCGATATTGATACCGGACATGTCCAGTATGTGCCCAACAACGATAAAATTCTTGTTGTTCTCGGGTTAGTTCTTCGGGAGTTTCGATGTGAATTGGAAGTTCCAACGGTCGAGAGTTCCGATAATGGTCGGGAGTTCCGACGTGTCGCGCTTAACTGATTTAGATGGTTCACTATCCTGGTCATACTGGACGTGTCTGGTATGAATGACCAGAGGCCAACATCTAGTTTTCAAATGTCTTGAGGGTTGGGAGTTCCGGCATGCGTCGGGAGTTCTGACACATCACAAACTTCAACTTAGTTACTTAGTTTTCAAATATGCTGAGGGTCGGGAGTTCCAACATGAGTCAGGAGTTCCGATGGTTAGGAGTTCTAGCATTCATCAGGAGTTCCGACAACTCACATTGACATTGTAACTTAGTTACTGTTGGTGCAGTGTAAGTCATACTGGACGTGTCCGGTATGGCAACGGCTATAAAATGGCTAGTTTTTTCAAGGGGGCTATAAATACCCCCAAGCCTCTACCTTTGGAGGTTATTGATTCTGCTAATCCTCTAGCATGTTTTTGAGCTTTGCCAACTCTCCCAACCCTCTCTTAGTGAGTGTTTGATTAAATTTGTCAAATCAAATTGTGGGTTGAGAGAAATTCAAAAAGAGAGCAATCCAACCACTTGAGCACTTGTGCATATTGTCAATCTCATGATTCACATTTGTTACTCTTGGACTCTTCGGTCCTAGATGGTTAGGCGTCGCCAGAGAGCACCCGAGAGATTGTGGTATGCCTTGGAAAGTTTGTAACGGTCGATTCCGCCGCCTCGGAATCAACTAGTGGAAGGAGGAAAAGGAGTTGAAAAAGACTCTGACTAGAGTGACCTTCATGGTACCCTCTAGGGCTAATCTTCATTGGGTCGCCCATAACCCCCTTAATGGAGAGTAGGACTCAAACGAGTCTAAATTTTGGTAAAATAAATATCATGTCTGAATTCGCATTTTATTTGATATTTGTGTTGCTCCAGCTTTTGTGCAGGTTCTCTATGTATATTGTCATCTCTAGTAGGCGCCTGCAGTTTGGTTTGAAGATAGAAATCGAAAGGAGCAAGTTCGGGGCTGATCCATAGAAATCGTGTATACCAGAAACGTTCGGTATTCATACCAGACACGTCCGGTATTAGAGCTCAGGGCTAAATATTATTTGATTTCTGTTCTAGCTTTGTGTTGTAGGGTTGTAGCTTCTAGATATATTGTTTATACCTTATTTACTCTGTGGCTAACTTGTGAGGGGTGGCATTACTCTTAATTTAGAGTTTCCATTTTGGAAACTCAGTTTTCTAATTGTTTCCGCATTTAAAGGTGTTAATTTTTAGAAATGCCTATTCACCCCCCCTCTAGGCGGCATCCTAGGTCCTTTCAATTGGTATCAGAGCGAGGTTCTCACCTAAAGCTTCACCGCCATGAGAAAAGGATGTCAACGCCTATCGAGTTGGAGCCGATGCTTCTTCAAAATGATGGTTCAAACTTCCTACCTTGGTCAATTTATGTACTCAATGCTTTTAGAGATATTAGCCCTCTTGTTGAGCATATTGTGGATGCAGGCATACCTCTTTCTATAGTTGATTGGAGGAACTACAAAAATTTATTAAAAGAGGAAGAGATATGCGTGCAACTCAATGCTCAAGCTATTAATGTCATTTTGAGTACATTAAGTGTAGAGGTTCAAGATGAGGCAATCTTCAATGGATAACCACCTTCGAAGGGTGCACATCTTATTTAAACTAGACTTTTTGATTTATATGGAAAAGTCAAATGTGACGATGCACTTGAGATCGAGTCAATGGAAAGTATGTCCATTGTGTCTTCACACAATGAAGAAGCCTCACAAGACCTCAAGAGCACCGAGTCAGAGCAAGAAGTGCAAGCAGCGCATGACCTGCTATCTACCTGCACATATCGGACATGTTCGGTATGCCTACTGGATGTGTCCAGTATGGCCGAGGCAGCAGAACAGCAAGCAGCTGTTTGCAACGATGCTCAAGCCCGATGGCGACCAAGTGATGAGTCAACCTCAGTATCTCATGATACTCATCACTTGTGTCTCATGGCCAAGAAAAGCAAGAAGAAGAGTAACAAGAAAGATCAAGAAAAGGAGAAAGCACAAGTAGATGATCAAGATGAGAGTGATGTCAAAGTTGAAGACAACTACAAACTTGATCATCTTAATTGCAAAGATAAGTTCATCATCATAAAGATAGTTGAAAAGAATGATGAGCTTGAAGAAGACATTGAGAAGCAAGAGCAATCACTTCAAAAGCAAGAATTGTTTCTCATCTCCAAGATGGAAGAACTAAAGGCTCTAAGTGAAAGGTATGAAAAATTGTCAATTGAGCATGCTTTAGTTACTAACTCCTCTTCTAGTGTTTCACAACTAGAGAAGGAAAACTTAGAGCTCAAGGCAAGGCTAGATGAACTATCAAGCAAGTACAATGTGCTACAAGCAAACTATGTTCGTCTAAAGTGCTCTCATGATGAAGTAGTAGAATCAAGCATCATGCTTGAGGTGGCTTATGAGGTTGTGATCACATCGGTAAAATTTTCTCAACCTCTCACACATTCACTCACTAGTACACCATCTCAATTAAATATTTCTTGTACTAATGAATGTGCTCCTCAAGCAAGCCAATCTTCGATTGAGCTAAATCTCATAGAAAACATAGAGCTCAAAGAAGAGGTGGAAAGATTAAAGAAAGATGTGATTTGGTTGAAGGGTAAGGAGAAAGCACAACCTTCTCAAGATAACCGTGATAACATGGTGAAGAAGCTTGAGAAGGGTTCAAACCTTGCTTCCTCCAAAACCTAACAAAAGAATCACATCTCAAGCAAGGCCAACACAACCAAGAGCAAGAAATATGGAAAAGGTTATGCTATGGTTGTGGATTATATGGACATGAGTGGGCCATGTGTCCACATAAGAGTTGGGCCAACAAGTGTGAAGTGGCCGAACAAAAGGCCTCAAACAAGTTGGCCAACCAAAAGAAAAATGATGGACAAAGCACTTGTCTCATGAGCAAGAAATTGGGGAATCCTACCAAGAAATGCCCAATGTACAAAGAGGCAAGAAAGAAAGCCCAAGTTACAACAAGAAGATGCTATGGATGCAATAAGATGGGCCACAAGATTGATACATGTCCATACAAGCAAAACAAGCATAGAGCAAACAAAGGCCACATATGCTATGCTTATAGAAGAAAGGGGCATCTAAGCTATGAATGCCCAAATAGTAACACTCCTAAGCCAAACACATTTATTTATAATGATATGCTTAGGAAGACCACAAATGGAGTTAGCACTAGCAAGGTGATGTGTTCACCACAAACTAGTGCTAAAGCCATTTGGATGCCTAAGCACTTGTTGACTAACCCAAAAGGACCCAACAAGATTTGGGTACCAAAGTGTGCTTAGGTTAATGATGTAGGTACTTGGTGATGAAATGAAGCCTTCGGTGTGGTTGAGCAAGTAAATTAAAAATATCCACTCAATCTATCAACCAATTCTTATCATAATCTCTTATATGGTTGACCCGAAGATAATTTAATGAATATATCATTTACTTCATCTTCACCATTGGTAACAAGTACCTAAATCTTATAGGATAGCCACTTTATTTGTTTTGTGCTCAATGACTCACAAATAGGCATATTTGTGAAAAATTAAAAGTGGCTAATTAGTTTTACTTGATAATTATCATGTTTACCATATGGTGCTTTTAATAGTTATCTAGTAGAGCAATTCATTTGTTGAGATGTAGGTATACAATAAATAATAAAGCTAAACCAAAAATCACAAGCAGCGAATTATTTGTTTCTATCCTGCACCTATCGGACGTGTCCGGTATTACTATTGGACGTGTCCGATATGGCCAAGGACAGAAAGAAAGTGTTTCTGTTTTGCGTATTCCGGACATGTCTGGTATTGTAGAAACCAGAACACTAATAGGATTACAACTGAGTCTTTGATCCATATATTTTCATATATCCTTAATTTACTCAGAAGCTTGTGGTTTACCAAATCTAAGTGGATTATGAGCATCTCTTAAACTCAAATTTAAATATGGCAAATTATTTGGTTGTGGTTCAAAATAGAAAATTGACCCCAAATTCTTAATAGAATAAAGTGCTAGTTAAAAGTCATTCAAATTACTTAAATCACTTATTTTGGGGGAGCTCAGTTTCTATTTTGCACCTTGTAGACTAACAAATTTATCTAGCAATTAAGGTCAACATAAAGACTATCATGCTATATATCTTCTTAGTGGAATTCTTATGGGCTCAAGGCAAAGATATGTATTTACATACATGCATTGTAAGTACATCTAAGGCCCTTTACATGTTAGAATGTGCATTTGTGTGACATAGGAGAGATGTTTTTCTAAACCCATAACTAGCATGTGTAGGTGGTGTGAATTTGAAAAACTATTTGAATCTTGGTCTTTGTGACCTAGCCTTGTCATGTGATAGTTATAGCTCCCCTTAATTGTTTGATTGGCTAATTATACATGACATGGCTTTCTTAAGTCCATAATCTACTATGTCTCACTATCTCTCTCTCAAGTAATCAAAATCTATATATGCCAAATATTTGGAAAAGAGAAGTGATACTCATGGCATTTGGATAAGAAAAGTAATTACACCTTATTTGGATCAAGGACATACATGTTTTTGGATCAAGAAATAATAGAGAAGGGGATTAGAATTAAGTGAATGAAATTTGGATTTCCAATCGCATCTTCATTCACTCTCACAAGGTACCCTAATCCCGGACCTCATCCGATCTAAGCGGTTAGGGCATGATTTTGGAATTCCTTCGATAGAGATGCTACATTACCTGTCTAGCAATGTCCATAGTTTGGATTGGATTGGTTGTAGATTGAGCCAAGGATTCTGGTTAGGGTCGCTGTCCACTCATATTGGACGTGTTTGGTATGCGTGTCTAGTATGGGACAACAGAGCATATTTTGCTCCCTTGTTTCAATCTTCTTAGTGGTTGATTTTTAGGACTAAGTTTAATTGTCTATTGTATTTTGTGAACCTTTTGACCTAGTTTGGTTGAGGTGATTTCAAAGCATAGGATAATTATTCTTATTTCTATATTTCAACCAAAATAAGCTATAGTTTGGGCATGTATCTAAAATTCCTTGCAAGTCTTTGGATATAGGACAATAATCATGAGCGGAAGACAGGAGCCTAGGTCCAAGCATAGGCATGATCCAGCTTTGGAGAAACACAAGAAGGCAAGGCAGGACATGCATCCTAGATTTAGTCAATAGGAGCAGGGCAGTAGCAGGAGACCCTCTAGAGCCACTAGGGGCGCTCCACAGTATAGAGAGGGTGGTGATGGTGATAGCAGCCCCTCTTCTGGTGATAAAACTGAGGATTACAGACTTGAGCACAGGAAAAGGAAGAGCACTGACAGAGACTCAAACAAAGAGTTAGATAATGGTGATAGCTCTGAGGAGATAGAGGAGCAGCAAGCACCTCCAGTGCACCACCCAGGTCAGGGCATGGACTATGGCCTTCTTGAAGTACATGCTCCTATTTTACCCAACTATGTTGTTAGAGTCAACTACAAAGGAAAGGGTATGACTATGAGAGCAAGAGATCAGAGGAGGATTGGTCCTAGGGGTTTACCTAGGATTCAGTACGATCATCGTTTTCACACTATGTTCCATCTAGATTATTATACTAGTGTGATACTTGCTAGGAATCCTATGGTAGCCAAGTCTTAGTGGATAGATTAGAAACATGTTAGAGAGCTACAGAAGTCCTCCATTGACTATGTTATTGCCACTTGTCAGCGCACAGGTGTACACATGCTCATGGAGTTTGTGCATGATTGAAACTCTAAAGTCATTGCATAGTTTTATGCCACTCTATTTGTGGAAGAGGAGCTGAGGCGTATGCATTGGATGCTTGAAGGCCAGTGGTACAGTGTTGACTACGACGCCTTTGTAGCTTTTCTTGGCTTCTCAGAGGAGGACCTTTAGAGAGACAGGATCCACACAGAGCAGGTGTTATCTCTTGAGCAGCTCGCCTACATGTACTGTAACACCCCAAGTGTTTGTTACTAGTTGAGCTCAACCATGACATGTTAAGTGGTGATAGAGATGTTAGGTCAAACATATGAAAATGAGCCACCACTTAAACTTGGACCATGCACCATTGCTTACATGTTGCCCTTTCTAAAAAGTATGCTTGAGTAATGCTGGATGTACTTGTTTCATGCATCTCACATCAATATCCATCTATATTGATTGATGGAAAAGTTTCGTGAAGTTTGGAATCAAGAAGTCACATGAAATGACAAGTTATGTTCTTGCCTGAATTGTTTTATAAAGTGAATGGAATTCTAAATCATCAACCAAACTTTGAAAACTTGCCCAAATGACTCTAATTGAACTCTACAACAAAAGTCATGAAGGGTTCGTGTTGAGCGGAGGACAAGAAAATACATCAATCGGTCTAAAACTCAGATTTAAGCTTTACCGTGATGCTACTTTGATCTATGTTGACCAATCACTTACAGTGCTTGCATGGAGTTGCACCTTAAATCAAAGTTGAAGTTTGAGTAGAGTAGAACAAACTTGGTTTTTGGACCAAGATCCAGATAAACTTAGAACTAAGGCGAATCGAGGCTCAAACGTTGAATCGACAGCTGTTTTTGGTACTTAGAAATTTTCTAAGTCTGGAATTCATCGTTGACTCATCGTTGACATTGGCATTCTGCGTTCTCCAAATTTCGTTAAGCAACTTGACTTGACACCAAAATAAAAGTTGGAGCTAAGTTCATGGAAAAGAGCATGTAAAAAGATGGTACCAGTTTGACCTTGTTTTCACCATGAATTTGAATGTTTGCTTGTCGCTGTCAATACGCTGACACTAGCAATTTGTAGCTTAATTACCCACTGATGAAGAGCTCTAATGACCATGGTCTGTAAATGAAAAATGAAGATCAGTTCATGGCCTTCAAACTTCATTTTAGGCCCAAAGTCCAATTCGCACCTGAGACGGCCCAAATCGGCTCCCCACCATGTCCACTCCGGCGCCCGCCACCTGCTCGACCGAATGCCGACGTGGCGCCATGCATGGACGCCGCACGCCCTGCCATTGTCGATGCGTGCCCTGCTACGTGTCTCATGCTCCTATCTCCTCCTCTTGCTGGTGTGGTGCCAGAGGCTCCCCCTCCACTCCCACTCACTCCCTCTGAGCACCCCATCCTCCCTCCCTCGCTCTCCAGCACCTACGCGCGCGTGCTGGAGCACGGCCGCCATGGCCGGCTAGCCGAGCTTGCCACCGCCGCATCCCCGCTGCCTTGATCTCCCTCGTGTGCTACCACGTGCGCCATCACCTTCATCGTCGTGCGTCGCTCCTCCTAGCCCATGGCAGCCAGCTGCTGCCGCCTTTGGGTCGCCACCAGTGCGCTGTGCCATCGCGACCGCTCGCTCGTGCATGGCTAGGCCACTGTAGGTCACCATGGCTAGTGATGAAGCCCTGCACTAGTGCGCACGGTCCCATATGTGCTGCGCCGCCACTCCCCACCATTGGCGCCGCCTCAGCCGGCCGCTCCCTGTGCTGCCGTCGTGAGGAAGAAGACGAAGGACCACGCGTGAGAATAGGAAGTTCTACAGGGGGTTAAGTGAGGAATCCATGACTTAGTTGAACAGTACCAAAAAGGATCTTTTTGTTCGTGTTTAATTTCTAAAAACTGTAGGGTCCCTGATGCAAGATTTACATTGCTTTTCTTTGGATTTTGTAGATTTGAGTGATCAACTTTCAAAACTCATAGTAATTAGTAGAAAAATCGTAAAATAGTAAATGAGGACTTTTTGGAATTCTTGTGAAATTATCTATGCAGTAGATCGATAATATGGTATGTTTTAGTTTAAAGTATTTGCTGTAAAAATCAATTTATGCAGTTAGGTTTGTAATACTAGTGTGTCTTGTCTTTTTCATAAATGTAGTTTTTTTGCTCAAATAAATGTGAAATTTTTATGGAGTGCCCATCAGGTGATTTTAGTTGTCTAGTAAAAATTTCAGGAGTTTAGGATTTATATTTTAAGGGTTATAAAAATAACAAATGCACTGTATTGCTTTGCTCCTACTCTGAATAGTCCTACAGGTTTGAATTAATTGGCTTAGTTAAGTTATGAATCATAACTTTATGATCATACATGAGTTTTAGTACTTTCCTTAATATTTTCAAAAAGCTAAATATCATAATTTTTTGTTAAGTAGATCTTGAGTTATACTTGCTTAAATCTTTGTGGCTGTTTCTGCCCAAACCCAGAGAGGGTTTCCTTGTTCTTACTGTGGGGCCTTCTTAATAGTAGAATTAGCTTTAGGTGTTTACAACAAAGTTGTTTAGAATTTACTAAGCTTTCTAAAAATTCTAGAACCACATTTATTGGACATGTATAACTCCATTTTTAGCTGTTTGAAGTGGTATGTCAGTTTCTATCTATGTTTTGGACAGAGATGCAATTATTGGATTGATTGACCTTGCTAACTTTAGAATCATCTTAATATGAGAATAATAAAGTTGTAGGTAACTTTATAAGATTTTCAAAAAGTTATGATTCATGTTTGTTGGAGGTCTAGAACTCCAGTTATGCTTCTCTGAAGATGCTATCAGTTTTCTATACCACTGCTGTTGGGCTGCATGTGCAGTTTTGTTTGTGCAATTATTTTCGTGGTGGAAATGATGGTTTCTGTGGTTGTAGTGAATACCAAAGTTGTATCTAATTTCATAATATTGCTTGTGTTCAAATTTCATGACCATAGGCCTGATAATTTAGGAGCTATAGAGTTTGTAAGTTCATTGTCAGATTTTGCATGCTCTCTGTACAGATCTGAATGATTGCGTTGTTTGACTTAGCTAAGCTTTGAATCATGTCTTAAAGATAATAGAATAAGTGTAGTGCTTTTCATGAGATTTCTATATTGTTAAATATCACTTCTTTTGGTGGTTTAAATCTTCAGTTATAAGCTTGTGAAGTTGCATGGCAGAATCTGTCCAAGTCTGGACAGAGGTGCCCAATTATGCTTGATTGACCTTGTTAGTTGAGGAATCATCTTGTGATGATAATAAAAATATTTTAGACAATTTAATAAGCTTTCTAGAAAGTCTAGGATCACCTTATTTGGATGTCTGGATTTCTAGTTATGAATAAAACAAGTTATTATTGTGCCGCTATCCAGATTTCTATACATGTGCTAAGTGATTGCTTTAGCTTGCTCTTGTTTAGCTAAACATGTTGGTTAGTCTTGATCGATGCATGTGTGCAATATCTGAACTTAAGTTCAATTGTGTGCTATACCTAATATGCTTACTATCCCTCTATAATAGGTGATGTGATGTTTAGTTAAATAACTCTAGGTGCCTATGCCTTGCATGATCTTATGGTTGCCTTGAATGCTATTATATGATGCATCTTATATTACCATTCTTCATATTCATGCACTTGCATCTTGCATCTCATCTAGGTACGCTAGATGAACCACGTGAAGGATATGAGGTTGGAACCGAACCCGAAGATGGTGTATGGTGGACTTTTCCCAAAGATGGAAGGATCCCTGGAGTACATGCCTGAACAGGAGATGCTCACCAAGCGAGTGTCATCTAACAAGCACTGACCTACTATTGGATTCCAGGCAAGCATCGAAGCATTCTAAGTCTCCCAGTATTTTACAAAATATTACTCAAGTCCTTATGATTGATGCATTAGGTTATAAGAGTTGATTGGAACCACTTGATGCATATAAATTCCTTGTCCAGAAATACTACCTTTAACCCTATATAGGTCCAGGATCGAACATATGCTTAGCCATGCTTAGATCGGTAGAAGTCGAGTGATTTCCTGTCACCTGCGAGATATAGGTGGATACCGAAGCACGGTTGACTATATTTGCTATCATGGAAAAGAACCATGGGGTAAAAGTAAATCAAGGCCGGGTGGAGTCTATGCGTAGGTTGACTCATGTGATTCCGTCTATGCCGATTAAGGACCGTATCATTGTTGGCGCTGTTTGACAAGTTTGAACACATGCCTATCACTTAGCTGGCCGGATAACTTGTTCCGACCGTGAAGCCGAGTAGCTCAACTCAGGCCGGGCCCTGCTCTATAAGAGTGCGCACTTATGTGACTTGGGTGCGTGGAGGGTGAGGGTTGTGTCGACCAAGTTGGAGTATACGACGAGCCTGGGGCAAGTCTTGCCATGTATTGCTACCTGGGCACCCCTGGAATGGATACCTGTGGTGGGTAAATGGTATATGAGGTGGTCCTGGGTGTGAACCTATGATGGGAGGAGCCCGGGATGGAGGTGATGTGGTGGCATGGTAAATGAAAACCCTAATGGAGATAGTCTGGCTTGATCAACCCTAAGGACTTACTAGTACTCAGATTCACCGGGAAGCTTTACGTACCACTCGCCCTATATGGCGCGGGACGGTCGGACTACTTGGTAGGATATTGCCACTACTGCTAGGTTGATAGCGGACAATGTAAGGAGGTACGGGGCGTGGAGGATTCCCCCACACCCTTCCGAGACTTCATGGAGACCTTGTGGACCCAGCTCATGACTCACAGTTTCAGCCACCCCAGACTAGACTTGGGGCATACCAGGGCTGAATGGTAGGGTGACATTATCCTAGGCTAACAAGCGGCCAGAATCAGCCCAGTTGACGACGGTCAACGAGGAAGACGGATCTTGTGGTTACGTAAAACCTCTATAGATTGTATAGTTGATCGATCGATATATGTGCCGACTTATCGGCTATGGACCTTTCCTGAGTTTCGCTTAAACTAGATAGTGAGATGAGTCATTCTCTTCTTCCCCCGTGAGAGAGTGTCGGTCGTAGCCAGGGGCTACGGGCCTTGAGACAGTGCCGAGAGGGAGTTGGTCTGTCGACTGAGCGATGGTATGATAATAGTGTGAAGATGGTGGTATATCGATCCCAGGATCGAAACCTGGCTCTGGAATGGGATTTGGGTGGAATGCGTGTGGGAATGGTGTTAAAATTTGACTATACTTTTTATGCTAAATACATAGGAAACCCCAGCCTTATAGGTTCCTTTTGACTATATCTAACTTGCATCCAATTTCCACAAAGCAATGCTCATAGGGTTGGGAGTGGCCAGTACAAATCGTACTGATAAATTTTGGCATACAGGTTCTGCTGAGGAGTTTGATGGTTGAGGGATTCGTGCCTATGCTCAAGTTTGGTGATCTTATCTTCAAGCTGTTCTGAATGAATACTAGTTTTGATTCCGCCAATGCGGCGATGTAATAATTTATGTAATTCTGCACTATTTGTACTCTGATTTTATCGTTGTATGGATGTGATATTCGACTGGAATTTGGGTAATATGATCTACAACGGTCTTATTACACTTCGACGCTGTGGATTTCTCTTCGCGGAAATCGGGGTCGCTTCACCTTGGGTGCGGGCTCTGTCTTACCCAACCCCCAGGACGCGGTTCCCGTCTCGTCCGACCTCGAGGCCGCTGACCCCTTGGGTGAGGGCTCCGTCTCGCTCGACCCCTTGGGGCGGGCTCCGTTTC
This sequence comes from Miscanthus floridulus, assembly GCF_019320115.1. Taxonomy (NCBI): domain Eukaryota; kingdom Viridiplantae; phylum Streptophyta; class Magnoliopsida; order Poales; family Poaceae; genus Miscanthus; species Miscanthus floridulus. Next base: position 112,646,795 of record NC_089583.1, on the reverse strand, counting down.
GTCTGATGGAGACTCACACCACCGTCAACCACTCCAGGTCCAAGCGTATGGGCCTGGGTCACAACTCTGACACCAGGGAGGAGACTGGCACGCCTCGATGTAACCCGTGACCATGACGGGCCATACCTGAGGATTCACATCAAGAATAGTGTCGGGCGTGCCGGTGCTGTTCTGCCTAACCCTCGTACGAACGCTGACAGACGCGTCAGTTCACCACGACGTCCGCTGGAACGGAATGGAACGCCATGACCGGCAGATGACGCCTGCGCATAGCGCCAGTGACGAACAGGGCCGCGGCGTGGAGCCATCCCTGTTGACATCTACAGGATCGACGGGACCTGCATAAAGGAGAAGGACCCGGTGATTCTGGAAGCCTTCTTCTCTCTCGTTCTTCTCATTTTCCTCCGCTGTAACCCGTGTTTTCCTTTTGCCTATAAAAGGGAAAGCAGGGCGCCCCATAAAGGTGAATCCAGATCCGCACGAGACCGAACCACGAGATAAAAACACAAGAGCACACCATCCAAATCAAACACGCAAATATAAATTTAGTGGTCGGTGGTCGGTGGTCCATGGACACGTTCCGCTTGTCCACGGCGACGCGGATCCAGCGCTGGATGGCGCGCACCACGGCGCAGTCCGCGAACGTGCCCTGCAACCCGCGCAGTGACGTCGTGTACAACACCACCTCCTGCGGCCGCTGCGCGCTCAATTGGTACATGAGCTGCCGCCGCTGCCACCTGGACGCCGTCATCGCCTTCTCTCTCAGGGACGACATCTCCACCTTCGGGTCCGTCGCGACCGTCGTGTGTGGATCTGCGGTCGACATCCTCAGCTGCATGTGCGAGCACAACACTCGACGAGGGAGAGGCGGAGGCGTCTGCCTAGGTGCCTTGCGTGGTGCGGTCGGCGCCCTCGTCTGCGCATGCGAGCACAACGTGCGACGATCGGTTCCGACAAGCATGTGCCGAGGGCCATCTTCGTCGACCTGGAGCCCACTGTCATCGACGGGGTTTGCACTGGTTCATACGGCCAGCTCTTCCACCCATAGCAGCTCATCTCAAGGAAAGAGGATGCAGATAACAACTTTGCCAATGTCCATTACACTATTGGGAAGGAGATTGTCAATCTATGCCTGGACCGCGTGTGCAAACTTGCAGACAACTGCACTGGGCTGCAGGGATTCTGGGCGTTCAAAGCTGTTGTTTGTGGTACTGGCTTTGGACTTGGTTCACTGCTATTGGAACTTGCCAAGAGTGGTGTGGCCTTCAGATCAACTGTTACTGCTTGGAGCAAATTCTTGTCTGATGCTTTTTGGTGTATGGATCAAGTGGCGACAAGTTTCTGGTATTCTCTATGACAAGAGGGTACCACAAAAGTTAAAAGACAAGTTTTATAGAACGGTTATTAGACCAGCAATGTTGTATAGAGCAGAATGTTGACCTACAAAGATTCGACATGTTCAACAACTGAGTGTTGCAAAAATGCGTATGTTGCGATGGATTTGTGGTCAAACAAGAATGGACCGAGTTTGAAACGAACGTGATTGCCTAGGAATAGCATTAATTGAAGAAAAGTTTGTCCAACATCGGTTGAGGTGGTTTAGCCATTTTCAAATGAGACCTCCAGAGGGAATAGTGCATTGCGGAGTCCTAAACCAAGCTAATAATACGAGGAGAGATAGAGGAAGACCGAAATTGACATGGGGAGACAATAAAAGAATATTTAAAAGCTTGGGATATACCTCTATGTTTAAATATGAGTGATTGGAAAGCAGCTATTGAGGTGGCTGAACCGTGACTTGGAGCTCTGGATGGATTTCAACTCTACCCTACCCCAACTTGCTTGGGACTGAAACGCTACCTTGTTATTGTTGTTGTATGCTTTTTGGTGTGTACAGCTAAAAGGAGATGTTGGGAAGTTGCAGGCTCATGGCAATTTGCAAAACTAGTGGTCAAGAGCAATACTTGCTTGCTGAAATTTCTGATTGCCAAGGTGATCAGCAGGAGGGTCAATGAATTTCATTTGCTGGGATCCGAGTGCTGCATTACTATACTAGAGCATCCGATCTTCATTTTCCTTGATAAGATGGATAATTCTTCAGTCATCTTGCCAATCCAAAAGAAAGGGAATGATCTGGAAGTTAGTTTACTGAATCATCATTGGGATCTTGCTGGTACCAATGTCATTCAGTTACTGTTGAAGTCTCTAGCAAGCTTTAATATTTGTGATGATCCGGAAAGATGGCCAGTAGAGCTTGCTGTGGGGTGCGAGTGCAAGAAAGAAATGGAGATGCTGCTGCCCTTGACTTTGCCAATTCCAATATTTCCAAATGTCAGAAACTATTACAGATGCATGAGTGAAGCTGATGCAAGTGCTGTTCCAAGCTTTTTGATTGATACAACACTGCTACCCTTGGTTCAGTCAACAATTTTTTCTGAGATTTTCCAACCCTTCAGGAGCTTTCAGTTCTCAGTATGGGTCATTTCCATGGACACAATAGGCTGGCTGGTGTTTGACCGAGGGAAATGCATGGAGAACGCCTATGCTGTGATATTGAGGGAATTGTGGACACCGACCCACGAAATGTTGCAGCATCTATGGCTTATTGAGGCAAGAACCAGTGGTGTTACATCTCACTTGATCCCATGGCCACCTCCTGACAGCAAGATAAGAGTGTCGCAGCTATGTTTTAGATATCTACTTGTTTGTCCAAGTTGGCAGAAAGTGCAAGATGGAGTTACCGTGTGGTGGTATGACATCAACCTAATAAACACTGCTATTCCCGCTGAGGAGAAGCACTTGCCTTTGTATTACGAGTTGGCTAGCAAGATCAATGTTGAATACATTGCTGGAGGAGCCAGGGTTGCCCAATGGATGCTTCAAATTTCTGGAGCAACAAGTTACAGGAAATGCATCAGGAGGGACAAGTGTGGTGAGGAGATGAAGAAAAATGCTCAAGCTGCAGCAGTTCCTGCTCATTACTACACGGATGAGATTGCTCCTGCTGGCATAGGGAACTGGGCACTAGTTGAGAAGCTAGTTGTTGAGCATGCTAAAGCAAATGGCGAGTTGTTCTAGATGAGCCTCTCTGCTCCCTTCGTCTGCAAGCGAATGAGGATTGCTGCGATTACTCAAGATGTTGATCCGGTGGTTGTTGCTGAAATGAAGGTGATGCATCATTGGAGGCTTCCTCTCTTAATTGAAAGGTGATATGCTGAAGATTTGGCGTGGCTTGAGGGCAAGCTGCATTTCAAGCGGAGGGGAATGTCACGGACGAGGCGGTGGGCCGTGATACTGCATTAGAGTGGGCTTGGGGAGGCCAGTGTACAAAAGGCAGGAAGGAAAGCTTCATACAGGAACTAAACCCGTCGTCTCCTTCCTTCCGTCAGAACCCTTCCTACTGCTGTTCTTGCTTCCTGCTTTTCCCAGTCTAGGTTCCATCTAATTCTTCCCAATTTGTATCAAATACCCTTGTAATTGCTACTCGGTAGCGAAGGATCGTAACACCTGATGCCTCAATTCGGCCCTCAAATGGTCCATCGCTGCCTCGTCTGCAAGAAAAAATTGCAAAAATGATGCTCGAAAGATTGACTCTTGATTATGATGACACTTGGGTGGATGACAAGTGAGTCTATTTGTGTCTATGAACATGGGTCCAGTACAAATCTGCAAACGACTGATGTTTCTACTCTCATTTTTGCAGATCCTCCGCAAGCACTGCCTCCATCTGCCGCCGCGCGGCCTCTGTCTTGCTTTCCCCACCCATGCCAAGATCCACAATCAACACTCCAAAGATGGTGCCTGGACCATCCTCTTCCACACTCAACGCGTTGCTCTTATCAGATTTTGCCAATAAGTTTTTGGCTTATTTCAGCTGATTTCGACTGATTTAATAATGTTATGTGAGAGAGAATAAACTGATTTAAGCTGAAGCTGAGAGACTAGATAAGCAGAACAGGGTGAACAGGGCCGTCGAGTCGTTTTCTTCCATCATAGCAGTGGTGTCAGACATGCCCACTGCCAAGGTGGAGCATGGATATAATGATGGTCAATCGTCTTCTCGCCGAGTCCCTCCTGCGCCAATGCCGCCTCTTCAACAACAGAAGGCTCCCTGGATTCGACCTCGCCGCCGGCACCGCCTCTGATTCTACTCCAGATACGAAACCCTATTCTTCTGTCCTCTTTCGAGTCCGGGTCCGGGTGCGTTCGTGGATTTGCCGTTTGCGTAGCAAATACAGAGTCCGTGCTTGAATCGCCCAAGTCGTGGGCTGGATCCGCAGTTAGCCTTATACAATTGGCCCAGTCCGCTAGGGCAAAATCACGGTGAGACGCGACGCCCGCATCGTGGGCTGCTTTGTCTTGGGCCAGTCGTACGTGGTTTTCGTTTCTGGGCTTGATTTTCTTCTTTCGGCCTCGTTTCCTCTCATGGCTCGCCGGTCGCTGCTTCCCCGGATTCTGGGCCCTCTTCGGTTTTAGAGAGGAAACCAGTTCGACTCCGACCTTGCCTTTTATAACTTGGTGAGAAAAACTGCTCGAGTTTTAATCTGCAGGTCACGATGAAAATTAGCAAGAATATACACGAGTGAACGTTCATGGCCGATAAAAGGAATCACGCGTCTCGAATCGAGAATGAAAATGGACATGTGATTTTTTTTCCTCGGGTCCTGAGGTTGATGTGTTGTTTTTTCCTTTTTGTTTGTTAAAAAAAAAGGGACTCGATTTGCCGTATCATACAGTATTAGCAATAAAGCTTCTTTTACATTGACGTGCAAGATTGATGACAGGTTTAATTTGACCACTGTAGGTGTAGGGCAAATTGTTCATTTGTTCCAAAAGAACTGTCAGGAAACGAAAAAACGAAGCATGCAGAGAAGGTGAGAAGTGGAATTAGGCTATGTTAGTGTGTAATCTGGTGCTCGGGGGGCGGCAGTATGGTGCACTACGGCGAACGACTGTGCGTCGGACAAAGGAAGAGCTTCCTTCCAGACCGAGAAAGGACCAGCCAGTTTGAACCTGGAAACGGTTTTACGCTCTTATCTCCACTAAAATTTCTGGATAACATTTAAAGCTTGCCAGGAAAACTACGATAAACGAAATGTGAGTAGTGCTGGGCAGGTTTTGGAAGCCAGATATCGAATTTTAGAGCACCAAAAGATTCATAAGCATAAGCACACAGCAGTACTGGAGGCAACTTGCTCACAGAGGGGGAAGAAACATTACAAACATCGAAAATTCGAGCCTCTTTGGTTTGGAGCAACTCTAAAAGCCATGTTTGGTACAGCTTCTCTAAAACTATGTACAGTAGTTATTTTTGGTGGGAAAAATAGAAAAGGTTAAGCAATACTGGAACTCTGGAAGCAGCACAATCACGAGTAAACTGTACCAAGCCAGTTTAGGCCTTGTTTGGATATAGTCGGATTTACATCGATCCACATGTGTGGTGGATTGGAGTAGAACATAACTAAATTCTACCCCTATCCACACTACCACATATGGATTGAGTTGAATCTTATAACATCCAAACAAGGTCTTTTGAAACCCAGGAACCAAAAAAATTCAGAAAATAAGTACACAGCAATACTGGAAGCAGAACAATTGAGAAAAATAATAACCAACAAGAAGCCTCATGCATTGGATGCAATTCAACCGTTCCAAACCAATTTATTGATGCTTAATACTAAAAAGTAGGGGGCATAAAAGCATAGAAAATACAGGGTCCAGAATATGTAACCATGGATAATGATAGTCAGATAAGGTGCAGACACCCAGCAATCCCTGCACTTGTGTTTGCCATATAGCAAAAGCCAGCTCAAGCCAGGTGAATGTCTCGGTAGCAATCCTTTGGTGATACACTTCTTTTCGATTTAAGTTTTGAGATACAGTGGTTCCGTCTTCCAAGGCAGGGAAGTTACTTGGGGCCAATATCCTTCAGCGCGCAGATCTGCTCCTCCCCCATGGCAGACTGGACAGTCACAACAAGATCCTTCCCGCTTTCAAACCCTTCCTTAATCTGAATACAAAGTGCAGAAGTGTTATTGAGTTTATTGGGCAATATAAACACAAAAACAGTAACTTGAGGTAGATACATTTACTCAGCTACAACGGATACAAGTTATGCAACACTACTACCAATCAACAGAATTTTCATCTGTCCAAGAAACTCACAGCAGTACAGCACAGACAACAAAGTGTAGGACACGTATACAAAATCATTATACAACTCATGTCAGTTTAAAAGCAAGCAATTTAGGTGCACTTTCAGCATGTTTTATGCAACATGGTTGTCATGTCAGATCATTTACATGTAAAGGAAATAGTAGACAGACTAAGTACACAAGGACTGTCTAGTTCTACAAGGCCCTACTTTCCACAATCCTTATAAGCCCAAATCAATTAACAAACTTCAAGGAAGAGAAGCTACTGAGAAAGAACATATGACTAAGCTAACAAATATAACCACCATCGGAAATACTTGGAAGCCACCAAGAAAACTAACAGGACTGAGGATATAAAATGTTTCCAAACAGACCTGGGCCACGAGAGTCTCATCAGTTGGGAGTCTAAGGTCATCCTTAGTGTTGCCATCTGAAGTAAGAAGGCTCACCTGAAACAAATTAAATTAAATTATAAGACTGAATCTAACATTTAATTTATAGAAGAATGTAGCTTTACTGATTAGAGGAACATACAAATCCATCCTCTGATATGTCAATCAGCTGATACTCAGTACGGTTCACATGAGGAATCTAAAAAGAAAAAAGTTGAACTTGTGAGTGGCGTATGAAGTGAACCGTCAAAAGAACTTTAACTAAACAGGCAGAAATTAACTTACGTCACAGTTGTGTGAAGAAGGAACGATATCTTCAAGCTTTTTCCCATTGAATATGTCTATGGCAACAAAGTGGCATTTGGCGTGGCCATGCTTACCAGTCTTTGAGGTAGAAACCTCCACAACCTGTAGCATAAGTTATTTTTAGCAACCATATTCAACAAACAAACACAATAAAACAGCAAGGAGTGTGTGATACGATTTAAGAGCAAGGAAATTCCAAATAGTTTTAGGCATAAACCCATGAACTGTTGCTGACACTCAAGGGTAAATAAACAGAAGTGAGCTTACTATCACCTTATGATAGCAGTGACACCCTAAAATAAAGTACGCTATGCTAATACCACACAAGATTTTCCAGGTTTAGAGTTTCGAAAGAGATAACTTGTTTGGTCATTGCAAAACAAGTGGGTACTCATTCTCTTTGACAATGGTTGCCAAACCAAAAGAAATTTCATTTTGACAACGAATTGGTTTTATCAATGAATAGGAAACATAACATTCCAATTCCAATCCTACTCATTATTAAAAAAAATCAATAACAAGGGGTGCTCTACATCCATCATGGGGAGAAAACATCAGTCAGCAACATCAGGTTTACCTCTATGCCAGACTGACAACTGAAATCTTACATATCAGGATAACACATTTTCCTTAAAGCACATTATCTGTTCGATCTCTTATTCCCATTATCTTGGAATAATGCAAATCGGATAACCCTCTGATCAAACTTCAAAAGATAAATTGTTTGATCACTTGGGTGGTAACTCTCTATAGATCAAGGGGTACAAACATCCTTACCATGATCAAGGACAAATAATGAGTACCCTTGAATGTTCAATGGCAAGCTTAGGGGAGTAACGAATAGCTCAACATGCCAACTAATTTCCCCCCTTTGTATGGAAAAAAATCCAAAAGGTTACCCATTTGCTACAGACTCGGCTACTTATATGGGCTGGGTGCAATCTACTCTGACTTAATGTTGTTTTTTCTGATCTCTTGAAAGGCAGATCAGATTTACCACAGAAAACTGTTATTCTGTGAAGCAAAGCCCAGTCCTAGTAACTCCGGCTGGCAATAGCAAAGTCTCGCATCAATCGCGACTCCCACGTCTCCTTCTAACTATCAGATATATCCAGCATCCAACTACCACAAATTCCATCCCCATATAGTGGGTCAACCAACAAAAGATAACAGTAACAGCGCCTTTTCCCATCAAGCAATCACACTATCACAATATGACCAGAGACGACTACATAAATCTCCATATCACCAGTTCACAGCACAACGACGCGGATCGATACTAATCGATGGCCTACCGCCGATCCCAAATCTAAGCACGCATATACCTTGCAGGGACGGCCCTTGATGACGAGGAAGCCGTTCTTGCGGACGGTGCCAGCCTGCTGCGGGTAGGTCTTGGACGCACCAGCATCGGCCTTCGATTCGAAGTGGTGCTCCTCCGAGTCCGACATGGTGATCCCTGTATAAAAAACCCAAATCCCCGACAACAAGATCCGAAAATTAGCCTCGATTCAGATTCCCCAGATTTCAGGAAACAAAAGAAATCACAAATCAAAAAACATATAGCAACTAAATTCGCAGCCAAATCTGAGCGGCGGCGGGTCAGAATTTCACCTGGCTTGGATGGCTCAAGCGGATGCGGAGGAGCAGGGAGGAGATGCAGAGACGGATGATAAGCGATAAGGTCACGGCGAATCCTAGGGTTTCACCATATTTATACTGCTAAATAGCAGGTGCACCCACCGCTTCCCCCTGAGAGAAGATGGTGCCTCTCACTGACTGTGGGGTATGCTAGATAACGAGCCCGCATGAAGGTGGAACGGTTTTAGTGCAGATGTTGAGCGAATCTGAACCGTAGGTTTGGTCGGGGGTCGACCCGTGTACGGCTGCAGGGGAAGGGCATCTTCTCGCGTTTGAATCACGCCATGGACGGCTCAAAGCATCTTTCCTCCTCCTTTTGCACGCCTTTTTTTTTATCCTTTGCTTCCTTTCCTTTTCTTTTGATTGAAAGACTTGTCATTTCCTTTTCAGCGTCTCCTTTGCTGATCAGCGATAAGAAAACAAAAACAATCGTGCGATAAGAAAACAATCGTGCGGTCCCGTTTCCAAACCTCTTATTCCGATGATCCGATCGGGTTGACGTGACCGGCACAATCGTTAGAAAATATGAGAGCAGCTCGTGTAGAGAAAAGTCAAACCATAATAAGAGAGAGAGTAATGTGTTGATTTAGGACTTGTTTGGTTTCCATAAGTCAAGTGACTTATTAAGTTAGGTGACTGAAAACCAGTGACTTATAAGTCATATCTGTTTGGTTGTAGATGACTTATAAGCTTATACCTGTTAAATGAAAGGTGTGGGCCCTACGCGAAAAATGGTGGCTTATAAGTTTTAAGCAGGGGTGAACCAGCTTAAAACTTATAAGCAGGGGTGACTTATAAGTCGGTGGTGTTTGACAAAATCAGTCACTTATTTCACTTTTTAACTTATAAGTATGTGACTTATTTGGAACCAAACAGGCCCTTAAAGTTTTAAACACTAGATTCATTACCTTCTAGTTTGATTTGAAACTTCGGACTATGCAATACGCAGAAAATAACACACAGGCGTAGAAGCCGACGGGAGCAGAAGACGACGCAGTAGTGAGCTAACGATCTTGCCCATTCATCAGCTTCTCAGCGTGCTCATTGACATACGCAGCCAAGCAATTGTTTACTAGACCTGATCAAATGACGGGTTAGATCAGGTCAGATTAGGATTGGAGCCGAAAAAAATATATCAGATCAAAATCTTTAGTCCAAGCCTGACCCGACACTTGTAGATGCATCAAACTATATTTTGGGTTGACTTGGATCATGGGTCAAAATTCATGATCCGGATCCAATGCACTAGCGAGTTGGGTCGGCTCGGCTGGAGGTTTTTTATTTATAGGTTGGGTCAAGTTGAGTGGCCCATGATCAGGTTTATTGTTTACTCGACTTCGAGCCCACCAAACACTATGCATTAGCTAGGTAGGGGCGAGAAACATCAGTTTTATATAGAGCCCACAGCTAGTGAATCGGGAAAAACTTTACTTTCTTAAGTCGAACTCTACATTGAACCTGTCCTAACAAAATACACGAGAAATAATAAATGAGTCGGTTGTTCAGTTATTTGACCTTACACCATATTGGTTTGTTTGTTTGTGATGTAGTTAATGGCCCCGTTCGGCTTACTGAATTGTGGCTGAAACTAGCTAAAAACACTGTTCTGACTGAATTCTTGTGAAAGAAAAACAATGTTCTGGCTGAAAAATAAGTTGAATAATGTTGTTTTCTGGGTAAGCCGAACGGGGCCGATGAGTGATGTATTTATTTTTTTTCGTAAGTAGCATGTTGCCATTGTACATGTATTAGAGCATGGTGTCTGAACTATATTACAAGAAAAAAAAACAAAAAAAGACTACGGTAATTTAAGTTTGCAACATGATGTTTTAAATCTGAACTTTTGCAACATGATGTTTGCAGCCAACCATCATCAATATGAGTGTTAATAAAATATAAACAGCTATTACAAAAAGCACAAAATTTAACTTTGTCTTTGAAATCGGTGTAACCAAGTTCACACCATAATTAACCATGTTCAGTACAGCTCTCTACTCAACGGTTATTTGAATATTGAAAAAAAAAAGACAAAACAACTACCATCCTTCGAACATGATTCCTTCATACAATGTAGATGTTTTAGACTGGTATACTTAAAGCATCTAAGCTCCTAATTCAATTTGACGATTAATGATGATATAATTACTGTGACTAACGCAGTGGCGAAGCGTGGTGCCAAACCAAGACGGGGCCAATCTGTCAGATGGAGTTTACACTCAACAAGCTAACACTACTTTTATTCGTCTGGTAGAAATGCTAGGAAGCACAGATGAAACATTTCACTGGCCTAGCTTGGCCTCCACAGCCCTCCGCGAGTGGAGTAACGTGTGTTTTTTTTTATCAACATTACTTAGTGAGGTTACAAAAAATGATAATTGATTACTCATTTATAATTTCCATGTCCTTAGTGATGGAATTTATTTTGATTTTCAAAATACATGTGTGAAGGTGAAGGACGAACTTGTTTTAAGTATCATTTGGAGTGAGGAGACACCTAGAGTAGTACATGTCTTTATTTTTCTCCTTTAGCCATACTATTAAGAATGGTATGAACATGTAGCTTGACCTATACGAGTCTAGCGAGTGGATGTGATGCACACTTGTGAAACTAGCACTAAGTAGCTTAGATGAAGCCCAAAGATCAATGAAAACAACGCCAAACTCAGAGTTGTTTGAAATGGAAGGATTTTGAGACTTTATTAAGGCGCTAGAGCTCTTTTGTGAGGCACCAAAGATGTCACTGGAGCTTGCCAACAGTGCGCTAACGGATGGGCAATAAACTGAGATGACCTTATATTCCTGTGTGCACTAGAGTGCCCACACCAGAGCTTAGGAACAGTGTACATTGGTTGTGTGAACTCGGAGAAGATAAGAGCACTAGAGCCATCCGGTGACACACTAGAACTCCCTACCGAGCGCCGGAGCTTGAGTACAGAGAGTATCATTCGGGTGTTGGGAGCTCTCTGGTGGCTCATCGGAGCGTTGCACCTATCCACACAATAACGACAAGTTTTAGCCCGTGAGGGGTGAGAGGCATCGAAAATGTCCCAATGCGAAATTCAGAGGCGTGAGAGAGCTCTCTGGTGCTTGTATTTCGGCTCAATGGAGCTTAGACAACTAGTTTTGGGTATTTACCTATTGCAGGATCAAGGAGACTAACTGAAGGGATCTTTGCAATGTACAAACATATTTGCTAGTTTTATATAACTCTAATACCAAATGTTAGTTATACATATGTAGAAAGCAGTATTTAAGCAATGAGGCAATGGATTACTAGCCCTTCCTTACATTCACATGGCTCCGCCGCTGCTACTAGTGCACCCCCTTACAATCGTTAAGAAAGAGTTTTGCCATGGTAGAGCTTGCTTCAAAAGCTTGTAGAAAAAGAGAGCTTGCTTGAAATAAGAGAATGTCACGAATGCACACATGGCCTTCAAAAAGATGCGAGAAAACAAACATACCGGGATTAAAGGTCCCTGCCCAACGGCTAATGCGGCAGGCTTTTGCTGCAGGGCTACCAACCGGGACTAAAGGTTAACTTTTACTTCTGGTTGGTCCCTCCAATCGGGAGTAAAAGTCTACTCCCGGCTGGAGGCTCCGTCCGGGACTAGAAAACCCCATATTATATTACCCATTCCTCTCTCTCTCTCCCTAAGTTCCCTCTCCCTCCCTCAGCCGCACAACTCTCTCTCTCGCGCGAGCGTGCGTGGATCGAGCGCGGGGCGCGGCGCCTCCGACGGCGCACGAGGGCGCGGCACATCCGGCGGCGGTGCAGGGCCTAGAGCCCGGATGAACGCGGGGCGTGGCACCTCAGGCGGCGGCACGGCGACGCGGGGTCCCTCCTGCGGCAGCGCGGTTGCGCAGGGTTCCTTCGACGGCAACGTGGTTGCGCAGGGTTCCTCCGGCGGCGGTGTGGGTCTTAGAGCCCGGATGGACGCGGTCGTCCGCGGTAAGTCAGCTGCTACTGCCATCCCATCTGCTGCTGTAGGCTACTCACTGTTGTTGTCCTGTTAGTGCGCTTAGGTTGCTGGGTTAGCAGCTGGTGTTTGAAGGTGCTCCAGTTAATCTGTTACAGCCACGCTTAGCAGTGAGTTGGACCTCTTAATTTGCAGTAGCTCTCAGTCAATCGATTAGAGAATTTTGTTTAGCAGTGAGTCCCTCCTGTAGGCAGGTTGCCTTAGTGCTCAAATTTACAGAGAGGGAGATAGTAAGCTGGCAGAATTCGAGCTGTGGTCTGATTTTTTTCTTTTTTCATCAGTTAATGGATCACATTGTATAGCTCTACATATCCTAGTCATTACCATCTTTTCCACATCCGAAGTTGATTCACTTTGATCTGTTCAAAGAACAAAAATAAATAAATAAAATTACAGGCTACAGCAACAGCTTTCGCATAAATTATTAAATACATGTTTGAGCCACTTTCGGCTCAAAATTCTTTCTAGTAGTTTTTGAGAGTGAACATGGTTATTCAGGTGGTGGTGAACAAGCGAGCATATAACCCAATCTTCAACTTGACACGCTGCCATTGGCGACCTCAGTGGCTGGGGAGCTCATCCGGCCATGGCCAGGCAACTCCTTTGGATGTGTTAGGGCATGAATGTACTTTAGATATGTCAGGTACTTTGATTTACACTTGAGTTCCTAATTTTTATTGATCCTGTTCTTAGAACTTTATTTTCTGGATGTGTTAGGGAGCTGTGAAGCACACTTTATTTTCTAGTGTGTGTAAAGAGATGGCTGAATCTGTCATATTCTATCGTCTCTGTTCTATCCATGTGCTGCAAATATTAAGAGGAGCTGATCAGATGCTACATCTGAAATAAATTTCACGTGTACTATTTTCAGAAAATGGTGATAGTTTCTGAAGCATATACATAAGCATTATTCATGAATAATTTTTCTGGAGTTGCATTATTCATGATAGTTTGTGCAGCATTTACAGAAATTGCACGTGTTCTATCCATGTGCGTGTTACTGGATTATTCTTGTGGTAGCTCTACTGTTGATTTTTTCTAGCCTCAGATTCAATGATTATTCTGAATCTGTAGCTATTCAAAAGATTTAGTGATAAAATGGGCAACATATAAAAGCAAATGTTAGTATATTATTCCATTATTTAGCAGTTCGCACTATATATTATTCTCATTTTTAAGCGGGGAGGCGAGAACATCTTCTCCTAGTAGCAGCTGGCGTTGGAAAGGATTCCTGTGTCGCTTGCTATTCCTCCCTGCTTGTCAACGATCATAACAAAGCCGGTTCATTAACGACAGAACAAGGTGCAAAATTGAAAATAGAAACAAAAAAAAAAGAAAAAAAAAGAAAACCTTTAGTCCCAGTTGGTAATACCAACCGGGACTAAAGGATCGGCCCACGTGGCCAGGCCGGGAGGCCTCTTTAGTCCCGGTTTGTATCTTTAGTCCCGGGCGAGAAACCGGGACTAAAGGAGGAGCCCTTTAGTTCTGGATTCGTGCTCCCGGTTAGGAAACTGGGACTGAAGGGGTTTCCTAACCGAGAGTACAGCTTGTTTCTGTACTAGTGATCTTATACATAAAAAAGGAAAGGGCCAAAAGCCCCTTCTTATGTAAAGATCTAGAAGCAAGAATTATGGAAACAAACGCTGAGTAAAACTGGCCGGACCGCAAGAAACCTACGTCCCAGCGGCTATGGCATTTTTGCTCACCAGTGTGATCAGAGTTTTTTTGCCCGCACCTCGAGCTTTACAACCTTAAGATCAGAAGGGGTCGGATCACATCAACCTTTTTACACAAAAAGGGGAGAAGAACCAAAAGTCTGATCAGCCATAACAAAAGTTTAAAACTTGTCTACTTTTTATAAGTTCGCTACCTAGACTATCTAACTAACCCCTCGGGGGGATGACATCATCCTCAATCTTGATAGATAGGTCCTGCGCTAGGAATCGTGCACATGCCACCCTAGCCGCTCCTCGAAAGGCACATCGGACAGCTGTTCACTCTCGATGGGCCAAAAACCACCACAGGTAAGGAGAGATATAGAGCTAAAAACGCTCCCATGACCCATTAAGGCCCAGGAGTTCAAAGGTTGGCCCATCAACGGGTTCACAATCGCTCCGGGGCACCTTTGGAGTGAGGAATGGTTAAGGATGGGCCCGCTAGTGGCCAGCACCCAGGCACACGAGCACCCCAGGCATTCGGACCCACATTTGAGTCTTGGCTAGTGCACAGTCCATGGTTTTTCCTTGAATAGAGATGACGAGCCCTTAAGACCGGTCGAACGAACGCGAGAACTATATGGACTGGCTGCCAAGAATCTAGAGTCAGTCACTAGCTGACCCATGCTAGACCCCATGAATGGGAAGCTGGGGCCCCACTCGGACTAGCCCATTAACAGCTCACCGAGCACCATGATTCATCCATCGAGGAAAACATGGCATGGCTCAGCCCCCCTGTTTATCGAAAAATGCATGAGGGAGGACGATTACAAGACAAGTTGACCCCTCGACTAGACCCCTGCAATGAGCGGGGGCTCAAGGGGAAGTTGGACTCGCAAGGAGACTAAGTATGCGGTTGCATATCAATGACAGATCGATTGGATCCTAGGAAGGGATAGGAATAGAGAGAAATCATTTTTTGACCCCCCCCCCCTCCCCCCGAGCCCCGTAGCTGCGTGCTCCCTAGGGGCTAATCACAATAGAGAGGAATCGCAACCCTACCAAGACATCCCATGGGCCACGAAGGGAGATCAAAACCCTCTGAAAAAGCCTTCAAAGGAGTATCCTACTCCTCCGTAGGCTCAGCGGCTACTATCGGGTATTAGGATTAGGGATACCCAGAAATAGGAAGCTGATGGCCGTGAACACTAACTCCCTCGGATAGGTCAATAGCGTATCTTGGTCTTGCCTGGCCTCGAGGGTATGGGCTCTGTCTCGTCCGACCTCGAGGGCGCGGGATCTAGGTCACCCGACCTTGAGGGCACGGGCTCCATCTCACCTGACCCATTAGGCAAGAGCCTCATCATATCCGACCCTGAAGGTGCGGGATCCACCTGGCCTAATCTCGAGAGCGTGGGCTCTGTCTCGCTTGACCCCTCAGGCGAGGGCTATGCCTCACCTGATCCCAAGAGCGCGGGCTCCACCTCGCTCGACCCCTCGGATGAGGGCTCCGTCTCGCCCAACCCTGAGGGTGCAGTCTTGTAACACCCCGGTGTTACGATTTTGCTTAGCACCTTGACTAAGGCCTAAGAAAAATTATCGAGATGATTTTTTGGATTTTAAGAATTTAAAAATCCTGCTTTTCGCGTAAACAGTAAAAATCAAAAAGTATAGATTAAAGCGTTGTTTGTGGCAAATTGTTTTGAGTACAATAATCATATAACGCTTTAATATTTTGTTTCATTTCCTGGTACGAATATGAACTACCGTGTCTGATGTTTTTAGGTGAGCGGCAGTCGCACCGAGCATTTAGGCTGCAACACGTCCTTGTTCTTTTCCCGCTGTTTCTCGCGCGCCTGCTTTTTCAATGACTCCCGTTGTCTCTTTGTTTGTCTTGCGGTCTTGTCTTGCGTCCCTTGCTACTCGATGTGTCCACCTCGCCCTATCACGGCGTCGTCGCGTTGCCAGCCGTTGTTGCGTTTGACCGCGCGCAGGCACACGTTGTGGCGCTGTCCGTGCCAGGCAACATACCGACCACACGGTACCACGAGCGCCCTACCCCATGCCCTGCTCGCCTTGTCCCGTCACTCTTGAGGGCCGCTGAAGCACGCCAACGCTGAATCACAGCACCTCGTCCCCGCGTGCGTCTTAAGCCGAAGGCCGAGCTGCTCCTTGGCCGCGCCTGTGCCATAGTGCTGCTCTGCTGCTCCACGCGCTCCTTAGCCCACAGCACCACGCCACTGTCCGCGCGCGCCCTTGGTCCTGCGCCGGACCCGCAGCTTCCCCGAGCTATCCCTGCTCTTCCTTCCCCGTTCTTCCCCTTGCTCAAGGCCAAAGCTCCACCTTCCCTCCTCTTCTGGCCTCACGCAAGTTTCCGCCATGGCTGCCGAGCCACCGTCGCCTGGCCGCAGCACGCACTCACGCCAGCGCCGCTCCACCGCCATGGCCAGGCATGCCCGTGCCATGGTCTCTCCCATGTGTGAGCTCATCGGCCGCGTGGGTCCGTCTGCACCGCCTCGGCGCTGCCCTTCTTTGCCCTCCCTGTTGTCCATGCTCTAGCCCAGCATGCCGCACTCCCAGAAGTGCTCGTGGTCACGCTGTTTCGCCCACGCCGCCACAGCTATTCTCTAGGTGCCGTTGCTGCCCGCCGTTGTTCGCGTGGCCCCACCTACTGACCATGCCGGTGATGCACCCCATCGCCATGGCCGCTGTCGTCGTCGTCCACGTTGCCCCACCTTCGCGCGAGCTCCACGCTGCGCCTGGTACGCCAAGCCCACGGAGCTCCTCGGCCATTGCCCCATCCGCGCGCCGCAATCCGTGTCGCTCCCTTCCCGTGTCCCGCGCGCCTGGTTTGCTGGTGCCTAGGAGTTCGGCCTCGCCAGAAGCAGCCGTAGCGTCAAGCCATGGGGCCATTCTGCCCTCGTCGGCCGCCGCGACCGCAGCGACTCCATTGCCGACCGGAGCTCCTCAGCTCCCCTGCTCCGAGCGCTCTATTCCTGGAATGAGAGAGCAAGGTGAGGAGGGTATATATCCAAGCAAAAGAATTGTACGGGGGTGTTTTTGTGAAATACATGACCCATTTGAACAGTACTATGGACCTAGGGTCAAATCGAGAAATGCATAGGGGTCGTTTTGCTTATTTATCGTCGCCACCTGCCGATTGGGCCACCCACCTGGTGCCACGCGCCCGACTTGGGCCGCTCGCGCCCTGCCTGCGCTGGGCCGGTCGCCGCAGTCCGTGCACTGGGCTGCGAGCGTGACTGGGTCACGAGCGTTGCGCTCCGCCTGCACCTGGTCGTTGGGCCACGCCACGCGCTGGGCCGCGCACGCCCCGCCAGCCTCTGCTAGGCCGCTCACGCCAGTGCGCGCCTGTGGGCCGAGCTAGGCCGTTTGGCCTGTTTCTGTTTGTATGTTGTCGGTTATTTGGTTAAATCAGTGCTCTTCAAAAATGGAAAATAAAGTATAGAAAAATCATAAAAATGTCAAACCAGTTTTGTTAGTCTCCTAAAATCATAATCTACCTGTTAGTATAGTTTGTTCACATAGGGTGATAATGTTCTTGGAAGCTATATAATTAACTTAAGGTATTTAATATTGTGAAAAGGTAACTTTTAGGAATTGTGGTGATACATTGGTATTAGTGTTGGATCTGAAATTTCGACAGTAGATTCCTAGCAATATTAGGGACTTATTGTAAGTGTTGTAGCTCCAGAATAACTAGTTGCTAAATAGATAACGATGCTCTAATTCCGAATAAAGAAATAACTTGGGTTTATATAACTAAAATAATTTTTGGGAAGTAACGCCTTATCCAACAACGTGTATACGTAGCTAAGTACGGTCGTCGTTAGAACTAGCTCGTTCACTTGAGGACGTAGAGCGTAATTACACGAGTCACGATTGCAGTTGATTAATTACATCTTTGCATTGCATCGCATGCATATCATATAGGTACGATGATGGATCAATGGATCGATCGAAGGATGATTGGGAATTCGAAGATAGTGTAAGGGTATTCTCTCTAGGAGATGATGCAAGGGGCTTCTATCTAGTTGATGGTGGATGATCTAAAGATGCAGACACTAACTTTTTAATATATCTTACCCAGGCAAGCCCCGGTGCATAACCCCTACTTTTCTGCAGTTTAAATTATATTTGTGCATTAAGTTTTAAGGAGTTGAATGAAACCCACTTGCATATATATCTTTATTCCTATGAGTCTTACTAGTATGACAGGATCGTGTAGAATGCTATGCTACAAGACTTCGGTAGAAGTCGAGTGATTGCCTGTCACTCGCGAGAGATAGGAAATATATTACTATCACTTGGAAAACATAAATGGTGGAAAGGAAAAATGGTGACCGGGTAGGGGTATGGTTTGGGTATTGGTGAGTGTAAGGAGTTGTGTCACCGTGGACACGGGGCATAACTTGGTTACACTGTTTTTCCCTGTCTGGTCAGTTAAGGACCGATCGTTGCATAAGACTCTAGGCAGGTCACAGTCTTATTATCTCGAGCATATACTTGTGTATGGGCACTTGGAAGACTTGTTGCTCTCTTGTCGTAGATCTGGCTCTTTCTAGACCGACTGTCAGGGTTTTATTTTGGTGGAGGAGGTCCTTGCACCGCACTGAGTTCAGGACTCAGGGGCGGGGGCTTTGAGTCCTAGTTTGGATGAGGACCTGGACACCCAGGATAGGAGAGTAATGGGTTGGTCCTACTTGTGCCTAGGGTACAAGTGGGGCGTGTGTTTTCGGGGTACCTAGCTGGGGGCATTGATTCACGAATCGTCAGACGATCCGGTACGGCTTGTCTACGGTTTAGCATCATAGTAAGAACTGAAAGATGAAAGATGGAAGATGGACAAAGAAAATCTGATTGCTTACCACCTGCTTGAAAGTAGCACAGGTGCTTACATAGAATGGTTAGTTAATGAACCAATGTGGCTATTAATAAAAATCAAATATAAGGACGCACGCTTAGTAATGCTTCCTACAAATGCAATAAACCCATAAGCTAGATAGCCTTACATATCCTTGGAGTCTTTTGTTTTCTCCTGTCGGATAAGTCTTGCTGAGTACAATTGACTACTTAGGGTTTTATTCCCCCTGTTGTAGGTGACAGGTGGATGCTAAAGCTGACTCTTGTGTGTGGATTCCTCCTGGTAGGCTCAGAGAGGATTTCCTTTACGCTGCGATCGTAGTTGTTATTTATAACTCTCACCAAATACTTTTATAAATGAAAGTTTCATAATCCGTTGTCATAGTCTATATGTCAATACTTCATCATGTCATTAATAGATGTTTATTTCCGTTGTAACTCTGTTCACAGGTTTCTATTCTGCTGTTCAATTCAATTGTTTATAACTCTGATAATATGATTTCATTCCACTGTTATATTAATAAATATTATACTTTAATGTTGTATTAAAAGTGATGTGAGAAATGGTTATGAATGATGTAAGCTTTATTCTCTCATTTGTGATCCTAATGGCAAAAATGTGGATTTTCGGGTTCTCCCCTGGGGTGTGCCCGACGGAACCGAGTAATTTAGTGTTCTCCCTCGAGTGCTTAGTGTCTAATGGAAGACAAGCACTCCTGTGAGGCATTAAATTAGGCGGTTCTACCACAGATGGTATCAGAGCGCAAATGAGGAAATAAGGCTTCGAAAATCTTTTCTAAACTAAAATTTGACAACCCATTTTTGCAAAAAGTTAGGACGTTTGTATGCGAAGTTATCTAAGTAGCCCTATTACTATGGTTATGTATCTAGGATAGATGGCACCCTACTAACTTAGGTAGACTTAATCAAGTTTCTATAGGTACACTGACTCGAGCATAGTCCTATAGGATCGACTAGTACAGGGAGAGAACGATGTGCCAAAAATTTAAGAACAGTTGCCCTATATGTTGGCAATAGTGAAAGGACGTATAGGACGTGCATTCATGCATATCAGGTTTGTGCATTGTAGCATCCGTATTGCTTCTAGATGTGCCATCCTTAGGTGTCACGTGTGTCGTATTGTGCACGACTAACTCGTTCCTATTCTAGAGAGACCAGCGCGTCCGGTCAGTTGTGGCAGCGAAGACGCTGGTGTCGGTCAAACGACCGGACACTGGGTCTTGGACTGACTGGACACTGAGGTCTAGGGTTCGGTCCTGTTGTCGGGCAGCGTAGAGGAAAGTCACTGAGTGACCGGACGCTTGCAGGGTCCGGTCAAGCATGACCGGACGCGTCTGGTCAAAGAAAATCATTTCTAGAAACTTACTGGAAACGACCGAACGCTGGAGGCTGAGCGTTCGGTCAGTTTGTGCGCTGCGTCCGGTCGACTGATGACCGTTGAAATCTGACAAATAGTATTTGAAGCAGGGGACACGTGGCATGAATCACGTGACCAGACATTGAAGGCCAGCGTCCGGTCAATCGGACCGGAGCGTCTAGTCACCCCGTGCTGTGCCCAGTGAAGATGTACAATGGCTCTTTTTCGTGGGGGCTTCTATTTAAGCCCCATGGCTGGTTGAAGCTTATACCTTTGGCCATTTGCATTGACATAGCAACCTTCTGAGCTTAGCCAAAGCCCTCCCACTCATCTCCATCATTGATTCATCATCTTTGTGAGATTGAGAGAGAATCCAAGTGCATTGCTTGAGTGTTTGCATTTAGAGGCACTTGGTGTTCATGTTTTGCTGCGGGATTCGCTTGTTACTCTTGGTGGTTGCCGCCACCTAGATGACTTGGAGCAGCGAGGATCATTGAGCGGAGGGTGGTGATTGTCTCTGGCTTCGATCATGGTGATTGTGAGGGGTTCTTGACCTTTCCCCGATGGAGAGCCAAAAGGTACTCTAGTGGATTGCTCGTGGCTTGTGTGATCCTCATCTTGTGTTGGTTGTGTGGCACCCTATTGAGAGTTTGGCGTGTGAAGCCAATTAGCGCGTGAACCTCCAAGTGAGTGAATCGCCACAACGAGGACTAGCTATGGCAGAACCGCCTAATCTAATGCCTTATAGGAGTGCTTGTCTTTCATTAGACACTAAGCACTCAAGGGAGAACACTAAATTACTCGGTTCCGTCGGGCACACCCCAGGGGAGAACCCAAAAATCCACATTTTTGCCATCAGAATCACAAATGAGAGAATAAAGCTTACATCATTCTTAATCATTTCTTACATCACTTTTAATACAACATTAGAGTATAATATTTATTACTATAACAGCGGAATGTAATTATATTATCAGAGTTATGAATAATTTAATTGAACAGCGGAATATAAGCATGTGATCAGAATTACAGCGGAAATGAATATCTAATCATGACATGATGAAGTATGGGTATATAAACTACGACAACAAATTGTGAAACTTTTATTTATAAAAGCATTTGGTGAGAGTTATACATAACAACTATAATCGCAGCGTAAAGGAATCCTCACTGAGCCCACCAGGAGGTATCCACACACAAGGGTCAGCTCTAGCATCCACCTGTCACCTGCAATAGGGGGAATAAAACCCTGAGTACTCAATTATACTCAGCAAGACTTACCCGACAGGAGAAAAGAAAAGACTCCAAGGATATGCAATGCTATCTGGCTTGTGGGTTTATTGCATTAGCAGGAAGCATTACTAAGCGTGTGTTCTTATATTCAATTTTTATTAATAGCCGCATTGGTTCATTAACTAACCATTCTATGTAAGCACATGTGCTACTTTCAAGCAGGTGGTAAGCAATCAGATTTCCTTTTTCCATCTTGCATCTTTCAGTTCTTACTACGATGCTAAACCATAGACAAGCCATACTAGATTTTCGGGTGATTCGCGAATCAATGCCCCTAGCTGGGTACCCCGAAAACACATGCCCCGCTTGTACCCCAGGCACAAGCAAGACTAACCCATCACTCTCCTGTCCCGAGTGTCCAGGTCCCCGTCCAAATTGGGACTCCAAGCCCCCACCCCTGAGTCCCGCACTCAGTGCGGTGCAAGGACCTCCTCTACCAAAATAAAACCCTAACAGTCGGTCCAGAAAGAGCCGGATCCACGACAAGAGAGCAACAAGTCTTCCAAGCGCCCATACACAAGTATGTGCTCGGGATAATAAGTCTGTGACCTGCCTAGAGTCTTATGCAACGATCGGTCCTTAATCGACCAGACAGGGAAAGCAGTGTAACCAAGCCATGCCCCGCATCCGCGGCGACACAACCTCTTACACCCACCAATACCCAAACCATATCCCTGCCCGGTCACCATTTTTCCTTTCCACCATTTATATTTTTCAAGTGATAATAATATAGTAACATATTTACTATATCTCGCGAGTGACAGGTAATCACTCGACTTCTACCGGTGTCCTATAGCATAGCAATCTACATGATCTTGTCATGCTAGTAAGACTCATTGGATAAATATATATATGTAAGTGGGTTTCATTCAACTCCTTAAAACTTAATGCACAAATATAATTTAAACTGTAGAAAAGTAGGGATTATGCACCGGGGCTTGCCTTGGTAAAATATAACCAAAAGTTAGCATTCCATCTCTGTGACACGATCACCATGGCATCATCTTTCAGCTACTCCTATCGATCCCATGACCCATCATGGTTCCTCGCCCGGCGAGTAATGTCGACTCCGGCCCGCATGTAGCTTGCGAACAGAACAGGGAAGTCAAGAGAGTGAGAAGAGAGCTAGAGCTATGGAGAGCGGAGGCTCAGCTGCTGGACTGTGCGGGCTCGCATTTTATAGGCCACGAAGAGAAGCTGGCAAGCTTGATTTAGCAAGATGCAAGAGTCTGTGAAAAACAATCTTGCTTTGGGTATGGAGGAAGGAAATAGTTTTATAATACTATATTATATATCTACAAGTATGGTTAACAGCGAGGCAAACAATCCGAGCGATGGACGTGTCGTGTGTGACAAGTTGTACGAGCACATTTATGACGACCGACTCTGGCTATGAGAGAAGGGAGAAAAAGATGTGACATTGCCCAGTCGCTGCCTACGGTGAACAGTGTTTCTCAGCTACAGCTACTGTGTTTTACTAGGCTTATTACAGCAGATGGTGACTGCCTGACAGTAGTCGTCGTCGGATAGTGAGAGAAGCTAGCTAGACTAAACAACTAACTACTTGCATTGACAGTCCCCAGCTCCCACACAGCTTGCTTGTGTGTGTGTGGCGTGCTGCACATGCATCACATTCTTTTCCTAATAACATGTCATAGACTTGACTTTTGTCGTCGTGTACGGCACGGTATATAATGCATGCATGTATACAGGGGACAACTAATTAATCCATGGGAGACTTTGGTGCTTGAGCTAGTACACTATATCAAGAAGGCATGACTTAGTTCGTAGGTGCATACCAAGGATGGTCAAGAGGTCATGGAAGTCATGGTTCTCTGCGTGCTACAGTGTTTTCTGCGTGCTACAGTGTTTCGTGGGAAGAAACTAACCATGCTTGGAAAAAGTACATGCACAAACAGAAGCAAGCCGTGGAGATTCAAGCAGCAATAGGAGAAGCAATGAATGGGCAAGTTGGAAAGAAGCCAACAGAAAAAGTACAAGAAAGGGATGGTCAATCAGTAAAGAAGTGTTGTACCAAATACCTCATTATTGTTGTTTTAGTAATAGCCGTGTTAGTTCAAGCTTGCCTTTTGTGGCTTAAGTAGAGTACGTGAAGCGTAACAAGCTATTACTTGCATCTGCTATTAATTCAAGTGCGTGTTTGATGGGCACGCCCCGACCAACATGACGATTGACTAGGTATATATGCCATGGCCATGGGTCATCCCTTCCGCCAATCCAATCTAGTACACGGTTCGTCATCCGACCGGTCATCGTCGCCAAGCTAGTTGCTACCAAACCAGGTGCAGAACAGCACAACACAACCCTGGGAATTCATATCGTCAGGGCTGCATGAGGGGCTGCTGCTGCTCACATGGCTGGCTATAGTGCTCAGCTACCGCGAAATACTAGTACACAAATAATTGGTCAGAGAGACAGAACCAGACTTGCATGAAACGTATGTGAGTGTGTGAGCCTGATGAGCTCAGCTTTTGCTTTCAGCTATCCATCTAGGTGGCCACGACGAGTGTTTATATACTATACGTAGCTTATAAATGCAGCATTGCAACGTTAATAAACTTTCTAAAGCTCATCTTTCGTTGGATCGCACAATCGCACGTACCACGGCATTAAACAGAGTGATCATAGAAGAATCTCTGCGTTTGCAGAGCAGCGAACGAGCGGCGTGCTCAGCGGGCCGAGCTTGTAAGTGAGATTAATGCATAGTGTGTGTGATGCTGTTGCTATGGTCGGCAGCACTATCGTTATTATTTTAGCTCTTCAATATTCATCAAGCCAACCATTTATATTTTTAAACACGGCTAAAGCACAAAAGTTTGTTACTCGATATTTTAACTGTAACCAAAATCATACTCCGAATTTTACTTAAGAACTCTATATGAGTCAAATCGTATTTTTGGTTATAAAAATTGTTTTCATGTTTAATCCAACAGAACAAGCCATTAGCTATTTACTTGCTAGAATCGTTATCGAATATTCCTAAATATTTCTACGCACTACGTAATTTAACTTGAGCGTTTATTTGAGTCCACGAAACTAAGTCATACAGGATTTGCTTATCGCCTCAAGTACGTTTAAATTAAAAACCCGATAAAACTCGATTTGGAAATTTTTCTTTGGCCTAAATCGTGGTGCTAAACAAGTTTGTAACACCAGGGGTGTTACACTAGCTTGCCGGTAAGCAAGTGAACCTCGGTAAAAATCATTGTGTTCATCATTAATTCTGAGGTGATTGGTCTTCATTGTTATTCATCCTTGTGATTGATTGGTTCCTTTATCTACACGGTGGTATAACCTTCTTGATCACTCTCTTTACGTTACTGCAAACTAGTTGTCAAGCTCTTTAGTGTAGCTAGTTGTGAGAGCTTGTTTGGTTGGTTGGTTGGTGTGGCTCTTTAGTTAGCCTTTGAGAGCACACTAACATAGAGTAGTGTCATAGCTATTGTGTGAGTAGATACTATCTAAACTAGAATTGTGGTAGGTGGCTTGCATTTTGAGTAGGCTAGCACAACACTTGCTTCGCCTCATAATTGTCTAACCATTTTGTTAAGTGTTGTTGTAGAACTTTTTTATTAGGCTATTCACTCCCCCCTCTAGCCATTAGGACCTTTCAAGTGGTATCGGAGTCAAGGTCGCCGTGATTTGAGGCTTAACAACCTTCGGTGTATAAATGGCTCAAATCAACAACACAAAGAAACCACCCCAATTTGATGGCTTCAACTATCCCTATTGGAAGGCCAAGATGATAACTTATGTCAAGTCAGTCAATAGGAAGGTTTGGAAGGTGGTAGAAACCAAAATTGAAATTGAAGATTCGGAGAATCCCACCGCGGCCAAAGAAGTGCTTCTCCAAAATAATGACATTGCTCTAAGTGCTATTCATGATGCAATTGATGAAAGAACATTTGAGCAAATCAAAAATATTGAGATGGCTCATGAGGCATGGAAGAAATTGGAAGAATCATTTGAGGGCACTCAAGCCATGAAGGGTGCAAAGGCATACATCCTCAAAGAGAAGTTTGCAAGCTTCAAGATGAAGGAAGATGAGAGTGTGCCAGAGATGTTCCGTAGGCTTCAAGTGCTTGTCAATGATCTTAAAGCACTTGGTGAAGAGGTGAAGGACGATGACTTCTCACATAAGTTCTTGAGATGTTTGCCTTCAAGATTTGGTACATTAGTCACCATTCTAGTGAGAAGCGATTTGGACACCATGACACCAAACCAGGTGTTGGGGGATATAATGACCGATGATACATATAGAGATGATGATGAGAAGGAAGAAAAGAAGGAGAAGAAAGATGAGAAGAAGGATGACAAGAAGAAGAGCATGACTTTCAAAGCCACATCATCCAAGGGCAAAGCTAAGCAAGAAATATCAAGTGAAGATGATGATTCATGGGATGATGATGATGATGAGAAAATGGCTCTCTTTGTCAAAAGATTTGGCAAGTTCATGGTGAAGAAGGGCTATCGTGCTAGGAGAAAGAAGTCTTTATCCAAGAACAAAGAAGAGTTAAGAAGGTGCTTTAAGTGTGGAAGCAAATATCATCTTATTGCTCAATGCCCATACAATAGCGACAATGATGATGACAACAAGAAGAACAAGAAGAGGGACAAGAAGGAAAAGAAAGAGAAGAAGGACAAGATGGCTTTCAAGAAGAAGAAGGGTGGTTCATATGTAGTCACTTGGGATAGTGATGCTTCCTCAAGTGATGATGATGATGATAGTGATGATAACAAGACCACCAAGAAGAAGGTTCTTGCAAGCATTGCAATCAATGAGAAGCCTTCTCTCTTCGAATCTTCATCATGCTTCATGGCTAAGGCCACTAAGGTATAAACTAGTGATGATGAAAGTGATGAAGAACATGATGAAAATGAAAATGAAAATAACCATGATAGTGATAGTGATGATGATGAACCTACTAAAGATGAATTGTTTGACATGCTAGAGGATGCTAAAGAACACTTTGACATCAAGAGAAGGGAATGCAAAAGCTTGCGTAAGGAACTAAAAGAACTTAAGCAAGCCTTTGATGAGCTCAATGCATCTCATGAAAGGCTAGAGGAAGCCAATGAGAAACTTGGCAAAGCTCACAAAAAGCTTGAAAAGTCTCATTCCTCTTTGCTTGATGAGCAAAATAAAAAGAAGCATATTGAAACTTGCAATGTAGGTTTAACTTGTGATATAATTGATGAATCACTATCTATGTCCTATCATTGTTGCTCCCACTAACCCTTCTTGTAGTACTTCCACCTCCACCTCATCTAGTAGTGACGGTCTCACTTGTGGTGCCTCACTAATGGTTGAGAATAAGAACCTCAAGAAGGAGGTCAATAAGCTCACTCACACCTTGGCTAAGGCCTATGGTGGTGAGGACCGCTTACTTATGTGCTTGGGTAGCCAAAGAGCTTCTCTCTACAAAGAGGGATTGGGCTATACCCTCAAGAAAGGCAAGGCGGCCTTTGCTCCTCACAAGACTAGTTTTGTGAAGAACAATGGTCGGTTTTGCACTAGTTACAAGCAAGTTGATCATAAAGAGCTTGAATGCAAGAACAAAAGCAAAAATGCTAATGTATCCTCTATTAAGCTTGATTCTTTATATATGCTTACCAAGGGTGTAAATAGTGTAAAGGCTAAGTTCATTGGTAAACCATGGATGGGCTCAAAAAGGAAAGCCATTTGGGTACCAAAGAGCTTAGTAACTAACCTTCAAGGACCCAAGCAAGTTTGGGTACCTAAAAAGATTTGATCTTCTTTTGTAGGTCAATTACAAAGCCGAAGGAAGGCATTGGGTTCTTGATAGTGGGTGCACTCAATACATGACCGGTGATGCAAGAATGTTCAACTCAATCAACACCAATGGACAATGATGGTTATGATAGTATTACATTTGGTGATAATGGCAAATGCAAGGTCAAAGGACTTGGTAAGATTGCAATATCCAATGATATGAGCATATCCAATGTGTTGCTAGTAGAGAGCTTGAACTTTAATTTGCTATCTATGGCTCAATTATGTGATCTTAGGATTCAAATGCATATTTAGGGTAGATGATGTAGAGATCATAAGTATAGATGGCTCAAATTTGATCTTCAAAGGCTTTAGATATGAGAATCTATACTTGGTTGATTTCAATGCTAGTAAAGCTAGATTATCTACATGCTTATTCACTAAGTCTAGCATGGGTTGGTTATGGCATAGAAGGCTTGGTCATGTTGGAATGAAATAATTGAATAGATTGGTTAAGCATGACTTGGTTAGAGGCTTGAAAGATGTTGTGTTTGAAAAGGATAAGCTTTGTAGCTCTTGTCAAGCCGGCAAACAAGTTGGAAACACTCATCCTAAGAAAAGCATGATAAGCACTAGTAAATCATTTGAGTTATTGCACATAGGATTTATTTGGGCCTAACTCAATACACTTAGCATTGGTGGTAACAAATATGGCCTTATGATAGTGGATGATTACACTAGATACACATGGGTATTCTTTCTAGTGGACAAAAGTGATAGTGTTTGCAACATTCAAATCATTTGTTAAGGGCATTCACAATGAGTTTGAAACAACCATAAAGAGAGTTAGAAGTGACAATGGTAGTGAGTTCAAGAACACTAGAATTGATGAGTTATGTGATGAATTTGGAATTAGACATCAATTCTTGACTAAGTACACATCTCAATCAAATGGCCTTGTTGAGAGGAAGAATAGAACACTCATTGATATGGCAATGTCTATGCTTAGTGAGTACAATGTGAGTCAATCTTTTTGGACTAAAGCTATCAACACTGACTTGCTATTGTAGCAACTGCCTCTATTGTCACTCTTTGAAAGAGAAGACACCATATGAGCTCTTGAATGGTAGAAAGCCCAACATTGCATATTTTTGAGTCTTTGGTTGCAAATGCTATATCTTGAAGAAAGACACTAGATTGGGTAAGTTTAATAAGAAATGTGATGAAGGATTCCTACTTGGTTACTCCACTATAAGCAAAGCATATAGAGTTTGGAATTTGGATAGTGGTACTCTTGAGAAAGTTCATGATGTTGAATTTGATGAAACCAAAGGTTCACAAGTAGAGAATGAGAACTTGGAAGATGTTAGAGGCATTCAACTTTCAAATGCCATGAAGAACATGGATATTGGTGAATTGAGGCCCTAG
Organism: Miscanthus floridulus; assembly: GCF_019320115.1. Classification (NCBI taxonomy): domain Eukaryota; kingdom Viridiplantae; phylum Streptophyta; class Magnoliopsida; order Poales; family Poaceae; genus Miscanthus; species Miscanthus floridulus. The sequence continues at coordinate 112,617,934 of NC_089583.1, read as the reverse complement.
GCAAGTGAATGATGATGAAGATGATCAAGTGCAAGTGCTCTCTAACTCTAATGTGCAAGATGATACAAATCAAGTTAGTGCAAGTGGATCTCATGATAATGAACAAGATCAAGTGGCTAGTACATCATCTCAACCCAATGATCAAGCAAGTCCTAAGCAATCAAGTTCCAATCCTCCAACCAACCAATGTTGCAAGGGATCATCCATTGGACACTATCATTGGTGATATTTCAAGAGGTGTGTAAACTAGATTCAAGATTGGCTTCATTTTGTGAGCATTTCTCATTTGTGTCATCCATTGAACCAAAGAAGATAGATGAAGCATTGAAGGATGTTCATTGGATAAATGCTATGTATGAAGAATTGAATAACTTCACAAGAAATCAAGTATGTGAGTTGGTAGAAAGACCAAAGGGACACAATATGATTAGAACCAAATATGTCTTTAGAAACAAGCAAGATCAAGATGGGATAGTAGTAAGGAATAAAGCAAGATTGGTAGCACAAGGCTATACATAAGTTGAAGGTCTTGACTTTAGAGAAACATATGCCCCGGTTGCTAGATTGGAAGCAATTAGAATCTTGCTAGCCTATGCTTGTGCCCACAACATCAAGCTCTATCAAATAGATGTTAAGAGTGCATTTCTAAATGGCTACATCAATGAAGAAGTATATGTTGAGCAACCTCCTGGTTTTAAAGATGACAAGAAGCCCAACCATGTATACAAGTTGAAGAAGGCTTTGTATGGATTGAAACAAGCACCTAGAGCATGGTATAAGAAATTGAGGGATTTCCTACTCTCTAAAGGGTTCACAATGGGCAAGGTTGACTACTACTCTTTTCATCAAGAATATTAGAAAAGACTTGTTTATGTTGCAAATCTATGTTGATGACATTATATTTGGATCAACCAATCAATATTTTTGTGATGAGTTTGGAAAAATGATGGCTAATGAGTTTGAGATGTCCATGATTGGAGAGTTGAGTTACTTCCTTTGTAACACCCCAGTGTTATGGTTGCACTAAAACACTTGCATCACATGAGCATGAGCATCATCATCTCATTCATAAGCATCATATCATTATGAATGTTATCATTTCATGTGTGTTTCTATTTGAACTGCTTGGTTTATGCTAGCAATTGTGTGTGCTCAGGTGTGGTCTATGCAAATGTGTGTCAAATGTCCTCTTAAACAACTTAGCTACACTTAGAAGGTCTTTAACAACAATGTTCATGTTGACCATCTTGCCTAATTACACTTCTAAGTAATAGCTTGACTTGTGTTGACCCTAGAGCTCTTGTCTTTGACTATTTAAAAAGTATAACTTAGATTATTTGCATGTCTGAACAACCTAAAGCAAAGTTGTAGTAAATTTTATAAGAAACAAAAGTTGTTTTATGACCAACTCATGAAAATGTGCATAACATGCTCAAAAAAGGTTCCACAAGTTAGAATTGGGGTTGGATTCAACACTTAGAAATTTTCTAAGTTTGGACTGCATTTATAGTTTGTTGAAGCTAACTTCGGCTTGATGTAACTTAGTGATTGGTTGAGAGTTAGCTGATACTTGCTAAAGAAATGTTGTAGCCCTATTATAGCTCTACAACTTTGCTTCAAGGAGAATTTGCTAACTCGCCACCGTTTTTGAGTTGGGAGGTAACGAAAATGCGCTGTCAGTCGGTTGATCGACAGCTGAATGCTGAAAAATTGAACTCGGCATAGTGCCGACCGGACTCAGACACCTGGCTGCCGCATGGTCACCATGTGTCGTGGCTGGCCTAACGCTGTTGCCCACTAGGCGAACGCTTAAAGGCCAGCGCCCGCCTGCCCTCCCACTCGCCCTTGCTCTCTATTTCCTTCTCTCGCGCGTGCTGGAGCCACCGAGAAAAGCCGCCGCCAGTGCCATTGCTCCACCGAGCCCGTGCACCCTCGCTGTTGCATCACTTCTCACTCCAGCTAGCCCATGACTCCATCATCATCCTCTGAAGCTCATCCAGCTCGCCACTGAGCCGGAGAGTCAAGGTAGACGTCGTTTTTCTTCTTCTCCGCTGTGGGGCGCCATTGCCAGCCGGAGTTGGAGCTCACCATGGCCTGACCACCACCAGAGCCCTCTCACTCCTTTCTCTCCCTTCCCTCAGTTTCCCTATGAACCCTTGATGCTCACGCCAAGTTTAGGTCTGATCGCCTTTGCCTGAGTTGGCCGGCGTACCTTGCGCTAGCACCGCCGCAACCGCCATTGCCGTCGGCGACCTCCTCCTCTGTATCTAGGGGTCCATTTTCTCCTCCCATCGGTGTGGGACAACAGTGATGTGCACATTGGTGCCACCCCCTTCGCCGAGCTCCTCGTCGTCGGCGAGCGGTGGCCGGTCAACGACCTCCCCTGCTTCGTCTGCGACTGGCCAGTGGGTCCATTGACCCCTGCGGGCCCTGCCTATCAATGGCTCATAGGGTTTTAGACTTGATTTTAAATACAGATTTTTATGCTATTTTGTGAATTTTGCAATCTCCAAAGTGGTAGATCCAAATGGAGTGAGGCTAATTTTGGTAGAATCATAGTGAAGTGTAGTATTTAGGAAAAATATGACATGAGTACATGATGTAGAAATTTTGGATGAATTAAATAGGAACTTGAAATGTGTTTTTAAATGCATGCAAACTTGTTTAAATTATATCTTGAGTTTCTGTGATCCAAAAATTATGAAATTTTGTGGGTAAGCTATTCTTGCTAAGCTCTGGTAAAAATTTGAGAGTCATTGCATGTATGGTTTTTGAGTTATAGATTTTTCTTTTATCATTGATTGATACTTGTGTGAATTTTTGTAAATTATCCAGGAATCCTATGACCCTAAAATTTGGTGGGTAGCATCCTAGTACCTTAAGTATGCTAGAAAAAATATGAAATCTGTTGCTTGACACTTTTCACTAAGGTTTCCTATTTATGCCATTTTAAGCCTTTATGCCTTATCATTTTTGTGTAGGATGAGATACTTGTTCAATTAATGTGAAATTTATGTAGTATCCTATTGAAGACATGTATAAGCTACTGTAATTTTTGTGGAATTTTATGTACACTTTGGATATGTGTTTATTATTTAACCTAAGTCTCTAAATAAATTATTAAAGGCATGAGAATAATTTATTTAGGAATGGACACTATATTTTCTGCTGTTCTTTCCATATGTGTGATGAGTTAGTAAAGTTGGTCTTGTCTGTTGGTATGTTTACAACGTAAGTTAATAATTATTTCTTGCGTTGTGTCTTTCTGGATAATTCTAAGGAACTTTAAAAAGTTCGCCATGATAAATTGGTTTGCTGAGAAAGTGGTCAATAATAAAGTTGTAGACAATTTTATAAGCTTTCCTAAAAGTCATTAAATCATGGTATTTGGATCTGTAGAACTCCTAGTTATGGATCAAACTTGTAGCTACTGTTTGCAGCTAGAAAACTGTTGAGTGCAGTGAATGACTTGGTTGCTTTATATGAGTTGATGTGATGAATTAGATGCTAGACTAATTAAGATAAATTGTTAGTTGCAGGTGCTAGACCTCTTACTGAAGATGAACAACTTTATCTTAGGTTATTAGAACTTGGTGAGTGTGCCGTTCTTGTTTTCTAAAAGAGATATGCACCTACTCGGTAAAAGTCGATGTTAATCTTGTATCATTATGTCTTTCATGCGTCCATTCATACATGGCTATACATTTCATCATCATCTTCCATCTCTTGTGCATGCATGATTCTTATACTATGCATATACATGCAATAGGTGTTCCAGAGGGAGTCACGCTTCTGGAATTTGAGCCAGTACTTCTGGTGGAGCCAGCAGCAAGCTTAGGAGCAGGAGGTGCAGGCCCCCGAAGAAGGAGTCATTAAAGAAGTTCTTGAGTGCTACGATCACCAACCTTCATCTTTTCTGAAAGGCAAGCCCCGAAGCATTCTAAGTCTCCTATGTTTTGAAAATGGTTACTTTGAGTATCTTTATTTGTGATACATTAAGTGATAGGAACTAGATGCAAACACTTGTTGCATATATATCTATTCCTTGTCCAGTAAACATACCAGAATCCTATTTAGGTCTAGGAGCTGAATCAAAGCTTAGCCTTGCTTAGACCAGGTAAAAGTCAGGTGATTTCCTATCACCTGCAAGTTAGGAGAAGGTCTGGTCATGGTTGGCTATATTTACTATCGTGGAAAATAACCATGTGTTAATAATGAATTGTGACCGGGCGGGATGTAGATAGAGAAGCAACAAGGCAAGGAGGTCTTGGGTGTGGATCTATCCCCGTCTATGTCGGTTAAGGACCGATTCGCTGTACGTCCTCATATCATGTTGAACTGCATGCCTATCACTTAGTTGGCCAGATAACTCGTTCTGACCGCGAAGCCGAGTAGCTCAACTCAGGTCGGAAGACCAAGAAGTGAAAGTGCGCACCCTGGCAGTAGTAAGGATGTGCGGGGAGCTATTGGCATAAGTCCTGAGGTGAGATTGACCACCTAGCAGAGTGGACTCCCTGAGGGTGTGGCGCTGCTCGGAGCCATGATTCCTGAGATGTACTAAAGGTGACCTAAGGCTGCCTTCGCGTGGTAGGCCTGGGTTTGTGTTAGGAATACCCCTCTAGCTGGATAGGAATCGATTTCGAATCGCCAGTCTCTCTCGGATAGTGAGAACTTGACTGAGCAGCGGCAACGTAGATGCACTTAATTGAACTTGATGGTTAAATGATGATGATACAACATTATACCGAATATGGTTACTAATGTTTGGAGTAATCAATTGCTTGCTCTAGTACAGGTGCTAATCTAGTTGATAGGTTAATATTGATAACTTGCTGCTTACTCATAATTTAAATTAAGCTCTCTTATCACTAAAGCTTTTATGCAAAATGGTTGTCAAGCAAGATCCACCGATAAAGCCTTGCATACTCCTTGGTGTCATTTATTTCTGGTTTACTGATGGATAAGTCTAGCTGAGTACCTTCTCGTACTCATGAGTTTATTCCCCCTTGTTGCAGATGACGTGCTCTATAATGGCTACTGCAAGTATTGTCTCCACCCTATAGGGGATTGAAGACTAGATCATGGGCATGATCATCTATGTTATCTTATCTTACTGCTTTTGCTGGATATGACTATGGAACTGGCTTGTATTTGAACTAAGTAGTGTGTGATAGTGTCAAACTACTTTGCTTCCGCTATTTGCGAACTCGTTTTGTAATAACTATGTGTACTCTGATGTATGCGGTACTTGTGAACTACTTGTGAAATGGATGTAACATGTGGCTTGTTATGTTGAATTACTATGATCTTGGTTGTATGCAAGTTGGTTTGAAATCCTTCGTGGTTTCAAGTTGACTACCGGGTTTATATGAGTTCAAGTATGATGGTTTGAGCACTCCGGTGATTGCTTTCATACTTATGCTCTTATAAATTGGTCGGTTCTGTTACATCCTTGGTCTTCAAATTCAAGCAAATGAAGAATGATACTTTTGTAAGTCAAGGCAAGTATATCAAGGACATGATCAAGAAGTTTGACATGAGTGATACCAAAGTCATTAGCACACCAATGGGAACAAATGGTAACTTGGATAGTGATGCAAGTGGCAATATGGTGGATCAAAAATTATATCGGTCTATGATTGGAAGCCTACTCTATGTGATCGCATCAAGACCAGATGTCATGTTTAGTGTATGCATGTGTGCAAGATTTCAAGCCTCACCAAGAGAAAGTCATTTGAAGGCTACAAAGAGAATATTGAGGTACTTGAAGCATACACCAAATGTTGGTTTATGGTATCCCAAAGGAGCAAAGTTTGAGCTAGTTGGTTACTTCAACTCAGATTATGCGGGATGCAAGGTTGAAAGGAAGAGCACCTCGAGCACATGTCAATTGTTGGGAAGATCACTTGTTTCATGGTCATCAAAGAAGCAAAATAGTGTTACATTATTAACCGTCGAAGCCGAATACATATCCACTGGTAGTTGTTGTGCACAAGTACTTTGGATGAAGGCCACTTTGAGTGATTTTGAAATCAAGTTCAAGAAAGTGCCATTGCTATGTGACACTGAGAGTGTAATCAAGTTGACCAACAATCCGGTTCAACATGCAAGAACAAAGCACATTGATGTCCGCCACCATTTCATAAGAAATCACCAACAAAAGGGGGACATTTGCATTGAGAGTGTAGGCACCGAAGATCAACTTGCCGATATATTCACCAAGCCATTGGATGAGAAGAGGTTTTGCAAGCTAAGAAATGAGTTGAACATATTGGATTTCTCAAATATGTGTTGATACACCCCCCACTTATATGACATGCCTCTCCTTCGAGCTATTCAAGGTAAAAGTTGATTGGCATGACATACATCCTTGCTAAGGACATATTTAGCGCATCTAGTCACACTTTAAATTTTATTAGGACCTTTCAAGTGGTTCAATTTTATTAGGCTCATTCATGAAAATCAAATGATTTTGATGTTTATATGGTATCACTATTGCTTCTATGCTTGACTTGATCTAGTGATAGCATATGACATGTTTATGGGCTTGTAAACCTAGTGTTTAATCTAGAAAATGAGCTCTAAGTGTTTAACTCAATATGATACAAGATAACCCTTATTTGGAGGTGTGAAGAAGCTTGTCCTTGGATCAAACCTGAGTTAAATATCTTTGGTAAATAATCTAGATTGGACCAAATTTGGGAAAATGATCCTCACCCCATTGATTGACATTGATAAATCTCAACTTTCTCTATTTTAAACCTTTGTGGCCATTGATGACAAAGGGAGAGAAGTAATGCACAAAGATAGTGAAAAGACAACACAATAGGGGAGAGAAATAAAGATACAAGTGAAAGGGGAGAAATATGACAAAGGAAAGGGATCAATTAAAATTTTTGAGCACACAAGTAGGGGGAGCAAGCTCATGAACTTGTATGGTGTATTTGAATATACATTTCATATATTTGCTTGCATGGCACAAGTTTTAAATTTCAATATCCATGCTTGTGTGATGTATGCTAGTTGTAAGATTCGAATGGTGAAATGAAATCACTAGATAACTTTCATTTCCAAGTAAGTGTTACAAGTGGTATCCTTTCAAAGTATGTTTCCAAGTGGTATAGAGCTAACCATGGTGCTAAGGATGGTATAATGGTGCACTCCGATTGGTATCACGCTTCAAAGGTTCATCTTTTATACCTTAGCATCATTTGGTAGACATTGTCTCCTATATTTCTGATCTAAGCATATGTGCAAGCTACAATCCAAACTCTTAGCACATATGTAGGGGGAGCAATTGCTACCATATGGGGTTCATGAAACTTGTCCATATTCATTTACACATGGTAAATATGCTTGGGCAAGCAATATGGATTCAATTAAATTTTAATTCATATCTTTATGAAAGGGTTGTCATCAATTACCAAAAAGGGGGAGATTGAAAGCTCTAGTTTGGTTTTGGTGAATTGATAAAACCCTAAGTGCTAACCTAGTTTATCAAGTGATCATGAGATAGGTAGCACACTCCAAGTGGTGAAGCAAATAAAGATCATAGCATGATAATGAAGATGCCATGATAATGATCAAGTGCTTGGACTTAGAGAGAAGAAAGAGAAAAACAAAAAGCTCAAGGCAAATGTATAAATTGTAGGAGCTATTTTATTTTGGTGATCAAGATACTTAGAGAGTGTGATCACATTTAGGTTTGATAGCCAGTACTATTAAGAGGAGGTGAAACTCGTATCGGAATACTGGTTATTAAAGTGCCACTAGATGCTCTAACTCATTACATATGCATTTAGGATCTAGTGGAATACTAACATCCTTGAAAATGATTGTGAAAATATGCTAACACATGTGCACAAGGTGATACACTTGGTGGTTGTCACATTTGAGCAAGGGTGAAGGGATTAGAGGTGAAAAGGAGTTAGTCTTGCTAGGTCACTGAGTGATCAGGATGCTAGGTCTCAGAGAGACCAGCGCGTCGGTCAAACGATCGGACTGCTAGGGTCTTGGACTGACCGGACTGCTGAGGTCTAGGGTCAGGTCCTATTATCGGGCAGTGTAGAGGAAAGTCACTGAGTGACCAGACGCTTGCAGGGTCCAGTCAAGCATGACTAGACGTGTCTGGTCAAAGAAATCGTTTCTAGAACCTTACTAGAAACGACCAGATGCTGGAGGCTGAGCGTTCGGTTAGTTTGTGCGCTGCGTCGGCCAACTAATGACCGTTGAAATCTAATGAACAGTATTTGAAGTAGGGGACATGTAGCATGAATCACGTGACCGGACGCTGAAGGCAGCGTCCGGTCGATCGGACCTGAGGGTCCGGTCACCCCGTGTTATGCCCTGTGAAGAGGTACAACGACTCTATTTCGTGGGGGCTTGTATTTAAGCCCCATGGCTGGTTGAAGCTTATACCTTTGGCCATTTGCATTGACATAGCAACCTTCTGAGCTTAGCCAAAGCCCTCCCACCTATCTCCATCATTGATTCATCATTTTGTGAGATTAGGAGAGAATCCAAGTGCATTGCTTGAGTGTTTGCATCTAGAGGCACTTGGTGTTCATGTTTCACTATGGGGTTCACTTGTTACTCTTGGTGGTTGCCGCCACCTAGATGGCTTGGAGCAGCGAGGATCATTGAGTGGAGGGTGGTGATTGTCTCTAGCTCCTGATCATGGTGAATTGTGAGGGGTTCTTGACCTTTCCCCGATGGAGAGCCAAAAGGTACTCTAGTGGATTGCTCAGTGGCTTGTGTGATCCTCATCATATGTTGGTTGTGTGGCACCCTATTGAGGGTTTGGTGTGTGAAGCCAATTAGCGCGTGAACCTCCAAGTAAGTGAATCGCCACAACGAGGACTAGCTTGCCGGCAAGCAAGTGAACCTCGGTAAAAATTATTGTGTTCATCATTGATTCCTGAGGTGATTGGTCTTCATTGTTATTCATCCTTGTGATTGATTGGTCCCTTTATCTACATGGTAGTATAACCTTCTTGATCACTCTCTTTACGTTACCGCAAACTAGTTGTCAAGCTCTTTAGTGTAGCTAGTTGTGAGAGCTTGCTTGCTTGGTTGGTGTAGGCTCTTTAGTTAGCCTTTGAGAGCACACTAACATAGAGTAGTGTCATAGCTATTGTGTGAGTAGATACTATCTAAACTAGAATTGTGGTAGGTGGCTTGCATTTTGAGTAGGCTAGCGCAACACTTGCTTCGCCTCATAATTGTCTAACCATTTTGTTAAGTGTTGTTGTAGAACTTTTTTATTAGGTTATTCACCCCCCTCTAGCCACTAGGACCTTTCACCTTCATCATCTACAGGACTGATGGGACCCTCATAAAAGGAGATGGAAGACGTCGTAATCCTAAGACCCTTCCTCTCCTCGTCTCTCTCTCTCTCTCTGATGTAACCTGCATCTTCTCCCTTCATCTATAAAAGGAGAAGTAGGACGCCCCACTGGTGGGGGGCATTCCCACACAACTAACATGTTTGAGTGGTTGAAGGCTTAGGCGCTTGACAGCAGAGAGAGAGCTCAATGAGACTCACTCTTTTTACTAGAGACTTGGGACCTTCTCCATATCTCGTCTATTTATAACCCCTACTACAAACCAAGTGCCGGTAACACTAAGTAGTAGCAAACTAGATATAGGGATGTTCCACCCGAACCAGTATAAATTCCTTGTGTCCTTCAAGCACAGCCATTCAGGTCAGACGTGCAAACTAGAAATTTACTAGCCGATGATTCAAAACACCAACAGCCGACAACCTACAGAATGTTGCTGGCTAGGCTGCACCCCATGGCTAGTTTGCATGGCCATAGGGAAGCTGTGCTACCACTTACCCTCTACTGTCGGTGGTCACCTCGTCGGATTCTAGCCTCCCCGACCGGCTCTGCTCTGTTCTATGTCAAGAGAAAGAAGAAGAAGGGTGAAAATGGGAATAGAAACTCTTCTCTAGGTCTTGATGCAAAATGCCTAGAGACAAATGATTTACATTTGTGGGCTTAGATGATTTGTTAGATTAGCAGGGTTCCTGATGCAAATGTGTTTTTCTTTTTTCTTTTCCTTTATTGCATTTAATCGGCTAAAACTTTGGAAAATCATAGTAAATCGTAGAAAAATCATAAAATAGCAAATGAAAACCTTTTGGAATTCTTGTGAGTAGATCAATGCAGTAGAGTCATAATATGATATGTGTTAGTATAAAGTTTCTACTATTTTTATTTATTTGTGTAAATTAGGGTTTTCTAGGAATAAATTCATATCTGGCGTTGTAGTGTTGCAATTGCTGTAAAAATTTTATGGTAGGCTACTGATGCTATATGGGTGTTATGGTAAAAATTTAGGTTCATTGGATGCAATATGATTGATTTATTGATTTAAATTGTTTAGTGCTTGATAAATGGTTTTAAATAAGCTATAATTTTTATGAAGGTGTAAAAATGGAAAATATTATTCCTCTATCTTTGTTTGATGTTGTGCTACCATAATAACATATAATATGGCTATGCGTTTGTAGAAAATATTGAACTTCATATTTATCTTGTTCTAACATGTTTATTGATAATTAAGATTTGTCTTTTTCATAGTAATTAAATTATAAAACCTGAGCATGTGAAATCTATGCAGTAGCCATATTTGGATAATATCTACCACTCATAAAAGTCTCAGCCCCAAACTAGTTGTTTTTGTATAGCACTAAAAATAATATATATGTTGCATTATATAAGTAGATGATGAAAGTTTGTTAATATATGCATATGTTTATGCCATGTAATACTTTTAATAATTGGTTCTAAGTAATGTAATTGCTTGGTTATGATTAGGAACTACATATACATCAACAAAATATTAGTTGTTAACAACATAAATGATAAATGCATATAGTTGTATCTCTGTTGTTGTGGCTGCTTAGAGTAGTTAGCAGTATAGTGATGATTTCATGGACTAAATGATATTTTCTATAGATATGTTGAATACAAAAGTTGTATATAATTTCTTTATTTAGTGTTTTCTAAAATGTTAAGATTTTAGGCCTGATGGTTTAGGAGTTATAGATTTTACAAATTTACTGTTAGCTTTTACATGTGCTATGAACAGATCTGAATGATTATATTGTTTGGCTTATTTAAACATGGAATCAAGTATTGGTGATAATAGAAGAGTTGTAGTTCTTTTGTTAAGCTTTCCAAACTATCTAAGAGCGTCACTTTAGCTAGCCTAGAACTCTGGTTATAGCTGTTCAAAGTGAAATGACAGGTTCTATCCAAATCTGGGTAGAGATGTCTTCATTGGATTGTTTAACCTTGTTAACTATAGAATCATCTTAAGATGATAATAAAAAAGTTATATATAACTTAATAAGCTTTCTAGAAAGTTAAGAATCATATTTGTTGAATGTCTATAACTTCAGATATACATTTCTGAATTTCATGTCAGTTTTCTGTCCTAGTTTGTGTAGATCTACTTGTTAGTGTTTTTCAACCTTGTTAACCTTTGAATAAGGTATAGGTGTAAATAACAAAGTTGTAAACAATTTTCTAATATTTCCAGTAAGTCTAGGATGACCTTTGTTTGACGCCTATAACTCCAGTTATGATTGAAACAAGTGCCTTTTGTGCTGCTGTCTAGATTATGTGCATGTACTAAGTTGATTGCATTAGCTTTCTCTAATTTTGGCTAAACATGTCAGTTAGTTCTTGCTTGATAAATGCTTGATGTAACTGAACTTGAGTTGACTAGCATGCCATAGTTGATGTGCTTGCTATCTCTATGTTAGACTTGACGTAAATAACTTGCTCTCTAGGTGCTCATGTCACGTGGTGTGATCTTGTGCTTGTCTTGAATGCTTTGTGATGCATCATGTTTTCCCTCCTTTTGGTTCATACATTTGCATCATGCATCTCATTTAGGTATGCTAGATGAACCGCATGTGGACGTGAAGCACAGGATGTTGGAGTCAAACTAGAAAATTGTGTTGGTGGATAAGTCCCAAAGATGGTGTGTTGGTGGACCTATCTAGAAGATGGAAAGACCCTGAGAGTTCATGCTTGAACTAGAGATGCTTGCCAAACAAGTGTCATCTAACAAACACTGACCTAGTGTTGGATCCCAGGCAAGCCTTAGAGTATTCTAAGTCTCCTACACTCTCTTTTTACAAATGCACATAAGTATAATTTTTGTATGCTGCATTAGGTGATAGGAGTTGAATGAAACCGTTGGTGCATAATTCTTACATTATCTACTATATATAAATACCTGAACCCTTACTAGTATGAGTAGGACGTTCTATACTTAGCCATACTTAGACGGGTAGAAGTGGGTGATTTCCTGTCACCTGTAATATAGGTGGATACCTGGTCATGGTTGACTATATTTTCTATCATGGAAAATAACCATGGGGTGATGAATAAAAGGAGACCGGATGGGATCTGGTGATTGAGAGGCAGTAGGACATGGAGGTGTTGCGTGTATATTTATGCCATCTATGTCAGTTAAGGACCACATCGTTGTGGGCCCTCATGTCATTTTGAACGCAGCCTCTCACTTAGCTGGCCGAATAACTCGTTCCGACCACGAAGCCAAGTAGCTCAACTTAGGTCGGGAGTTGTTCTGTCCAAGTGCGCACACTGGAGGTAGTAAGAATGTGTAGGGAGCCGGATGTAAGCCTAAGGGTAGGTTAGACCTTGAGCATCCTGGCAACTAGTCAGTCCCTGAGGGTGCGGTGCTGATTGAACCCGCAAAGTTGAGTCCTAAGTTGTACTAAAGGTGACCCAACACGACCCCGACAGGGGATTGTGGGTTTGTGTTAGGATTTCTACCCAGCTGGTTGCAATCGATTCGAATCGCCGTCTCTCCTGGATAGTGAGAAACTTGACTGAGCCCCCTCATCGTAGTAACATTAGATGGAACACAATGGTTATGATAATTATATAGTAAACCAGATACGGTTACTATTAGTGATGCTTATTAATAAAGTGATTGCTCTAGAATAGGTGCAAAGTTAGCCATAATAAGCTTCACTAAACTTGATGCTAAGATATTGACTAAAATATTGAAAATAAGCACTTATGGTAGTGATGCTTTTTTTTGCAAAGTGTCGACACAGAATTTTCGCCCTGTGCTGAGGACACACGAGCAAGCTAGAAGGGTCCGCTCGATAGAGCTAGAGATCCACCTAGCTTCAGCGCAGGGATGGTCGATCCTGCACACTCCTCCTAAGATGTATTAGTCAATTTGACCCTGTAATTGACAAGGAGAGAAAGTTTATCAGTAATTAAGGGCAGAACATGCCGGTGTTGCCAAACAGTCCTGAATGTGCGGCTCTGAGAGCCGATATGAAAGGAGATCAACTAAACAGTCGATTCTAGCATATTCATAAGAATAAATTGGTTAAAGCTCATGGGGTTGTGTAAGAAGAATTAGTTATCATTCAAGATTAATATAATTCTTTAGACAAATATTGGTCAATAGCAATAAGATATTAACAATAATTATTTTATACTGAGCCAATGACTATAAGTAACCGAACCCCTTTTATAAAAGAAATAGTTCATCATCATTCAACCATTTAATAGAGATAAATCTGATGAACATATTAGATCTCATCTATCGCTATGACCAGTGGGGCATAAGACAGAATCATACAGGCCATAGAAACAACAATAGACTTGACGACCCTAACTTATTACTAATATCAGTGGGGTATGAGGCAGAATCATGCATGCCATAATACAATAATAAGATCATGGGGCTAACACATCTTTCAACCTATCGCTATTTCAATGGTCTCGTGATGTGAACTGTTCATGAAAGCACTCGATATCGGCTAAAATAGCCGATTCGGGCATACCACATCAGCCTTGAAAACAACTGTACACTCGGTCGATAATAAGTAGTATCGTAACTTAGTGCAAGAGAAATATAAGCACAAGCATAACTTTTGATAGGAGAATATCTTGTCTCTAGATCCAGTAGTCTTCTACTCAGATAGAAAACAACACTCTCTTTTCCTTCAAATTCTTGCATCAAGGTCGATCCAATTGTCTTGTCATCAGCCGATATGTACAACTTAAAAGGCTTACCATGCTGAGGAGGGACCAGCACAGGTGGATACTTTATGTATTCTTTTATCTCTTCAAATGCCCTTTGTTGTATGTCACCCCACTTGAATTTTGATCATTTTTTAACTTCAACAAGGGAGAAAATGGCAGGATCCTTTTCGACAAATTTAAAATGAATCTTCTGATGAAATTGATCTTATCAAGCAGAGATTGCAACTCTATTTTAGTAGTCAGGGGAACTGCTACATCAATTGCTTTTATGCTTTTTTGACCAACTTCGATTCCTCTCTCGTGGACCATAAATCCCAAGAATTGCTCAGCTGACACTCCGAAAGCACACTTATTAGGATTCATCTTTAGATAATGTTTTCTTGTGCATTCCAGAGTTTCTCACAAATCAGCTAGGTGCTCTTTGTACCCCTTGGATTTTATCATCACATCATCGATGTAGATTTCAATAATTCTATCGATCAACTTATGGAAAATGTAATTCATCACCCTTTGATAAGTTACAACAGCATTCTTTAGACCAAAGGTCATCACAACCCACTCGAACAGACCGATTATGCTAGGGCACCTAAAAGTGATCTTTGCTATGTCTTCCACAGCCATGAAAATTTGATTGTATCCTGCATTGCAGTCCATGAAGCTAATAACCTTATGCCCGGCTGCTGCATCCACTAACATATTAGCTATCGGCATTGGATAACCATCCATGGGTGCGGCCTTGTTCAGATCCCTAAAATCAATGCAAACTCTCTATAGGGACAACATTCGATATCCACTCTGTATATCGGCATGGTCGGATAAACTTTGCTTCTAGTAACCTTTCAATCTCCTTTTTATGTCATCAAGTACGTTCAGGTTGAATCTCCTTGGAGCTTGTTTAAATGGACGATATCTAGGTTTGATTGGCAACCGATGTTTAATAATTGACCGGTCTAAACTAGGCATCTCATAGTATTCCCAAGCAAAGCAGTCTTTAAATTCCTTTAATAAATTAATTAATTCCTGCTTATACTCTGGTTCCAACTTAGTACTTATATACGTCGGCCTAGGTCTATCTCTAGAACCAATATCTACTTCTTCCAATTCATCGACCGACGTGAAGCCATGTCCTAGTTTACCATCTGTACCATCTATTAGATTATCCATTAAGATAAATTTTCAAAGTCGACTGCTTGGATTGGCTGTTGGCTTTCACCATTGACTCTGAATTCTGATGGCAATAGAAAAGTCATTTGGATATTGGCCGATGGTTGCTTTATATCGGCTGTTTGCTTAGCACGCCATACTAGAGGCTTGCCGGATGCTTGAGCCTGTTTTATCTCTTTATTCCTTAGGCATTGCACCCTTCTCTTCTGGCTTCTTGTTAAGCCTCCTAGACACCATTGGTCTTCCTGCCAAACATATTTTCTTTCATTGCCTTCTTCTTCATACCCAGCCCAGTCTTGGTCAACAACTTATTTTCCAAGCCGATCATGAACACTTTTATTTTTAAGCGCCGATCCATGTTATTATTATGATATACATCTGGAGCATGGATAGACCGGTGGTTGGTTTGAGATTGCCTAAACTTCCAATATTGATTACTGCATTCTAGACGGTCATATCTGGTAGGCAACTTTAAACCTTCATTCCAGCAATGTTAGAAGAAAGGACAATTCCAATGTGATTCAGCTTATTTCCTTTCGTATCTCTCTTTTTCCAGTTGACGCTGGTATTCTTGATCCTTTAACCAATGCTGATAATCCTTTTCCTTCTACCATTGCCACTTATTCAATAGAATCTGAGATGTAACTCACAGCTTTGTCGCCCCTGCTTTTGACGTTCCTCCCTACTCATATCGACTCTTTTGCTTATTGTGATGCCTCCTAATCTCTCTGTATTCGTCAGCTGATATTTGCATCTTAGGATCGACTGCTCTAGCTTCTCTTGATTTGGTCAATGTTAGAACCTTAGTTTTTCCTTTGATCAGTCTAGCATCAATCATGTTTTGATCTCCTAGGAAAGGATTATCATCAACTTTCATTTTCTGAGGCGTGTCAAATTTGAGCCTTCCTTGCTGAATAGCCATCTGTATATGCTGCTAGAAAATTCTGCATTCATTGGTGGAATGAGAAGTAGCGTTATGGAACTTATAGAATTTCTTATTTTTCAACTGATCAGGGGGCAACATAACAAGACCATCGGGCAACTTGATCTGCCCCTTCTCAAGCAAGAAATCGAAGAGCTTGTCTGATTTGGTGACATCAAAGTCATAGCTCTTCTCAACTCCTCTTCTCCAAGGATTTGGCACCATTACTGTTTTCTTGCCCCAATTCCATTCAGCCGCAGCAACCTCCTCTTCTTCATCTTCATAGCCGTTATCGACTGAGTCTGGATTGTAAGCCTCAGCCACTGTGGTACTCTTCTGAAATCGGGTATCTCTGCGCATACTATAGAATTGGCTATTGAGCGCTACCACTCGTTGAGCCAATTGACCCAAGTTATCAAATTCTTGTCCCAACAGTTTCTCTTTCCACATTAGCAGCATTTCTTGAATAGCTAAAGCAGCTAGTTGATCATCAGCCAAGTTTAATGAGAAGCACAAGTTCCTAGTTTCTTGGAACCTCTAAAGAAACTCAATGCTCGATTCATTAGTCTTCTGTCTTATAGTTATCAAATCGGTAATCTTCTTTTCTCCAGTCCTAGTGTAAAAATATGTATGAAACTTCTTCTCTAGGTCAGCCCAATTGGCAATGAAATTGACTGGTAGTGATGAAAACCAAGTGAAGACTGGCCCTGACAAGGACAAGGAGAAGAAATGAACTCGATGGACATCCTCAACTGATGCTTCATCTAATTGCATAAGATACTGACTGACATGTTCTATCATGCTTGTACTATCTTGGCCAGTAAACTTAGCGAACTCTAGGAGTCTATAATTTGTGGGAAGAGCGACCAAATCATACCATTCTAGATATGGGTGTTTGTATGACAAGGTCAACCCTTTTGGCTTTAGACCAAACTGATTATTCATCATCTCAGTCACCCTCAACAACTCGTCAGCATGTGAATTTGGATTCCTTTGTACTTGCTGACCCATCTGTGGATTGAAATCTCGTGTGCCTTAATACCTTGGATTTAAAATTATGTGAATAGTGTTATAATCTGTGCCATAGTGATATCCTTGTGGAATCTCTATCTGCTGGGTCCTTTGCTAGCTTGCTGCTTGAAGTCTCTGATTGTAGACATGAGGATCTATATTTCTATGGATCCTTTGAATTAATGGTGCTATTTTTTGAACCGACGATGGTATATGACCTGATATGCCAAAATTGATCATCTGGCTCTAACCTTGCCCCATCGGCTATTGCACATGATGTACTGGTGGTCTAGGATTATACTGTATCTGATTCATAGTAGTACTCTAAGCTTGTTTAGATAAACCCTGAACTGCCTGGACATCACCATTACCAACTGCCTGGACATCACCATTACCAGCTGGTGCTGCTCCTTAATGGCTGGTACCAACTTGATTAGTCTCTTGGGTCAATGGATCTAGAATATTGTAATAGACCGGTCCACCTTGACCAACTAGAAATCCATGAATCACCTCTTTCATGGCGTTGTGGAATATGTCCAAGAAAGCTTCGTTATGGCTTGATATGGCATCATGAATAGATTTGTCTACAACTTTCGTAAAGAAATGCCTGTCTTCAGCTTTGGCTGTATCTGTCTACCCGTGCAATAGAACTCTTGGTAGTAGAAATTTCTGAACAATTATGTTGTCACATGTCTTGGTGTAGGACAACAAATATTTGTTCTGAAACTCTTCTATAGCTTTGCTGATGACATATTTATCTCCATCAGGTAGATCTTCATAATGTATCATAAGGATGTCATTGTTGTGGTGAACCGCCATGATGATTGTGGGGTCCCACTGGGTGTGCCAGAAACATGTGTCGACACAGAATTTTTGCCCCGTGCCGAGGACACACGAGCAAGCCGGAAGGGTCCACTCGATGGAGCTAGAGATCCGCCTAGCTTCAGCATAGGGATGGTCAATCCTGTGCACTCCTCCCGAGATGTGTCAGTCAATTTGACCTTGTAATTGACAAGAAGAAAAAGTTTATCAGTAATTAAGGGTGGAACATGCCGGTGTTGCCAGACAGTCCTAAATGTGCGGCTCTGAGAGCTGATATGAAAGGAGATGGACTAAACAGTCGATTCTAGCATATTTATAAGAATAAATTAGTTAAAACTCATGGGGTTGTATAAGAAGAATCGGTTATCGTTTAAGATGAATATTATTTTTTAGATAAATATTGGTCAATGGCAATAATATATTAATAATAATTAGTTTATACTGAGCTAATGACTACAAGTAACTGAACCCCTTTTATAAAAGAAACAGTTCATCATTATTCAACCATTTAATAAAGATAAATCTAATGAACATATTAGATCTCATCTATCGCTATGACCAGTGGGGTATGAGGCAGAATCATACAGGCCATAGAAACAACAATAGACTTGACGATCCTAACTTATTACTAATATCAGTGGAGCATGAGGCAGAATCATGCAGGCCATAATACAATAATAAGATCATGGGGCTAACACATCTTTCAACCTATCGCTACTTCAACGGTCTCGTGATGTGAACTGTTCGTGAAAGCACTCGATATTGGCTAAAACAGCCGATTTAGGCATAGCGCACAGTTAAGATCATATCATCTCAGGAACAGATCTACCAAATAATAATCCCCACTCTATGGTGCTAACAGTGGGGTGAGAGGCAGAATCACATAGGCCGTGATAATGGGTCATGGAACGGTTTTCGCTAACCAATAGATCTACTCAAGATCAGCCACATCTTAACCGTACGCTATGCACAATTAAGATTGATATAAAACAGCCGATAAAACATAACTCATCGTTTAAAGTGCAGATTAGATCAAATTTGGATTAGCAAACGATGGGTTAAATAAGATATAAGACCGATCTAGTTCAATCACAATCAGGCAAAGTGATATTGCTGTAATTAAATAAATAATAGAAGCAATAAACAATATCGGTAACGTAATGAATCTATCCGAAGGAACAACACCCTTAGATAGAACCGATAACTTGACCTTAATCTAGTTCGAGCAGTGGAGGTCGACCGAATCGATGCAGCCTTACTTGAACTAGACAAGAGTCGATAACTAACTTATACTAGAGTAGCAGAG
Source organism: Miscanthus floridulus (assembly GCF_019320115.1). NCBI lineage: Eukaryota > Viridiplantae > Streptophyta > Magnoliopsida > Poales > Poaceae > Miscanthus > Miscanthus floridulus. Next base: position 112,598,658 of record NC_089583.1, on the reverse strand, counting down.
GAGGTCGACCGGATTGATGCAGCCGTACGAACATAGGTATAAGCCATGATAGTACTTATAGACAATTAGTGGAGGTCGACCGGATTGATGCAGCCATACTTACTGAAGAACTCGCCAAGATCTACTCTACTCCTACTCCTACTCCTAAGGGGTGGCTGGAGCCAAAAATTTAAATAACTGATATTTGATTGATTGTGTTTTTTTACAATAGCCGGGGTTTGATATTTATACCTGGGACCTACGCATGACTCCTATCTAAGCATGACTCATCACAATCTTTGGCCCTAAGAGAAAACATTCCAAATTTAAGATAACTTGGACTCTAATCTTTCCCTTTTTGTAGAGTCCAATATGTCTTGTCCCAGCGCTGATCATAGCCTTTGTCGTTATCTGCTGGCGCTACCTAAAGAAAGTCAATTCTAGTGCTGCATTCGAATCAGCTGGTTCCGATCTGCATGCAATTGATTCCTTGATAATATGATCTTGGGAGCTTTTGAGTCCCTATGACTCTTCTTCTAAATTTTGGTGTAAACACATGTCCCCCAATTTTGGGATAAAAGTAATTTTATTCCAAAATTATTATGTCTATATCCCCGATAGGTCCGCAGTCATGGGTAGAGAATCTTGATCTAGGGTCTACAGTTTGTTGTCGCCTATGTCAGCTCATGAGCCCATGTTTCAAAACTTTTTACGAGAGCATCATTGCTTCACGGGCACTTGGATTCATCTTTCCAGACCAGCTATAAAATGTCTATCCGACCCTAGCGAGAGCAACTCAACAATTCAACCATGTTTCTCTTCTATCTGCCCCCTCGAGTGCTTACGACTCCACCGGATCCTCCATGGTTTATCTTTTTGCTATGAAGATCTTGAGCGGTTAGAAAAATTCTTGTGCATAGGGTGATTATGTTGCTCATTCTAGCGCCTTGTCGAGTAAGAGGACCAGCTATTGCGGTTGGAAGAATTCTTGTGATATCATCTGAGTCTTCTCTCCATGCTCGCAAAGCTATTCTAGTGTTTGCAATGGCTAAAATGTGTGGACACCTTGATGTAGACTAGGCCCGATCTTCTGAAAGGTATGATAGCGTCGATTGGTGGAGACTCGATGTTCATGATCTAGGCTTCAAACCAAGACTAATTCAGACCCCGCAACCATTACACCACTGCTCCATTGGTTATCAACCACGCGATCGCGATTGACCTCGCCGAGAAGGCTTTCCTGCAAGCAAATCGAAAACACAAGCAAGAACGGGATAAACGCAATCTGAAGAACTCGTCGAGATCTACTCTACTCCTGCTCCTAAGGGGTGGCCGAAGTCGAAAAAGTAAATAACTGGTATTTGATTGATTGTGTGTTTTTTATAATAGCCGAGGTTTGATATTTATATCCGGGACCTACGCATGACTCCTATCTAAGCACGACTCATCACAATCATTGGCCCTAAAAGAAAATATTCCTAATTTAAGATAACTTGGACTCTAATCTTTCCATTTTTGTAGAATCCAACATGTCTTGTCCCGGCGCTGATCGTAGTCTTTGTCGTTATCTGCTGGCGCTGCTTGAAGAAAGTCAATTCCAGTGCTGCATTCGAATCAGCTGGTTCCGATCTGCACGTAATTGATTCCTTGATGACATGATCTTGGGAGCTTTCGAGTCCCTGTGACTCTTCTTTCAAATTTTGGTGTAAACACAAAGTTATGCTACCCAAACAGCTCCACTAAATAAGCATTGCATACCCTTGAGAGTCTTTTTATTTCTCTCTTGTCGGGTAAGTCTAGTTGAGTACATTCGAGTACTCAGGATTTATCCCACCATGTTGCAGGTGAAGTTTTCAGTTGCTGAAGATGGTGGCTAACCGTCGGTGGGCTCGACGACTCTATATTTATTTCTCGTCTATATGCTATTATTGGAGGATGTTACTTATGCTAGTAGTGTATTTGAGACTTACGTTATTATAACCAATTTAAAGCTATGTTGTTGTAGCTATCATATTTATAAACTTGGCAATATATATTATTATTTGTGAACTCAATTGTAAATATTATTTTCGCTGTAACTCCGTGTATGTGATATGTATTTGCTTAATCTATGGCGATCTTGATTGTAATGTGGATTTACCGAGGTCTTTCATGACACTCGACGGACTACCAGATTTATATAAGTAAAAGTATGTGCGAATCAACATATTAAATAGAAACTCAATCGAATAAATTGGACGGCTCTGTCGCAGCCGTAGTCGTAGCCTCGCAGGGGCGTTCCTCGCGTAGCCTGCTGGTCTCGTGGACGCCGATAGTGCGCCTGCCGTCTGTGCCATGTTCGGTCCCTGCTCGGTGATGAGATACGCACACCTCTAGGTGCAGTCCCTGATGATCGAGCTCTAGGTGGCTGTGCAGGAAAGCTACATATGTGGTGAAATCTGTTTGTACAGGAAAGCTGCACTTCCTCCTATGGCTGTTTGTATAGAAAATTAGACAGGAAGCACAAGTGCTTAGAATTTGTTCGAATTGTTTCTTCCTGATACTACACAAAATGTGAAGCATTCATATCAGCTGTGCAAGATGAATAACTAAAACTTCAATCGTATATGCTCTGTTCTTCCTGAAACTAGCTTGTGACTCTAATTCTACTTCAATTCATGCACACTACATCAAATAACATTAGCAGGGGCAGCTCTAAAGATTTTGTAGGGGCAGTTTGCCCAGCCACCCCTACCCAAACGCCTCTACAAATCATGTATTTGTAGGGGCGGTTTTAGATCGTTCCTACAAATCAATTTATAGAGGTGGCTGGTGTTATCAGTCGCCCCTACAAATCAATTTCCATAAATCACAAAAAAGAGGTAAAAAATAGTAATTTTTTTTAATCCGAGAAGATCCCCATCAGCAATCACCATCCACTCTATAGTTGTAACATTTTTTTCACGATTTTTGCACACTTTGCAAAAGGCCGGGATTTGAACCCGCAACCTTTCCCTCGCGGACAAACTTCTATACCACTGCACCAGTGCACCTCATGATCAATTGTGTCTACCATCCATTTTGGTTCCCCACATATTATACAAAACTGAGCATAAATTGATTGTTTGAGGTCATAAACTAATTCAAATGAAAAAGTTGTCAACTACAAAGTTTTATAACTTGTCGAGATCTACAACTTTCATTTTGGTAGTTTCTCCATCCGAGGTCACTTATAAAATTTGAATTTCAAATTTGAGAAATTCGAACGTAGTTTTCTATGACAAGATGATTTCAAATGAGAAAGTTGTCAACTACAAAGTTTCATCACTTTTCAAGATCTATAACTTTCATTTTTATTGTTTGTCTATCCGAGATCGTTTAAAAAATTAAAATTCTAAATTTTTAGAAATTCAAACGTAATTTTCCTTGACAAAATGTTTTCAGATCAAAAAGTTGTCAACTACAAAGTTTCACAACTTTTCGAGATCTACAACTTTCATTTTGATTGTTTCTTCATCCGAGGTCATTTACAAATTTTGAATTTTAGTGCTTAATTTTTAATACTCGGTGTCTATTTGTAGGGTCTGTTCAATAGGCGGTTGGATATAGAGCCGCTCCTACAAATCGGTCCATTTGTAGGGGCGGCTGATAATATCGGCCGCCCCTACAAATCTATTTGTAAGGGCGGCTTATTTGACAATCATTTATAGAGGCGGCTTAATATAGAGTCGCCCCTATAAAGAAAAAGAGGTATTGCTATAAATCATTTTTGTAATAGTGACGCAAACAGAACCATGGGTTTGTGACAATGAGTTGCATGACGACGAGGACAACAACGGCGTAATGTTGGCCCCGCGCTAGCCACCACGCTCGTCGCACGCTTCACCTCGGTTGGAGGCTGGATTGTTTATCGCCGCCGCCGCTGCTCGTCTCTGGCTCGTCACCATCTCGGCACCACCGCCCAAGGCCGGCGATAGGAAGGTGGTGCCGGTCGACGAGGCCGAGCTAGAGGAGAAGCATGTACTGACACTCGGAATTTGGAAGACGGCTAAATTATTCTCCTGAATCTCTCTTTGCAGTGACCACCGGGCTCAAGAAAATCGCCGCTCAACCCTCACGCCAGAAACCGAAGAGCATGCGCACCTCGCGCCAAAAACGCTAGCAACAACGCTATGCTTGTTGGGCCAAGGCCCAGTGCTTCGACGACTCAGACACAAAGGAAGCCTGGTGGGAGTCGGTTGCCGTTGGATCTCCGTGAACGGTCGGATGCTGGCCTGACCGTAGAGAGCAGTCGCTGCCGTGACTGCAGAGGATCTTGTTTAGCAGCAAGAGTTGCCTGATTGCGTCACGTCGTTTCTTTGCAACTTGCACGAAATCTTAAAGGTATCGATGTTTTGCATGTCGTTGGAAAGGGGCTGTTTAGCTAGGCGGCGCTTCAGTGTCACAGCAACTCCAAGAAAATGTGTAAAATTAGATGGTTGTATTCATGATTTAGCCTGCCTCTAAAATAAAAACCTCTCAAATGAGAGAAAATTCCAATAGCCTTTCCGGTTACCATTCTATATATTTTCCACGCCATGTGTTTTCAAAAGGGCCAACTACCAGCGGCGTGAGGGAATACGCCCCGGGAGGCGGAGGCTAGTGGTGCTGGTGTGGTATTTAGCATTGGATATCTCCGGAATAGATGGCTTGTTATTTTAGAATATAAGATATGGACTCTTCTTTCTTTCTAAAATAGTTAAATATGGATTTCACAACACGGATACATGTTCTCTTAGAGTTGCTCTTGCGAGCTGCCTCCGGTATCTGAATACGGCGTTGGATGGAAACTCCAGTATACCGTCTCCGTTGGAGAAATAGTAAAGTTAGAGTAAATTGAAGGAGTTGTATTTGACTTATGGTATGTAGACATGTGTCTTATTGTATATATATGGTAGAATTTTAGTCAAGAATACTGTTTTTATATATTTTTAAAGCGGTTTACCTTAAACCTGACTTTGATCCGCTTCTTTTTTCATTCGGAACAGTGTTTTTCTCTCACAAATTCCTCCAGCATTCCTTCAAACCATCCAAATTCCTTCAAGCGATGAGGCCCATTTGGTTTCATGTTGAGTGAGCCTCGCTTGTATCAGAGATCCAGGCTTAGCACGTACAACTTTTGTTATTCGGTTATTGTTTTTATTTAGGCCTCGTTAAAATCCAGGGCTAAAGTTTAGGGATATCACGTCGGGGTGTCACATGTGAGTATTTGATAGTAATAATAAAATAAATTACAGAATTCCTCAATACTCCGCGAGACGAATTTATTAAGTCTAATTAATCCATCACCAGCATATGTTCATTGTATCTTTACTGTAGCACCACAATGTCAAATCATGGACTAATTAGGCTTAAAAAATATGTCTCGTAAATTATTTCGTAATCTGTATAATTAGTTATTTTTTAGTCTATATTTAATACTCCATGTATGTATCAAATATCTGATGGGATATGAACTAAATTTTAGGAGAGGAACTAAACAAGGCCTTAGGTGATGTCTAAATCCAGTGAGTAAAGTTTAGGGATATCACATTGGGTGTCACGTCGGAGTGTTACATGAGAGTATTGGGATAGTAATAATAAAACAAATTATAGAAGTCATCAGTGATCCGCGAGACGAATTTATTAAGCCTAATGAATCTATCATTATCATATGTTTATTGTAGCACCGCATTGTCAAATCATGAACTAATTAGACTTAAAAAATTCGTCTCATAAATTAGTTATAATCTATTTAATTAGTTATTTTTTAGTCTATATTTAATACTCCATACATATATTCAAACATCTGATATGATAGAGAATAAACTTAAAAAAATAAACTAAACAAGGCCTTAGTCAAGCCACAAGGAGACGTTGTTTGGTAGTTCTCTTGTCCCGCACTAGTGCAATAGTACTCTCTCATCCGGCATCTCACGCGCAAGTACGCTACACCATGGCATCCTGATCCAACAGAAACGAGAAAAATTCTCGTATCCACAGAGTGAGCATCAGGCGCCCGTTTTGCATGGCCTAGAACAGGTGCAATTGGCTAGCACAACCAACCAATAGTGCGCTAGCTACATGTGGGTGGGTGGGGTGGCGGGGGGGGGGGGGGGGGGGGGGGGTGTTCTAGTTGGGCTGAAATCGGCCACCCAAACACGGCCCTTGCACCCTCTAACTGACACACATGCTACTATGATCTAGATGAGATGTATTATCGTGATGTGGTAGGGTCTGCCAAAAGCTCCGAGCTCCAATAAGACCCTACCACACATCCGCGGCAACTCGTCCCTCCTACTGCCATAGACCATAGTTAACGTCATTGCCTACTTTCCAACTCTATCCACTCAATATCCTCCATAGTCCATTTGACTGCCTAGAACAGTGGCGCCATTGTCCCATGCTCAATTATTACTGGTTAGTACTAGTGAAAACGGCATGGATATTTTTCGATCATATTCGAGACCGAATTCGTTTTAGAAAGGTTCACATCAAATCGTATATTTAAGATATCGATATCAAATCCGGTATGGTTGACACTATCCGTGTTCGAATTCAAATTTAAACAGAAATATGAAAACAAATGTAATATCAATTATATCCATCCGTATCCTATCCATTTTCATGTACATAGACACCGATGAGTATGATTTGGCACCTGCACGGTCGCACCTAATATGCATCCATTTCCTATCCTAATAATCTATTGAGATATTAGCAGTCTGTTTGCTTATTGGTTTCAGCCAGGGCTTATCAGTCAGCCAACAGTATTTTCCTCTCATAATAAATTAGCACCAGAAATCAATCCGCGAACAGGTTCTAGGTCCTGTTGCCACAGTGTAGCTTAGGCAAAGTGGTGCAGCTTTTCTCCTCCCCCGTGGGCTAAATCATACAGAAAAGCATTCGCGAGCCATGGACCTGTAACCCACAATGCACAAATGAGGCCCATACGCGCGCACGGGCCACACGGCCCAACTCCCACAAGCCGCTGTGCACTTAACGTCAAAACACGATCCTACGGCCCAGATTCCGCTCGATCGATCGCACCTCGCACGGCACTGTGCCCAGCCGGCAGCCGCGCCGTTTTCTCGCGCTCTGAGGCTGAAGTCGCTGAACCGCCTGACCGCCTCGCCCTTCGTCGGATCACCAACGACCGAAGCCATACGATGCCTCCCTGTCCCCGCCACCGCCTCCTCTTTTTCAGCCGCCACCTCTCCACCTCCACGCCGTCTCCCGCGCCGGCCCCCGTGCCTAAGCCCACCGACCCGGCGCTGCTGCTCCGCCTCTGCACGATCCTCTACCAGCAGCAGCACGACCCCGACGACGCGCTGCGCCGCCGCCTCTCCGCGCTGCCGCTGCCCACCGCGCCCGCCGACATTCGCGAGCTCTTCCTCCAGGCCTCCGCGCGGTTCCCGCTCTCCTGGCGCCCCGTGCACCGCCTCCTCGCGCACCTCTCCACCCTCCACCGCGGCGCCGGCGACGGCGACGGCGGAGGCGGAGGCGCTGGGTTCCCACACTCCCCCGCCACCGCCGCCCGCCTCCTCGACGTCCTCGCCAAGTCCGGGAACATCGACCTGCTCCACTCCACGCTCTTCTCGCTGCCCCGCAGCCTCCTCTCCGCCGCGGCACTCCGAGCCGCCGTGCGGGGGCTCGCCCCCGCCCGCGAGGTCGGGAAGGTCGCCGCGCTCGTGACGCTCTTCCCCGAGTGCCACCGCGCTCGGGTCCTCACGTTCGTCACCGAGATCGCGTGCTCGGAACCGTGCAGGCTCCCTGACGTCGCGGAGAAGGCGATCAAGCGCGCCGAGCACCGGCATGGAGTCGCGCGCACCGGCAGGTGCTGCGACCTGCTGGTCGTAGCGTACTGCCGCGCGGGGTCTCTCGCGGACGCGTGCAGGGTGTGGAATGGCATGGAGAAGCGCGGCCTCGAGCCGGGTGCCGCGGCGTACCAGGAGATCGTGGTAACCATGTTCAAGAACAACCGCGTAGGCGACGCCATGAAGATGTTCGACGGAATGCGGAGGAGCGGAGTGCCGGACAAAGGAGGCGGCTGCTGCTGCGCGGTGGTGTCTTGGCTGTGCAAGGAAGGGAGGGTGTGGGGCGCGTACATGGTGTTGGCAGAAATGGTAAAACGAGGTCTGGAAGTGGATGGTGAGGTGCTGGGAGATTTGGTGTATGGGCTGATGGTGAGGAGAAGAGTGAGGGAAGGATACAGGGTGTTCCATGGCGTTAAGGAGAAGGACATTGCTCTCTACCATGGGTTGATGAAGGGATTGCTGAGGATCAACCGAGCAGGGGAGGCCACCGAGGTATTCAGGGAGATGATCACCAGGGGATGTGAACCGAACATGCACACTTACATCATGTTGCTTCAGGGACACCTTGGGAAGAGGGGTCGGAAGGGGAGGGATCCATTGGTGAATTTTGAGAGCATATTTGTCGGTGGCTTGGTGAAAGCTGGGAGGAAATTGGAGGCGACTAAGTTTGTAGAGAGGACAATGTGGGGTGGGGTAGACGTGCCGAGATTTGACTATAACAAGTTTCTGTACTATTTCTCGAATGAGGAGGGGGCAGTAATGTTTGAAGAGGTAGGCAAGAGATTGAGGGAGGTTGGAGTAATTGATCTTGCAGACATTTTGTCAGCCTATGGTGAGCACATGACCACCAGGGATAGGAGAAGGATGGCAATGAATGGACTTCTCAAATCGGTTTAGGATGTTTGTTCCCAATCATCATCTCAGGAGCTAGGCGCTTGTGATGTTGTATTGTACATCAAAGTAAGTATATTAGATAATCTACTCATGTAGTATTATTGTGGAGGAAAATGCAAATAATTCTTGCTTGCCTTCGTCTTTGTGGTTCTAAGGGTCAAATGGATTAGCATTGGGATGATCTGAGTATTTCCTTTTAGATGATCCATTCATGCTATGTTTGCAGCTTTGCAAGTTTGAATCAAGTCATTTGCACCGCAGTAGTTTTTTTTTTTATCAATATGATTGTGGTATGGTAGCATTAGTCAATAGTAGTTCCTTTTACTTTTGTTTTGTCTCATTTATCATTTCTTTTCCAGTGACTTTCTTTGCCAATAGCAATGTCTAATCTTCGTATTCTAAAGTTTAATGGAAGAAACACGCAAAGATCAGCTATATGGCAGCCTAATTCTTCATTCTTGGAGTCCTCACCAAAAAAGGTATTATTATATTGGTCCTAATTTTGGACCTAAACTTTATTATTATTATTTTTTGTGGGTATTTGCTAGGAACAAAGGAATCCTTGTGTTGCAAGGTACACTTCTAGAAATAAGATTTGTTTATGAAACATAACTTGATGCCAAAATATTAGAGCTTGAAGGTTCTAGTCAGTGTGGTTTTCATGAGGTTTGCTTTATTTGGGTTTTGTTGAGAAAAATCGATAGAGGCCGTTTTTAGACCAAAGGCATTCGCCCAGCTTTATTAGAAAGCGTATCGAACACCCATTAGTCCGGATACTAGGGATTCCAGTTTACAAGATAGAGTGCAACAGTAAAGAAGATTACAGACTTCGACTTCCTTTTCGAACCTTAACTCGACTAACCTGGGAGCTGAGCTCTAAAGCACCTAACAGATAGCTCACTCTTTCACACGACATACTTCACAAAAGCTACCACCACAAAGGGAAAGGAACTAAGACACTACTACGAGATAAGCTAATGCGCATTAGATGAGAGCAGGTTGATCATTTCTTCTGCTACCGGCTCCAACTTCGATTTCAGCAGCGGGCGCCATGACTTGATCAGCATCAAGGACTTGAAGATGATCACTTTAGGGGAAGTGAGAACCTTCTTGTTGATCGCCGTGTCATTCCTCGTCTTCCAGATAGTCCACAGCGCTCCTGCACAAATGAAAAGTGTCGATAGAGGCCGTGATGGGAGTCAAATAGATTTGTATTCTTTTGTAGCTGCTCTGTGCCTCCTTAGCAAACGCCGGCTTGTACCACGGCGACTCTGATGTTGCTTATCTAGAAGCTTAATCAGCTCCACCTCTGTGCCCATGCTGGCAGTGGCTTGTCTGTCTAGTGACAGCAGCCTGCTAAAGAATGTTGTAGTTGCTAGAAGTAGGTAGAAGTATGGCCAGTATGGCCTTGTAGCTGGTAGTGGTAGGTAGTGACCTCATTTACCTCAATTTGATTTTGTTGTAAGGATATAAGGAATATAAGAGGCTAGCTGCACCTGAATTCAGAATTCGGTAGCACCATTTGCATTGTGTCAATGTGTAAGTTATTGCTCTGTTCTCCACCACCTTCTACCTCCGGTGTGTGTGCACGCGCGCTACTAGTGGTAGTGGCATACCTATGCTCCTAAGCCAGCCAATAGACCATACACTGCCCCTACCTTCAATCCAGCGGCATTCACCTTGCGTGACCTTGTGCATCCCAAAACGGTAATCCCGATTCTTAGTTATTCTTTTGTGGGCAAACTCTTCATTCGTGTGAAAAGCAATGGAGTTAGGACAGGATGGAATGCCGAAGCTAAACATTTCAAGAGGAAGGGCCGATTCACACGAAGACTTGTCGCCAAGGCAAACGATCTAGCAAGATAAACAAGCCCTAACATTGATGTCCCTTGTTCAGCCCCACTGATGTCACATAGAAGAGTGAATCAGATGCTGAGGTTTATCGGGGGTTGATCATGTGTGCCACGGATCCTCCATTAGTACAAGCACCTGGCTCCATACCGTGCTGCGTCACCAATGGTATATGTGCGATGGCACCAACAAACACAAGATTGACGACATGAAAACTGTGTCATGGCGCACAAACAGATACACCGCAAAGAAACAGTTGTACACACATGAAGAATCAATGGTGATAGAGCCATCAAACTTGGATCAGAACCATGACTCGCTCCAATAATCTACGAACACAAAACAAATGAGGGTGCACAAGAATACAAATCCCATGTTATATGAATATCTTGATGAAGTGCAAGCATGTGACGCGCCAAGCCAAAAGGTTAAATAACATCATTTAGGAGATGTATGGGGAGAGAAGAACGTACCCGTAACATAACATGACTTGGAGAACCGGTAAGTGATAACTGATAATAATACTAGTTTAAAAACAGTAGATACAAAATCATTTATATTGATTGGTGATAAATACATAGTCTGCAGGGAAGCAATGAATGTGTGGGTGGAACATGCAAATGACATGAACAAGCTCTTATAGTTCTTCACATATTGCTAGGCGCAAAACCTGCAGTTCCACTGAGACATCAAGGTTGACATAGAGGGAGTAATACATAGCTTATTCTGGAGTCTAGCACGCAAGTAGAATATGCTTCTAAAGGATGAAAGAATACCAACTTTCGAGTGGGTGTTCCAAACCTTAAAAAAAATGCATGGGAGGAAGTAGAACAGGATGCATTATGACAGATATATAGGTTAGGATCAGTGGCGGAGCTGGACTGGCCCAACGCCTAGGGCCACTCCATGGGCTCATTTTGGTAGATTAATTGGGCCTCTTTGGAACAGTGTGCTACAGTGTAGAGAAAATGGGCCAACGCCTGGGGCCGTGGCCATAGTGGCCCTAGGCTTATATCCGCCACTGGTTAGGATAGTCGGGAAAGTTGAGCAATTGTACTTTTATGAGGCAGTGCATGACTAAATTTGGACATGGTTGGTGTTGTAATATATGACAACCCAAGATCAGCAAGAAAACCTGTACCATCAGCAAGAAGTATACTAGAAAGATCAATATTGTTGCTGACGTCAGCAAGAATTACACTATAAATACAAACTCTGTCATTAGTTCTTGCCATGTTGCCTCATTAGTGAGTGGTTCAGCATAGAATTAAGCTTTACCATGATCTATAGTCGGGAATGTTGGTGTTTTTCATTTGAAGAGGTATTTTGCATGTCTTCTCTCAAGTTCTATTGTGCCTCCCTTTATATTACTCTGCAAACTTTACCTATACATGATCTATGTGACATTTTGTCATATGCTTGTTAAGTTGGATATGCATCTGTATTGAGGCACACACACAGTCACTACAGAGGTGGGAGATGGAAGAAATACATTATTTTGGAAGGATAAATGGCTACATGGACAGAGTATTGCCCAGATTGCACCTAGACTAGTTGAATTGGTGCCTAGAAGAGTGGCTATAGCAGAAGGACTGCTTTTGACACCTTGACTGATTTGCAATGGGTTACTGATATCTGAGGGGCCTTGTCTGTTGTCGTCTTGGCTGATTACCTCAACCTCTGGGATCTAGTCTCTAACGTAATATTGCAGCCTGAAGTTGATGATTCCCATATTTGGCGTCTTTCCCATATTCGGTCATCATCTTAGGTGCTTGGGCTATCTGGATTGACCGCAATCGGTGTGTTTTCAACGGCATTTCCCCTTCTCTGACTGGTTATATCACTAGCTTTAGAGGAGTTGAGGTTTTGGAGTTTGGCTAGGGCTCGAGGTGTGTCTTATCTCCTTGCCCTTGCGCCGGTTGGTATTTAAAGTTTTATTAGTCGCGTGAGTTTTAGTTCTACTGAGTGTTTCGTGTGTGGGTGTGTGATCTGTATACGGCTCTAACACCCCCCCCCCCCCCCTTTTTCTTCTTAATATAATGATACGCAGCTCTCGTGCGTGTTCGAGAAAAAAAAAGACACAGTTATTTTTTTAAGGCGAAAACAGGGGGAGAGGATCCCCACCTGGAATTTCATTTATTAGGGCCTGCATTAGACCTGTCGGGTACTTAAAAGTTTCACATCATTGAACAACATAAGGAACACACAGGTTTAGCAATCCAATTGTGCAATTCTAAAGTTTATACACCCTTGGAAGTTTAGGGCCCTAACTGCACTTTATTCCTTACTTTTGTGTCACTGTTCATATTTCAAAAATTGTTCGCTGTTCAACTTTGGTGTTGTATGGGGTTTTCCGATCAATTTTTTATCATTGGCACAGGTTCTTTTAGAATGCCTTGTTTGTGTTCAAAATTGTGTTTGGATGCAGGGACTAAAGTTTAAGAGGTGTCTCATCGGATGTCACATGGGATGTCGCATAGGGTGTTCGGATACTAATAAAAAAACAAATTACAGAATCCGTCAGTAATCCGCGAGACGAATTTATTAAGCCTAATTAATCCGTCGTTAGCACATGTTACTGTAGCACCACATTGTCAAATCATGGACTAATTAGGCTTAAAAAATTTGTCTCGCAAATTAATCTCAATCTGTGTATTTAGTTTCATAATTAGTCTATATTTAATACTCCATGCATGTGCCCAAACATCCGATGGGATAGCGACTAAAGTTTAGGAGGTAGAACCAAACACCCCTGTGCAACTTGTGGTGGGTATCCAAGTGTGCCTGTTTGCAAGGTACCGTGTAGGTGCATTGAAGGTTGCTGACATGTGGGCTCACTCTCCCACCTGGACCACATATCAGTGACTTTCAAATTTTCAATGCACCTGCAGGCTGTTGGAGTATGTGTGTATTAAGGCCCATACATGGCCCATGTATGACTCCCATATAGCTACCCTTCCAGGGTTAGCCCAAGAAAAAGGAATTACAATTCTATCATGGTATCAGCTTAGGTTTTCCCTTTCCTCCCTCTCCCAGCCGCCAGGCAGGCAGCCGCCGCCGGCAGCCGCTGCCGCCATGGCCGGTGGCCCACCACCCTCCTCCCCCTCCCTCCTACTTCCACTGCTTCCCCCCTCTTCCTTCCACCTGGGCGCAAATCGCGAGCCGCGCGCGCCCCGGAGACCCAGCCCGCCGCCGCCGCTTCTCTTCTCGCCGCCGTGGCCCTTCCCGGCGCGGATGCGGGCTTCCCCGGCGCGACTGCGGGCCTCCCCGGCGCGGCTGCGGGCGGCGCGGCTGCGGACGGGGCGGATGCGGGCCTCCCCGGCGCGGATGCGGGCGGCGCGGATGCTCGCGCGGCTGCGGGCTTCCACCACGACGCCGCACGCGCGCGCGCGGACTTCCAGGCTCCTTTTCCCGCCCCGCCTCCTCTGCCATTTCACGCAGCGCCTCCACCGGACTCCGCCCTCGCAGCGGCTCTCGTCACCGCCCGGGCCGCTGCCGCGGAGGGCCAGGCACGCCTGCGCGCGGCGGCCCAAGCCTGGGAGCGGGAGCGCGATGCGGCCGATGTTCTGGCCGTCAGATCGCCGAGGCGGAGCAACTCCTCGTCCATCCGTTGTACCACGACACCACTGCCACCTCGTCTGCTTCACATCCGTCCCCTACAGTGGCTCTCTGGCCCAACTCGGCTGATCCCCTCGTCGCGCAGCTGCACTACCAAGCCGGTGGTGTCCAGAACATCCGGAGCCTGGTTCCTGTCGTCCTCGACCCTGAGTCGCCCTCCTACGCCCGCTGGCGGGACCTGGTCCTTCTCATCCTCCGCCGCTACGCCCCTCGACGACCACGTCCTCACCGACGCCCCGCCTGCGGCTCGAACCCCTTCATGGCTGCGTCTCGACAGCATCGTCCTCTCGTGGATCCTGGGGACCATCTCCCTCGACCTTCACGACCTCGTCCGCAGCACCCCTGAGAGCACCGCCCGCCGGGCCTGGCTGGCGCTCGAGGGCCAGTTCCTGGGCAACGCCGAAGCCCGGGCCCTGCGTCTCGACGCAAGCTTCCGCACCTTCGTCCAGGGCGACCTCTCCGTTGGCGAGTACTGCCGGAAGATGAAGACCATGGCAGACTCCCTCGGTGACCTTGGCTGGGCCGTGGAGGACCGGATCTTGGTCCTCAACGTCCTTCGCGGCCTCAACGAGCGGTACAGCCACCTCCGCACCTGGATTACCCGGCAGCGGCCCTTTCCCACCTTCCTCCAGGTCCGTGACGACCTTGTCATGGAGGAGCTCACTCAGGGCATCACGCCTGGGTCACTACCCGTGCCGGGGTCCTCGTCTCCCTCGACTGCTCTTGCCGCCACTCCTCCGCCACGTCCTTTCCGCTCCACCAGCGTCGTCCCTTCTTGGTCCTCCTCCTCCCGGGCCGAGCGGGGGTGGGGGGGGGGCCCGTGGCGGCCGTCGTCGACGCGGGGGGGGGGGGGGGCGTGGTGCGGGCCCTGGCCGTGGGAGTACTCCGACGGCTCCACGGGGTACACCCTGGCCCTCCTTCAACAACCCTTGGTCAGGGCGCATCTATATGTGGCCCTTCCGGGCTCCTGGGGGCGAGTCCTGGTCCACCGGCGGCCATGCTCACCGGCGCCGTCCCAGTCGCCCCGTTCTCGTCGCCGTGGGCTCCACCTACCTGGACCACGCCAGGGCCTGTCGGTTGGGACCCGACGGCTTTGGCCCGCTCTTTCGGCACCATGACCCTGACTCCTCCAGTCGGCCCAGACTGGATCGCCGACTCGGGTGCTACCTTCCACACCACCCCCAACCCTGGTATACTCTCTTCTGTTCATTCCTCCTTCCTCCCACCCTTCGTCTATCATGGTCGCCAATGGTTCGTGTCTTCCTGTCACTTCCGTGGGTGCCGCTCACACTCATGGACTCTTTTCGTCTTCCGGATGTCCTTGTTGCTCCCTCTATGGTTCACAACCTCCTTTCTATTCGTCGTTTTACAGCTGACAATTCATGTTCTGTTGAATTTGACTCATCTGGTCTACTGTGAAGGATTTGGCTTCCCGGCGTCCTCTTCTCCGATGTGACAGCACGGGGCCCCTTTACACCCTTCGGTTTCCTGCGTCTGCTTCCTCCGCTTCGCCCTCCGCTTCGTCAGCTGCTTTTGCCGCCACCACTTCATCCACTACATGGCACCGGCGTCTTGGGCATCCTGGCCGTAATGCTTTGACCCAGCTTAGTCGTAGTTCCGACATACCATGTACTCGGGCTCACGATGAGCACTTGTGTCAGGCATGCCAACTGGGCCGTCATGTTCGTCTTCCTTTCCCTACCTCCTCTTCCCATGCGACCCATATTTTTGATCTTGTACATTGCGACCTATGGACGTCACCTGTTATGAGCATTTCTGGCTATAAATACTATCTTGTCGTGCTTGATGATTTCTCTCATTATTCTTGGACTTTTCCCTTGCGTGCTAAGTCTGATGCATTCCCCACGCTTCTCCACTTTTTCGCCTGGGTGTCTACTCAGTTCGGCCTCACCATCAGGGCCGTTCAGTGTGACAATGGGCGTGAGTTCGATAACTCCAACTCTCGTGCTTTCTTCCTCTCTCACGGTGTGCAGTTACGCATGTCATGTCCCTACACCTCCTCCCAGAACGGTAAGGCTGAGCGCATGATTCGCACCACGAACGACACCATGCACACCCTTCTGTTCCAGGCTTCGCTTCCTGCTCACTTCTGGGCTGAGAGTTTGCACACCTCCACCTACCTCCTTAACCGCCTACCTTCCGTTGCCTGTCCGGCTCCCACTCCACACCACGCTCTCTTCGGTACCCCCCCTCGTTACGATCACCTTCGTGTCTTCGGGTGTGCGTGTTACCCTAACACCACTGCCACTGCTCCCCACAAGCTGGCTCCCCGTTCGACTCAGTGTGTCTTCCTCGGGGTACTCCCCCGGATCACAAGGGGTACCGTTGCTTTGACCTCACCTCTCGTCGGATCCTCATCTCTCGCCACGTGGTGTTTGACGAGTCCGTCTTCCCTTTCTCCACCACCTCCCCACCACCCCCCCTCCACCACCGACCTTGACCTCTTCTCCCTATTTCCCACTGACACGGGGACCAGCCACCATTGCCGTGTGTCCTGCAGGTACTCACTCCACCGTGCCCTTCGCCGGCTCGGGCTCCGGCTCGACGCACTCTGGTGCGGCCCCTGACCCTGCGCCCAGCGCGGGTCCGGCGGCGCTGGACTCCGGTGCTGCTCCTGGCCCTACGCCCTGCGCGGGTCCGGAGACCTCGGCTTCAGCACCTGCTGCGCGTTTCGCACAGCCGGTGCGTGTCTACCACCGCCGAGTGCGTCCGGCTCCGCTGCATCCGGAGCCGGCCCCGCCACCGGAGAATATCTTGTCTCTAGATCCAGTAGTCTTCTACTCAGATAGAAAACAACACTCTCTTTTCCTTCAAATTCTTGCATCAAGGTCGATCCAATTGTCTTGTCATCAGCCGATATGTACAACTTAAAAGGCTTACCATGCTGAGGAGGGACCAGCACAGGTGGATACTTTATGTATTCTTTTATCTCTTCAAATGCCCTTTGTTGTATGTCACCCCACTTGAATTTTGATCATTTTTTAACTTCAACAAGGGAGAAAATGGCAGGATCCTTTTCGACAAATTTAAAATGAATCTTCTGATGAAATTGATCTTATCAAGCAGAGATTGCAACTCTATTTTAGTAGTCAGGGGAACTGCTACATCAATTGCTTTTATGCTTTTTTGACCAACTTCGATTCCTCTCTCGTGGACCATAAATCCCAAGAATTGCTCAGCTGACACTCCGAAAGCACACTTATTAGGATTCATCTTTAGATAATGTTTTCTTGTGCATTCCAGAGTTTCTCACAAATCAGCTAGGTGCTCTTTGTACCCCTTGGATTTTATCATCACATCATCGATGTAGATTTCAATAATTCTATCGATCAACTTATGGAAAATGTAATTCATCACCCTTTGATAAGTTACAACAGCATTCTTTAGACCAAAGGTCATCACAACCCACTCGAACAGACCGATTATGCTAGGGCACCTAAAAGTGATCTTTGCTATGTCTTCCACAGCCATGAAAATTTGATTGTATCCTGCATTGCAGTCCATGAAGCTAATAACCTTATGCCCGGCTGCTGCATCCACTAACATATTAGCTATCGGCATTGGATAACCATCCATGGGTGCGGCCTTGTTCAGATCCCTAAAATCAATGCAAACTCTCTATAGGGACAACATTCGATATCCACTCTGTATATCGGCATGGTCGGATAAACTTTGCTTCTAGTAACCTTTCAATCTCCTTTTTATGTCATCAAGTACGTTCAGGTTGAATCTCCTTGGAGCTTGTTTAAATGGACGATATCTAGGTTTGATTGGCAACCGATGTTTAATAATTGACCGGTCTAAACTAGGCATCTCATAGTATTCCCAAGCAAAGCAGTCTTTAAATTCCTTTAATAAATTAATTAATTCCTGCTTATACTCTGGTTCCAACTTAGTACTTATATACGTCGGCCTAGGTCTATCTCTAGAACCAATATCTACTTCTTCCAATTCATCGACCGACGTGAAGCCATGTCCTAGTTTACCATCTGTACCATCTATTAGATTATCCATTAAGATAAATTTTCAAAGTCGACTGCTTGGATTGGCTGTTGGCTTTCACCATTGACTCTGAATTCTGATGGCAATAGAAAAGTCATTTGGATATTGGCCGATGGTTGCTTTATATCGGCTGTTTGCTTAGCACGCCATACTAGAGGCTTGCCGGATGCTTGAGCCTGTTTTATCTCTTTATTCCTTAGGCATTGCACCCTTCTCTTCTGGCTTCTTGTTAAGCCTCCTAGACACCATTGGTCTTCCTGCCAAACATATTTTCTTTCATTGCCTTCTTCTTCATACCCAGCCCAGTCTTGGTCAACAACTTATTTTCCAAGCCGATCATGAACACTTTTATTTTTAAGCGCCGATCCATGTTATTATTATGATATACATCTGGAGCATGGATAGACCGGTGGTTGGTTTGAGATTGCCTAAACTTCCAATATTGATTACTGCATTCTAGACGGTCATATCTGGTAGGCAACTTTAAACCTTCATTCCAGCAATGTTAGAAGAAAGGACAATTCCAATGTGATTCAGCTTATTTCCTTTCGTATCTCTCTTTTTCCAGTTGACGCTGGTATTCTTGATCCTTTAACCAATGCTGATAATCCTTTTCCTTCTACCATTGCCACTTATTCAATAGAATCTGAGATGTAACTCACAGCTTTGTCGCCCCTGCTTTTGACGTTCCTCCCTACTCATATCGACTCTTTTGCTTATTGTGATGCCTCCTAATCTCTCTGTATTCGTCAGCTGATATTTGCATCTTAGGATCGACTGCTCTAGCTTCTCTTGATTTGGTCAATGTTAGAACCTTAGTTTTTCCTTTGATCAGTCTAGCATCAATCATGTTTTGATCTCCTAGGAAAGGATTATCATCAACTTTCATTTTCTGAGGCGTGTCAAATTTGAGCCTTCCTTGCTGAATAGCCATCTGTATATGCTGCTAGAAAATTCTGCATTCATTGGTGGAATGAGAAGTAGCGTTATGGAACTTATAGAATTTCTTATTTTTCAACTGATCAGGGGGCAACATAACAAGACCATCGGGCAACTTGATCTGCCCCTTCTCAAGCAAGAAATCGAAGAGCTTGTCTGATTTGGTGACATCAAAGTCATAGCTCTTCTCAACTCCTCTTCTCCAAGGATTTGGCACCATTACTGTTTTCTTGCCCCAATTCCATTCAGCCGCAGCAACCTCCTCTTCTTCATCTTCATAGCCGTTATCGACTGAGTCTGGATTGTAAGCCTCAGCCACTGTGGTACTCTTCTGAAATCGGGTATCTCTGCGCATACTATAGAATTGGCTATTGAGCGCTACCACTCGTTGAGCCAATTGACCCAAGTTATCAAATTCTTGTCCCAACAGTTTCTCTTTCCACATTAGCAGCATTTCTTGAATAGCTAAAGCAGCTAGTTGATCATCAGCCAAGTTTAATGAGAAGCACAAGTTCCTAGTTTCTTGGAACCTCTAAAGAAACTCAATGCTCGATTCATTAGTCTTCTGTCTTATAGTTATCAAATCGGTAATCTTCTTTTCTCCAGTCCTAGTGTAAAAATATGTATGAAACTTCTTCTCTAGGTCAGCCCAATTGGCAATGAAATTGACTGGTAGTGATGAAAACCAAGTGAAGACTGGCCCTGACAAGGACAAGGAGAAGAAATGAACTCGATGGACATCCTCAACTGATGCTTCATCTAATTGCATAAGATACTGACTGACATGTTCTATCATGCTTGTACTATCTTGGCCAGTAAACTTAGCGAACTCTAGGAGTCTATAATTTGTGGGAAGAGCGACCAAATCATACCATTCTAGATATGGGTGTTTGTATGACAAGGTCAACCCTTTTGGCTTTAGACCAAACTGATTATTCATCATCTCAGTCACCCTCAACAACTCGTCAGCATGTGAATTTGGATTCCTTTGTACTTGCTGACCCATCTGTGGATTGAAATCTCGTGTGCCTTAATACCTTGGATTTAAAATTATGTGAATAGTGTTATAATCTGTGCCATAGTGATATCCTTGTGGAATCTCTATCTGCTGGGTCCTTTGCTAGCTTGCTGCTTGAAGTCTCTGATTGTAGACATGAGGATCTATATTTCTATGGATCCTTTGAATTAATGGTGCTATTTTTTGAACCGACGATGGTATATGACCTGATATGCCAAAATTGATCATCTGGCTCTAACCTTGCCCCATCGGCTATTGCACATGATGTACTGGTGGTCTAGGATTATACTGTATCTGATTCATAGTAGTACTCTAAGCTTGTTTAGATAAACCCTGAACTGCCTGGACATCACCATTACCAACTGCCTGGACATCACCATTACCAGCTGGTGCTGCTCCTTAATGGCTGGTACCAACTTGATTAGTCTCTTGGGTCAATGGATCTAGAATATTGTAATAGACCGGTCCACCTTGACCAACTAGAAATCCATGAATCACCTCTTTCATGGCGTTGTGGAATATGTCCAAGAAAGCTTCGTTATGGCTTGATATGGCATCATGAATAGATTTGTCTACAACTTTCGTAAAGAAATGCCTGTCTTCAGCTTTGGCTGTATCTGTCTACCCGTGCAATAGAACTCTTGGTAGTAGAAATTTCTGAACAATTATGTTGTCACATGTCTTGGTGTAGGACAACAAATATTTGTTCTGAAACTCTTCTATAGCTTTGCTGATGACATATTTATCTCCATCAGGTAGATCTTCATAATGTATCATAAGGATGTCATTGTTGTGGTGAACCGCCATGATGATTGTGGGGTCCCACTGGGTGTGCCAGAAACATGTGTCGACACAGAATTTTTGCCCCGTGCCGAGGACACACGAGCAAGCCGGAAGGGTCCACTCGATGGAGCTAGAGATCCGCCTAGCTTCAGCATAGGGATGGTCAATCCTGTGCACTCCTCCCGAGATGTGTCAGTCAATTTGACCTTGTAATTGACAAGAAGAAAAAGTTTATCAGTAATTAAGGGTGGAACATGCCGGTGTTGCCAGACAGTCCTAAATGTGCGGCTCTGAGAGCTGATATGAAAGGAGATGGACTAAACAGTCGATTCTAGCATATTTATAAGAATAAATTAGTTAAAACTCATGGGGTTGTATAAGAAGAATCGGTTATCGTTTAAGATGAATATTATTTTTTAGATAAATATTGGTCAATGGCAATAATATATTAATAATAATTAGTTTATACTGAGCTAATGACTACAAGTAACTGAACCCCTTTTATAAAAGAAACAGTTCATCATTATTCAACCATTTAATAAAGATAAATCTAATGAACATATTAGATCTCATCTATCGCTATGACCAGTGGGGTATGAGGCAGAATCATACAGGCCATAGAAACAACAATAGACTTGACGATCCTAACTTATTACTAATATCAGTGGAGCATGAGGCAGAATCATGCAGGCCATAATACAATAATAAGATCATGGGGCTAACACATCTTTCAACCTATCGCTACTTCAACGGTCTCGTGATGTGAACTGTTCGTGAAAGCACTCGATATTGGCTAAAACAGCCGATTTAGGCATAGCGCACAGTTAAGATCATATCATCTCAGGAACAGATCTACCAAATAATAATCCCCACTCTATGGTGCTAACAGTGGGGTGAGAGGCAGAATCACATAGGCCGTGATAATGGGTCATGGAACGGTTTTCGCTAACCAATAGATCTACTCAAGATCAGCCACATCTTAACCGTACGCTATGCACAATTAAGATTGATATAAAACAGCCGATAAAACATAACTCATCGTTTAAAGTGCAGATTAGATCAAATTTGGATTAGCAAACGATGGGTTAAATAAGATATAAGACCGATCTAGTTCAATCACAATCAGGCAAAGTGATATTGCTGTAATTAAATAAATAATAGAAGCAATAAACAATATCGGTAACGTAATGAATCTATCCGAAGGAACAACACCCTTAGATAGAACCGATAACTTGACCTTAATCTAGTTCGAGCAGTGGAGGTCGACCGAATCGATGCAGCCTTACTTGAACTAGACAAGAGTCGATAACTAACTTATACTAGAGTAGCAGAGGAGGTCGACCGGATTGATGCAGCCGTACGAACATAGGTATAAGCCATGATAGTACTTATAGACAATTAGTGGAGGTCGACCGGATTGATGCAGCCATACTTACTGAAGAACTCGCCAAGATCTACTCTACTCCTACTCCTACTCCTAAGGGGTGGCTGGAGCCAAAAATTTAAATAACTGATATTTGATTGATTGTGTTTTTTTACAATAGCCGGGGTTTGATATTTATACCTGGGACCTACGCATGACTCCTATCTAAGCATGACTCATCACAATCTTTGGCCCTAAGAGAAAACATTCCAAATTTAAGATAACTTGGACTCTAATCTTTCCCTTTTTGTAGAGTCCAATATGTCTTGTCCCAGCGCTGATCATAGCCTTTGTCGTTATCTGCTGGCGCTACCTAAAGAAAGTCAATTCTAGTGCTGCATTCGAATCAGCTGGTTCCGATCTGCATGCAATTGATTCCTTGATAATATGATCTTGGGAGCTTTTGAGTCCCTATGACTCTTCTTCTAAATTTTGGTGTAAACACATGTCCCCCAATTTTGGGATAAAAGTAATTTTATTCCAAAATTATTATGTCTATATCCCCGATAGGTCCGCAGTCATGGGTAGAGAATCTTGATCTAGGGTCTACAGTTTGTTGTCGCCTATGTCAGCTCATGAGCCCATGTTTCAAAACTTTTTACGAGAGCATCATTGCTTCACGGGCACTTGGATTCATCTTTCCAGACCAGCTATAAAATGTCTATCCGACCCTAGCGAGAGCAACTCAACAATTCAACCATGTTTCTCTTCTATCTGCCCCCTCGAGTGCTTACGACTCCACCGGATCCTCCATGGTTTATCTTTTTGCTATGAAGATCTTGAGCGGTTAGAAAAATTCTTGTGCATAGGGTGATTATGTTGCTCATTCTAGCGCCTTGTCGAGTAAGAGGACCAGCTATTGCGGTTGGAAGAATTCTTGTGATATCATCTGAGTCTTCTCTCCATGCTCGCAAAGCTATTCTAGTGTTTGCAATGGCTAAAATGTGTGGACACCTTGATGTAGACTAGGCCCGATCTTCTGAAAGGTATGATAGCGTCGATTGGTGGAGACTCGATGTTCATGATCTAGGCTTCAAACCAAGACTAATTCAGACCCCGCAACCATTACACCACTGCTCCATTGGTTATCAACCACGCGATCGCGATTGACCTCGCCGAGAAGGCTTTCCTGCAAGCAAATCGAAAACACAAGCAAGAACGGGATAAACGCAATCTGAAGAAC
This sequence comes from Miscanthus floridulus, assembly GCF_019320115.1. Classification (NCBI taxonomy): domain Eukaryota; kingdom Viridiplantae; phylum Streptophyta; class Magnoliopsida; order Poales; family Poaceae; genus Miscanthus; species Miscanthus floridulus. The sequence continues at coordinate 112,575,133 of NC_089583.1, read as the reverse complement.
TCGTCGAGATCTACTCTACTCCTGCTCCTAAGGGGTGGCCGAAGTCGAAAAAGTAAATAACTGGTATTTGATTGATTGTGTGTTTTTTATAATAGCCGAGGTTTGATATTTATATCCGGGACCTACGCATGACTCCTATCTAAGCACGACTCATCACAATCATTGGCCCTAAAAGAAAATATTCCTAATTTAAGATAACTTGGACTCTAATCTTTCCATTTTTGTAGAATCCAACATGTCTTGTCCCGGCGCTGATCGTAGTCTTTGTCGTTATCTGCTGGCGCTGCTTGAAGAAAGTCAATTCCAGTGCTGCATTCGAATCAGCTGGTTCCGATCTGCACGTAATTGATTCCTTGATGACATGATCTTGGGAGCTTTCGAGTCCCTGTGACTCTTCTTTCAAATTTTGGTGTAAACACAAAGTTATGCTACCCAAACAGCTCCACTAAATAAGCATTGCATACCCTTGAGAGTCTTTTTATTTCTCTCTTGTCGGGTAAGTCTAGTTGAGTACATTCGAGTACTCAGGATTTATCCCACCATGTTGCAGGTGAAGTTTTCAGTTGCTGAAGATGGTGGCTAACCGTCGGTGGGCTCGACGACTCTATATTTATTTCTCGTCTATATGCTATTATTGGAGGATGTTACTTATGCTAGTAGTGTATTTGAGACTTACGTTATTATAACCAATTTAAAGCTATGTTGTTGTAGCTATCATATTTATAAACTTGGCAATATATATTATTATTTGTGAACTCAATTGTAAATATTATTTTCGCTGTAACTCCGTGTATGTGATATGTATTTGCTTAATCTATGGCGATCTTGATTGTAATGTGGATTTACCGAGGTCTTTCATGACACTCGACGGACTACCAGATTTATATAAGTAAAAGTATGTGCGAATCAACATATTAAATAGAAACTCAATCGAATAAATTGGACGGCTCTGTCGCAGCCGTAGTCGTAGCCTCGCAGGGGCGTTCCTCGCGTAGCCTGCTGGTCTCGTGGACGCCGATAGTGCGCCTGCCGTCTGTGCCATGTTCGGTCCCTGCTCGGTGATGAGATACGCACACCTCTAGGTGCAGTCCCTGATGATCGAGCTCTAGGTGGCTGTGCAGGAAAGCTACATATGTGGTGAAATCTGTTTGTACAGGAAAGCTGCACTTCCTCCTATGGCTGTTTGTATAGAAAATTAGACAGGAAGCACAAGTGCTTAGAATTTGTTCGAATTGTTTCTTCCTGATACTACACAAAATGTGAAGCATTCATATCAGCTGTGCAAGATGAATAACTAAAACTTCAATCGTATATGCTCTGTTCTTCCTGAAACTAGCTTGTGACTCTAATTCTACTTCAATTCATGCACACTACATCAAATAACATTAGCAGGGGCAGCTCTAAAGATTTTGTAGGGGCAGTTTGCCCAGCCACCCCTACCCAAACGCCTCTACAAATCATGTATTTGTAGGGGCGGTTTTAGATCGTTCCTACAAATCAATTTATAGAGGTGGCTGGTGTTATCAGTCGCCCCTACAAATCAATTTCCATAAATCACAAAAAAGAGGTAAAAAATAGTAATTTTTTTTAATCCGAGAAGATCCCCATCAGCAATCACCATCCACTCTATAGTTGTAACATTTTTTTCACGATTTTTGCACACTTTGCAAAAGGCCGGGATTTGAACCCGCAACCTTTCCCTCGCGGACAAACTTCTATACCACTGCACCAGTGCACCTCATGATCAATTGTGTCTACCATCCATTTTGGTTCCCCACATATTATACAAAACTGAGCATAAATTGATTGTTTGAGGTCATAAACTAATTCAAATGAAAAAGTTGTCAACTACAAAGTTTTATAACTTGTCGAGATCTACAACTTTCATTTTGGTAGTTTCTCCATCCGAGGTCACTTATAAAATTTGAATTTCAAATTTGAGAAATTCGAACGTAGTTTTCTATGACAAGATGATTTCAAATGAGAAAGTTGTCAACTACAAAGTTTCATCACTTTTCAAGATCTATAACTTTCATTTTTATTGTTTGTCTATCCGAGATCGTTTAAAAAATTAAAATTCTAAATTTTTAGAAATTCAAACGTAATTTTCCTTGACAAAATGTTTTCAGATCAAAAAGTTGTCAACTACAAAGTTTCACAACTTTTCGAGATCTACAACTTTCATTTTGATTGTTTCTTCATCCGAGGATCATTTACAAATTTTGAATTTTAGTGCTTAATTTTTAATACTCGGTGTCTATTTGTAGGGTCTGTTCAATAGGCGGTTGGATATAGAGCCGCTCCTACAAATCGGTCCATTTGTAGGGGCGGCTGATAATATCGGCCGCCCCTACAAATCTATTTGTAAGGGCGGCTTATTTGACAATCATTTATAGAGGCGGCTTAATATAGAGTCGCCCCTATAAAGAAAAAGAGGTATTGCTATAAATCATTTTTGTAATAGTGACGCAAACAGAACCATGGGTTTGTGACAATGAGTTGCATGACGACGAGGACAACAACGGCGTAATGTTGGCCCCGCGCTAGCCACCACGCTCGTCGCACGCTTCACCTCGGTTGGAGGCTGGATTGTTTATCGCCGCCGCCGCTGCTCGTCTCTGGCTCGTCACCATCTCGGCACCACCGCCCAAGGCCGGCGATAGGAAGGTGGTGCCGGTCGACGAGGCCGAGCTAGAGGAGAAGCATGTACTGACACTCGGAATTTGGAAGACGGCTAAATTATTCTCCTGAATCTCTCTTTGCAGTGACCACCGGGCTCAAGAAAATCGCCGCTCAACCCTCACGCCAGAAACCGAAGAGCATGCGCACCTCGCGCCAAAAACGCTAGCAACAACGCTATGGTGCTTCGACGACTCAGACACAAAGGAAGCCTGGTGGGAGTCGGTTGCCGTTGGATCTCTGTGAACAGTCGGATGCTAGCCTGACCTGTAGAGAGCAGTCGCTGCCGTGACTGCAGAGGATCTTGTTTAGCAGCAAGAGTTGCCTGATTGCGTCACGTCGTTTCTTTGCAACTTGCACGAAATCTTAAAGGTATCGATGTTTTGCATGTCGTTGGAAAGGGGCTGTTTAGCTAGGCGGCGCTTCAGTGTCACAGCAACTCCAAGAAAATGTGTAAAATTAGATGGTTGTATTCATGATTTAGCCTGCCTCTAAAATAAAAACCTCTCAAATGAGAGAAAATTCCAATAGCCTTTCCGGTTACCATTCTATATATTTTCCACGCCATGTGTTTTCAAAAGGGCCAACTACCAGCGGCGTGAGGGAATACGCCCCGGGAGGCGGAGGCTAGTGGTGCTGGTGTGGTATTTAGCATTGGATATCTCCGGAATAGATGGCTTGTTATTTTAGAATATAAGATATGGACTCTTCTTTCTTTCTAAAATAGTTAAATATGGATTTCACAACACGGATACATGTTCTCTTAGAGTTGCTCTTGCGAGCTGCCTCCGGTATCTGAATACGGCGTTGGATGGAAACTCCAGTATACCGTCTCCGTTGGAGAAATAGTAAAGTTAGAGTAAATTGAAGGAGTTGTATTTGACTTATGGTATGTAGACATGTGTCTTATTGTATATATATGGTAGAATTTTAGTCAAGAATACTGTTTTTATATATTTTTAAAGTGGTTTACCTTAAACCTGACTTTGATCCGCTTCTTTTTTCATTCGGAATAGTATTTTCTCTCACAAATTCCTCCAGCATTCCTTCAAACCATCCAAATTCCTCCAGAATTCCTCCAAGCGATGAGGCCCATTTGGTTTCATGTTGAGTGAGCCTCGCTTGTATCAGAGATCCAGGCTTAGCACGTACAACTTTTGTTATTCGGTTATTGTTTTTATTTAGGCCTTGTTAAAATTCAGAGCTAAAGTTTAGGGATATCACGTCGGGGTGTCACATGTGAGTATTTGATAGTAATAATAAAATAAATTACAGAAGTCCTCAATACTCCGCGAGACGAATTTATTAAGTCTAATTAATCCGTCACCAGCATATGTTCATTGTATCTTTACTGTAGCACCACAATGTCAAATCATGGACTAATTAGGCTTAAAAAATATGTCTCGTAAATTATTTCGTAATCTGTATAATTAGTTATTTTTTAGTCTATATTTAATACTCCATGTATGTATCAAATATCTGATGGGATATGAACTAAATTTTAGGAGAGGAACTAAACAAGGCCTTAGGTGATGTCTAAATCCAGTGAGTAAAGTTTAGGGATATCACATTGGGTGTCACGTCGGAGTGTTACATGAGAGTATTGGGATAGTAATAATAAAACAAATTATAGAAGTCATCAGTGATCCGCGAGACGAATTTATTAAGCCTAATGAATCTATCATTATCATATGTTTATTGTAGCACCGCATTGTCAAATCATGAACTAATTAGACTTAAAAAATTCGTCTCATAAATTAGTTATAATCTATTTAATTAGTTATTTTTTAGTCTATATTTAATACTCCATACATATATTCAAACATCTGATATGATAGAGAATAAACTTAAAAAAATAAACTAAACAAGGCCTTAGTCAAGCCACAAGGAGACGTTGTTTGGTAGTTCTCTTGTCCCGCACTAGTGCAATAGTACTCTCTCATCCGGCATCTCACGCGCAAGTACGCTACACCATGGCATCCTGATCCAACAGAAACGAGAAAAATTCTCGTATCCACAGAGTGAGCATCAGGCGCCCGTTTTGCATGGCCTAGAACAGGTGCAATTGGCTAGCACAACCAACCAATAGTGCGCTAGCTACATGTGGGTGGGTGGGGTGGCGGGGGGGGGGGGGGGGGGGGGGGGGGGGGGGTGTTCTAGTTGGGCTGAAATCGGCCACCCAAACACGGCCCTTGCACCCTCTAACTGACACACATGCTACTATGATCTAGATGAGATGTATTATCGTGAATGTGGTAGGGTCTGGCAAAAGCTCCGAGCTCCAATAAGACCCTACCACACATCCGCGGCAACTCGTCCCTCCTACTGCCATAGACCATAGTTAACGTCATTGCCTACTTTCCAACTCTATCCACTCAATATCCTCCATAGTCCATTTGACTGCCTAGAACAGTGGCGCCATTGTCCCATGCTCAATTATTACTGGTTAGTACTAGTGAAAACGGCATGGATATTTTTCGATCATATTCGAGATCGGAATTCGTTTAGAAAGGTTCACATCAAATCGTATATTTAAGATATCGATATCAAATCTGGTATGGTTGACACTATCCGTGTTCGAATTCCAAATCTAAACAGAAATATAAAAACAAATGTAATATCAATTATATCCATCCGTATCCTATCCATTTTCATGTACATAGACACCGATGAGTATGATTTGGCACCTGCACGGTCGCACCTAATATGCATCCATTTCCTATCCTAATAATCTATTGAGATATTAGCAGTCTGTTTCGCTTATTGGTTTCAGCCAGGGCTTATCAGCCAGCCAACAGTATTTTCCTCTTACAATAATTCAGCACCAGAAATCAATCTGCGAACAGGTTCTAGGTCCTGTTGCCACAGTGTAGCTTAGGCAAAGTGGTGCAGCTTTTCTCCTCCCCCGTGGGCTAAATCATACAGAAAAGCATTCGCGAGCCATGGACGTGTAACCCACAATGCACAAATGAGGCCCATACACGCGCACGGGCCACACGGCCCAACTCCCACAAGCCGCTGTGCACTTAACGTCAAAACACGATCCTACGGCCCAGATTCCGCTCGATCGATCGCACCTCGCACGGCACTGTGCCCAGCCGGCATCCGCGCCGTTTTCTCGCGCTCTGAGGCTGAAGTCGCTGAACCGCCTGACCGCCTCGCCCTTCGTCGGATCACCAACGACCGAAGCCATACGATGCCTCCCTGTCCCCGCCACCGCCTCCTCTTTTTCAGCCGCCACCTCTCCACCTCCACGCCGTCTCCCGCGCCGGCCCCCGTGCCTAAGCCCACCGACCCGGCGCTGCTGCTCCGCCTCTGCACGATCCTCTACCAGCAGCAGCACGACCCCGACGACGCGCTGCGCCGCCGCCTCTCCGCGCTGCCGCTGCCCGCCGACATTCGCGAGCTCTTCCTCCAGGCCTCCGCGCGGTTCCCGCTCTCCTGGCGCCCCGTGCACCGCCTCCTCGCGCACCTCTCCACCCTCCACCGCGGCGCCGGCGACGGCGACGGCGGAGGCGGAGGCGCTGGGTTCCCACACTCCCCCGCCACCGCCGCCCGCCTCCTCGACGTCCTCGCCAAGTCCGGGAACATCGACCTGCTCCACTCCACGCTCTTCTCGCTGCCCCGCAGCCTCCTCTCCGCCGCGGCACTCCTCTCCGCCGTGCGGGGGCTCGCCCCCGCCCGCGAGGTCGGGAAGGTCGCCGCGCTCGTGACGCTCTTCCCCGAGTGCCACCGCGCTCGGGTCCTCACGTTCGTCACCGAGATCGCGTGCTCGGAACCGTGCAGGCTCCCTGACGTCGCGGAGAAGGCGATCAAGCGCGCCGAGCACCGGCATGGAGTCGCGCGCACCGGCAGGTGCTGCGACCTGCTGGTCGTAGCGTACTGCCGCGCGGGGTCTCTCGCGGACGCGTGCAGGGTGTGGAATGGCATGGAGAAGCGCGGCCTCGAGCCGGGTGCCGCGGCGTACCAGGAGATCGTGGTAACCATGTTCAAGAACAACCGCGTAGGCGACGCCATGAAGATGTTCGACGGAATGCGGAGGAGCGGAGTGCCGGACAAAGGAGGCGGCTGCTGCTGCGCGGTGGTGTCTTGGCTGTGCAAGGAAGGGAGGGTGTGGGGCGCGTACATGGTGTTGGCAGAAATGGTAAAACGAGGTCTGGAAGTGGATGGTGAGGTGCTGGGAGATTTGGTGTATGGGCTGATGGTGAGGAGAAGAGTGAGGGAAGGATACAGGGTGTTCCATGGCGTTAAGGAGAAGGACATTGCTCTCTACCATGGGTTGATGAAGGGATTGCTGAGGATCAACCGAGCAGGGGAGGCCACCGAGGTATTCAGGGAGATGATCACCAGGGGATGTGAACCGAACATGCACACTTACATCATGTTGCTTCAGGGACACCTTGGGAAGAGGGGTCGGAAGGGGAGGGATCCATTGGTGAATTTTGAGAGCATATTTGTCGGTGGCTTGGTGAAAGCTGGGAGGAAATTGGAGGCGACTAAGTTTGTAGAGAGGACAATGTGGGGTGGGGTAGACGTGCCGAGATTTGACTATAACAAGTTTCTGTACTATTTCTCGAATGAGGAGGGGGCAGTAATGTTTGAAGAGGTAGGCAAGAGATTGAGGGAGGTTGGAGTAATTGATCTTGCAGACATTTTGTCAGCCTATGGTGAGCACATGACCACCAGGGATAGGAGAAGGATGGCAATGAATGGACTTCTCAAATCGGTTTAGGATGTTTGTTCCCAATCATCATCTCAGGAGCTAGGCGCTTGTGATGTTGTATTGTACATCAAAGTAAGTATATTAGATAATCTACTCATGTAGTATTATTGTGGAGGAAAATGCAAATAATTCTTGCTTGCCTTCGTCTTTGTGGTTCTAAGGGTCAAATGGATTAGCATTGGGATGATCTGAGTATTTCCTTTTAGATGATCCATTCATGCTATGTTTGCAGCTTTGCAAGTTTGAATCAAGTCATTTGCACCGCAGTAGTTTTTTTTTTTATCAATATGATTGTGGTATGGTAGCATTAGTCAATAGTAGTTCCTTTTACTTTTGTTTTGTCTCATTTATCATTTCTTTTCCAGTGACTTTCTTTGCCAATAGCAATGTCTAATCTTCGTATTCTAAAGTTTAATGGAAGAAACACGCAAAGATCAGCTATATGGCAGCCTAATTCTTCATTCTTGGAGTCCTCACCAAAAAAGGTATTATTATATTGGTCCTAATTTTGGACCTAAACTTTATTATTATTATTTTTTGTGGGTATTTGCTAGGAACAAAGGAATCCTTGTGTTGCAAGGTACACTTCTAGAAATAAGATTTGTTTATGAAACATAACTTGATGCCAAAATATTAGAGCTTGAAGGTTCTAGTCAGTGTGGTTTTCATGAGGTTTGCTTTATTTGGGTTTTGTTGAGAAAAATCGATAGAGGCCGTTTTTAGACCAAAGGCATTCGCCCAGCTTTATTAGAAAGCGTATCGAACACCCATTAGTCCGGATACTAGGGATTCCAGTTTACAAGATAGAGTGCAACAGTAAAGAAGATTACAGACTTCGACTTCCTTTTCGAACCTTAACTCGACTAACCTGGGAGCTGAGCTCTAAAGCACCTAACAGATAGCTCACTCTTTCACACGACATACTTCACAAAAGCTACCACCACAAAGGGAAAGGAACTAAGACACTACTACGAGATAAGCTAATGCGCATTAGATGAGAGCAGGTTGATCATTTCTTCTGCTACCGGCTCCAACTTCGATTTCAGCAGCGGGCGCCATGACTTGATCAGCATCAAGGACTTGAAGATGATCACTTTAGGGGAAGTGAGAACCTTCTTGTTGATCGCCGTGTCATTCCTCGTCTTCCAGATAGTCCACAGCGCTCCTGCACAAATGAAAAGTGTCGATAGAGGCCGTGATGGGAGTCAAATAGATTTGTATTCTTTTGTAGCTGCTCTGTGCCTCCTTAGCAAACGCCGGCTTGTACCACGGCGACTCTGATGTTGCTTATCTAGAAGCTTAATCAGCTCCACCTCTGTGCCCATGCTGGCAGTGGCTTGTCTGTCTAGTGACAGCAGCCTGCTAAAGAATGTTGTAGTTGCTAGAAGTAGGTAGAAGTATGGCCAGTATGGCCTTGTAGCTGGTAGTGGTAGGTAGTGACCTCATTTACCTCAATTTGATTTTGTTGTAAGGATATAAGGAATATAAGAGGCTAGCTGCACCTGAATTCAGAATTCGGTAGCACCATTTGCATTGTGTCAATGTGTAAGTTATTGCTCTGTTCTCCACCACCTTCTACCTCCGGTGTGTGTGCACGCGCGCTACTAGTGGTAGTGGCATACCTGTGCTCCTAAGCCAGCCAATAGACCATACACTGCCCCTACCTTCAATCCAGCGGCATTCACCTTGCGTGACCTTGTGCATCCCAAAACGGTAATCCCGATTCTTAGTTATTCTTTTGTGGGCAAACTCTTCATTCGTGTGAAAAGCAATGGAGTTAGGACAGGATGGAATGCCGAAGCTAAACATTTCAAGAGGAAGGGCCGATTCACACGAAGACTTGTCGCCAAGGCAAACGATCTAGCAAGATAAACAAGCCCTAACATTGATGTCCCTTGTTCAGCCCCACTGATGTCACATAGAAGAGTGAATCAGATGCTGAGGTTTATCGGGGGTTGATCATGTGTGCCACGGATCCTCCATTAGTACAAGCACCTGGCTCCATACCGTGCTGCGTCACCAATGGTATATGTGCGATGGCACCAACAAACACAAGATTGACGACATGAAAACTGTGTCATGGCGCACAAACAGATACACCGCAAAGAAACAGTTGTACACACATGAAGAATCAATGGTGATAGAGCCATCAAACTTGGATCAGAACCATGACTCGCTCCAATAATCTACGAACACAAAACAAATGAGGGTGCACAAGAATACAAATCCCATGTTATATGAATATCTTGATGAAGTGCAAGCATGTGACGCGCCAAGCCAAAAGGTTAAATAACATCATTTAGGAGATGTATGGGGAGAGAAGAACGTACCCGTAACATAACATGACTTGGAGAACCGGTAAGTGATAACTGATAATAATACTAGTTTAAAAACAGTAGATACAAAATCATTTATATTGATTGGTGATAAATACATAGTCTGCAGGGAAGCAATGAATGTGTGGGTGGAACATGCAAATGACATGAACAAGCTCTTATAGTTCTTCACATATTGCTAGGCGCAAAACCTGCAGTTCCACTGAGACATCAAGGTTGACATAGAGGGAGTAATACATAGCTTATTCTGGAGTCTAGCACGCAAGTAGAATATGCTTCTAAAGGATGAAAGAATACCAACTTTCGAGTGGGTGTTCCAAACCTTAAAAAAAATGCATGGGAGGAAGTAGAACAGGATGCATTATGACAGATATATAGGTTAGGATCAGTGGCGGAGCTGGACTGGCCCAACGCCTAGGGCCACTCCATGGGCTCATTTTGGTAGATTAATTGGGCCTCTTTGGAACAGTGTGCTACAGTGTAGAGAAAATGGGCCAACGCCTGGGGCCGTGGCCATAGTGGCCCTAGGCTTATATCCGCCACTGGTTAGGATAGTCGGGAAAGTTGAGCAATTGTACTTTTATGAGGCAGTGCATGACTAAATTTGGACATGGTTGGTGTTGTAATATATGACAACCCAAGATCAGCAAGAAAACCTGTACCATCAGCAAGAAGTATACTAGAAAGATCAATATTGTTGCTGACGTCAGCAAGAATTACACTATAAATACAAACTCTGTCATTAGTTCTTGCCATGTTGCCTCATTAGTGAGTGGTTCAGCATAGAATTAAGCTTTACCATGATCTATAGTCGGGAATGTTGGTGTTTTTCATTTGAAGAGGTATTTTGCATGTCTTCTCTCAAGTTCTATTGTGCCTCCCTTTATATTACTCTGCAAACTTTACATGATCTATGTGACATTTTGTCATATGCTTGTTAAGTTGGATATGCATCTGTATTGAGGCACACACACAGTCACTACAGAGGTGGGAGATGGAAGAAATACATTATTTTGGAAGGATAAATGGCTACATGGACAGAGTATTGCCCAGATTGCACCTAGACTAGTTGAATTGGTGCCTAGAAGAGTGGCTATAGCAGAAGGACTGCTTTTGACACCTTGACTGATTTGCAATGGGTTACTGATATCTGAGGGGCCTTGTCTGTTGTCGTCTTGGCTGATTACCTCAACCTCTGGGATCTAGTCTCTAACGTAATATTGCAGCCTGAAGTTGATGATTCCCATATTTGGCGTCTTTCCCATATTCGGTCATCATCTTAGGTGCTTGGGCTATCTGGATTGACCGCAATCGGTGTGTTTTCAACGGCATTTCCCCTTCTCTGACTGGTTATATCACTAGCTTTAGAGGAGTTGAGGTTTTGGAGTTTGGCTAGGGCTCGAGGTGTGTCTTATCTCCTTGCCCTTGCGCCGGTTGGTATTTAAAGTTTTATTAGTCGCGTGAGTTTTAGTTCTACTGAGTGTTTCGTGTGTGGGTGTGTGATCTGTATACGGCTCTAACCACCCCCCCCCCCCCCCTTTTTCTTCTTAATATAATGATACGCAGCTCTCGTGCGTGTTCGAGAGAAAAAAAAAAGACACAGTTATTTTTTTAAGGCGAAAAACAGGGGGAGAGGATCCCCACCTGGAATTTCATTTATTAGGGCCTGCATTAGACCTGTCGGGTACTTAAAAGTTTCACATCATTGAACAACATAAGGAACACACAGGTTTAGCAATCCAATTGTGCAATTCTAAAGTTTATACACCCTTGGAAGTTTAGGGCCCTAACTGCACTTTATTCCTTACTTTTGTGTCACTGTTCATATTTCAAAAATTGTTCGCTGTTCAACTTTGGTGTTGTATGGGGTTTTCCGATCAATTTTTTATCATTGGCACAGGTTCTTTTAGAATGCCTTGTTTGTGTTCAAAATTGTGTTTGGATGCAGGGACTAAAGTTTAAGAGGTGTCTCATCGGATGTCACATGGGATGTCGCATAGGGTGTTCGGATACTAATAAAAAAACAAATTACAGAATCCGTCAGTAATCCGCGAGACGAATTTATTAAGCCTAATTAATCCGTCGTTAGCACATGTTACTGTAGCACCACATTGTCAAATCATGGACTAATTAGGCTTAAAAAATTTGTCTCGCAAATTAATCTCAATCTGTGTATTTAGTTTCGTAATTAGTCTATATTTAATACTCCATGCATGTGCCCAAACATCCGATGGGACTAGCGACTAAAGTTTAGGAGGTAGAACCAAACACCCCTGTGCAACTTGTGGTGGGTATCCAAGTGTGCCTGTTTGCAAGGTACCGTGTAGGTGCATTGAAGGTTGCTGACATGTGGGCTCACTCTCCCACCTGGACCACATATCAGTGACTTTCAAATTTTCAATGCACCTGCAGGCTATTGGAGTATGTGTGTATTAAGGCCCATATATGGCCCATGTATGACTCCCATATAGCTACCCTTCCAGGGTTAGCCCAAGAAAAAGGAATTACAATTCTATCATGGTATCAGCTTATGTTTTCCCTTTCCTCCCTCTCCCAGCCGCCAGGCAGGCAGCCGCCGCCGGCAGCCGCTGCCGCCATGGCCGGTGGCCCACCACCTCCTCCCCCTCCCTCCTACTTCCACTGCTTCCCCCCTCTTCCTTCCACCTGGGCGCAAATCACGAGCCGCGCGCGCCCCGGAGACCCAGCCACCGCCGCCGCTTCTCTTCTCGCCGCCGTGGCCCTTCCCGGCGCGGATGCGGGCTTCCCCGGCGCGGCTGCGGGCCTCCCCGGCGCGGCTGCGGGCCTCCCCGGCGCGGATGCGGGCGGCGCGGCTGCGGACGGGGCGGATGCGGGCCTCCCCGGCGCGGATGCGGGCGGCGCAGATGCTCGCGCGGCTGCGGGCTTCCACCGACGACGCCGCACGCGCGCGCGCGGACTTCCAGGCTCCTTTTCCCGCCCCGCCTCCTCTGCCATTTCACGCAGCGCCTCCACCGGACTCCGCCCTCGCAGCGGCTCTCAGTCACCGCCCGGGCCGCTGCCGCGGAGGGCCAGGCACGCCTGCGCGCGGCGGCCCAAGCCTGGGAGCGGGAGCGCGATGCGGCCGATGTTCTGGCCCGTCAGATCGCCGAGGCGGAGCAACTCCTCGTCCATCCGTTGTACCACGACACCACTGCCACCTCGTCTGCTTCACAGTCCGTCCCCTACAGTGGCTCTCTGGCCCAACTCGGCTGATCCCCTCGTCGCGCAGCTGCACTACCAAGCCGGTGGTGTCCAGAACATCCGGAGCCTGGTTCCTTTCGTCCTCGACCCTGAGTCGCCCTCCTACGCCCGCTGGCGGGACCTGGTCCTTCTCATCCTCCGCCGCTACGCCCTCGACGACCACGTCCTCACCGACGCCCCGCCTGCGGCTCGAACCCCTTCATGGCTGCGTCTCGACAGCATCGTCCTCTCGTGGATCCTGGGGACCATCTCCCTCGACCTTCACGACCTCGTCCGCAGCACCCCTGAGAGCACCGCCCGCCGGGCCTGGCTGGCGCTCGAGGGCCAGTTCCTGGGCAACGCCGAAGCCCGGGCCCTGCGTCTCGACGCAAGCTTCCGCACCTTCGTCCAGGGCGACCTCTCCGTTGGCGAGTACTGCCGGAAGATGAAGACCATGGCAGACTCCCTCGGTGACCTTGGCTGGGCCGTGGAGGACCGGATCTTGGTCCTCAACGTCCTTCGCGGCCTCAACGAGCGGTACAAGCCACCTCCGCACCTAGGATTACCCGGCAGCGGCCCTTTCCCACCTTCCTCCAGGTCCGTGACGACCTTGTCATGGAGGAGCTCACTCAGGGCATCACGCCTGGGTCACTACCCGCTGCCGGGGTCCTCGTCTCCCTCGACTGCTCTTGCCGCCACTCCTCCGCCACGTCCTTCCGCTCCACCAGCGTCGTCCCTTCTTGGTCCTCCTCCTCCCGGGCCGAGCGGGGGTGGGGGGGGGGCCGTGGCGGCCGTCGTCGACGCGGGGGGGGGGGGGGGGGGCGTGGTGCGGGCCCTGGCCTGTGGGAGTACTCCGACGGCTCCACGGGGTACACCCTGGCCCTCCTTCAACAACCCTTGGTCAGGGCGCATCTCCATGTGGCCCTTCCGGGCTCCCGGGGGCGAGCCTGGTCCACCGGCGGCCATGCTCACCGGCGCCGTCCCAGTCGCCCCGTTCTTGTCGCCGTGGGCTCCACCTACCTGGACCACGCCAGGGCCTGTCGGTTGGGACCCGACGGCTTTGGCCCGCTCTTTCGGCACCATGACCCTGACTCCTCCAGTCGGCCCAGACTGGATCGCCGACTCGGGTGCTACCTTCCACACCACCCCCAACCCTGGTATACTCTCTTCTGTTCATCCTCCTTCCTCCCACCCTTCGTCCTATCATGGTCGCCAATGGTTCGTGTCTTCCTGTCACTTCCGTGGGTGCCGCTCACACTCATGGACTCTTTTCGTCTTCCGGATGTCCTTGTTGCTCCCTCTATGGTTCACAACCTCCTTTCTATTCGTCGTTTTACAGCTGACAATTCATGTTCTGTTGAATTTGACTCATCTGGTCTTACTGTGAAGGATTTGGCTTCCCGGCGTCCTCTTCTCCGATGTGACAGCACGGGGCCCCTTTACACCCTTCGGTTTCCTGCGTCTGCTTCCTCCGCTTCGCCCTCCGCTTCGTCAGCTGCTTTTGCCGCCACCACTTCATCCACTACATGGCACCGGCGTCTTGGGCATCCTGGCCGTAATGCTTTGACCCAGCTTAGTCGTAGTTCCGACATACCATGTACTCGGGCTCACGATGAGCACTTGTGTCAGGCATGCCAACTGGGCCGTCATGTTCGTCTTCCTTTCCCTACCTCCTCTTCCCATGCGACCCATATTTTTGATCTTGTACATTGCGACCTATGGACGTCACCTGTTATGAGCATTTCTGGCTATAAATACTATCTTGTCGTGCTTGATGATTTCTCTCATTATTCTTGGACTTTTCCCTTGCGTGCTAAGTCTGATGCATTCCCCACGCTTCTCCACTTTTTCGCCTGGGTGTCTACTCAGTTCGGCCTCACCATCAGGGCCGTTCAGTGTGACAATGGGCGTGAGTTCGATAACTCCAACTCTCGTGCTTTCTTCCTCTCTCACGGTGTGCAGTTACGCATGTCATGTCCCTACACCTCCTCCCAGAACGGTAAGGCTGAGCGCATGATTCGCACCACGAACGACACCATGCACACCCTTCTGTTCCAGGCTTCGCTTCCTGCTCACTTCTGGGCTGAGAGTTTGCACACCTCCACCTACCTCCTTAACCGCCTACCTTCCGTTGCCTGTCCGGCTCCCACTCCACACCACGCTCTCTTCGGTACCCCCCCTCGTTACGATCACCTTCGTGTCTTCGGGTGTGCGTGTTACCCTAACACCACTGCCACTGCTCCCCACAAGCTGGCTCCCCGTTCGACTCAGTGTGTCTTCCTCGGGTACTCCCCGGATCACAAGGGGTACCGTTGCTTTGACCTCACCTCTCGTCGGATCCTCATCTCTCGCCACGTGGTGTTTGACGAGTCCGTCTTCCCTTTCTCCACCACCTCCCCACCCCCCTCCACCACCGACCTTGACCTCTTCTCCCTATTTCCCACTGACACGGTGGACCAGCCACCATTGCCGTTGTGTCCTGCAGGTACTACTCCACCGTGCCCTTCGCCGGCTCCGTGCTCCGGCTCGACGCCCTCTGGTGCGGCCCCTGACCCTGCGCCCAGCGCGGGTCCGGCGGCGCTGGACTCCGGTGCTGCTCCTGGCCCTACGCCCTGCGCGGGTCCGGAGACCTCGGCTTCAGCACCTGCTGCGCGTTTCGCACAGCCGGTGCGTGTCTACCACCGCCGAGTGCGTCCGGCTCCGCTGCATCCGGAGCCGGCCCCGCCACCACCGTCGCCGCCTCGGTCACCACCGGTGGCCTCTTCTCCGCCGTCGACACCTACGCCGCCACCTCCGCCCCTGGTTGCCCGTGTCGCGCAGTCGGTGTACCACCCGCCTCTCCTGCACCGACCCCCGCGTCATGTTCACCCTATGGTGACGCGGTACGCGGCTGGTACCCTGCGGCCCCTGGCTCTCGCAGCGATGCCAGGCGAGCCGCAGGTCTCTCCTGTACCCTCTTCCGTTCGCGCCGCCTTGTCAGATCTGCACTGGCGTCGCGCGATGGAGGAGGAGTACGCGGCACTCCTCGCCAACCAGACATGGGATCTGGTGCCCCGTCCGCCTGGCTCCAACGTTGTTACCGGCAAGTGGATCTGGACACACAAGCGGCGGGCTGATGGTTCCCTTGATCGGTACAAGGCTCGCTGGGTTCTCCGGGGTTTCACTCAACGCCCTGGCGTCGACTACGATGAGACGTTCAGTCCAGTGGTGAAGCCGGCTACCGTCCGCACGGTTCTCTCACCGGCTCTCTCTCGCACCTGGCACGTGCACCAGCTCGACGTCAAGAATGCCTTTCTGCACGGTACTCTGACTGAGACAGTCTACTGCAGCCAGCCTGCGGGCTTCGTTGACTCTTCTCGTCCTGATATGGTCTGCCGGCTCAACAAGTCCCTCTACGGCCTCAAGCAGGCCCCTCGGGCTTGGTACTCTCGGTTTGCTGCTTACCTGCTGACATTGGGATTCGTGGAGGCAAAGTCAGATACTTCTCTGTTTATCTATCACCACGGCGCTGAGACTGCCTATCTGCTGCTCTATGTTGATGACATTGTGCTCACAGCCTCCAGTCCGTCACTCCTCCGGCGTATCATCACCTCTCTTCAACAGGAGTTCGCTATGAAGGATCTTGGTGTGCTCCATCACTTCCTCGGCGTCACAGTTCAGCCTCGTCCCACCGGTCTCCTTCTTCACCAGCGACAGTACACTCTTGATATCCTGGAGCGAGCTGGGATGACTGACTGTAAGCCCTGCTCCACTCCAGTTGACACTCAGGCCAAGCTGTCAGAGGCAGCGGGCAACCCAGTACCAGACCCCACTGCGTACCGGAGCCTTGAAGGAGCACTTCAGTGCCTCACCTTCACCAGGCCAGACATCACCTATGCAGTTCAGCAGATATGCCTCCACATGCATGATCCCCGAGAGCCCCACCTCACTGCTCTCAAGCGCCTCCTCCGCTACCTCCGAGGCACTGTCGACTACGGCCTGCTACTCCACCGGTCTCACTCCACCGATCTCGTCGTCTACACTGACGCCGACTGGGCCGGGTGTCCAGACACTCGACGCTCCACTTCCGGCTATGCTGTTTTTCTGGGCGGCAACCTGGTGTCCTGGTCGTCCAAGCGCCAGCCGGTGGTCTCCCGTTCCAGTGCCGAGGCGGAGTACCGCGCTGTCGCTAACGGCGTGGCGGAGGCCTCCTGGCTCCGCCAACTTCTTGCCGAGCTCCACAGTCCCCTCTCCCGGAGCACGCTTGTTTACTGCGACAACGTCAGTGCGGTGTACCTCTCCACCAACCCTGTTCAGCACCAGCGGACCAAGCATGTGGAGATCGACCTTCACTTTGTCCGCGATCGGGTCGCCATCGGCGATGTTCGGGTCCTCCACGTCCCGACCGCCTCCCAGTTTGCCGACATCTTCACCAAGGGCCTCCCGTCCTCCACATTCTCCGAGTTTCGCTCTAGCCTCAACATCACCGGTGGCTAGTTGCGTCTGTGGGGGGGCTCGTGTGTGTTCTTCTTTTCATGTCCAGTCTGCAACTCCGCTGTGACGGTAGTTCAAACTGCGGGGGGGTGTTGGAGTATGTGTGTATTAAGGCCCATATATGGCCCATGTATGACTCCGATATAGCTACCCTTCCAGGGTTAGCCCAAGAAAAAGGAATTACAATTCTATCACAGGCTGCAGTATGGCAGAACATATTGTTCCGTTAAAAACAAGTATACTAGATAAACAATAGCGGATTCAGTCAACTATTCACACTTTTTTTAGGAAAGTCCAGCATTCTTTTTTTGATTTTAAGAACCATTCGGATGTGCAATGCATTCAGTTGACTCTGATATGCTTTCTTAAGAAGCAGGGCTACTCTTCCTCTAAGAGACTCTGTACAGGCATTCAGATCTCCATATCTCTCACCCAGCGTTCATTTGAGGCTACGCAAACAGAAGCAGGGGTTATAACCTGGTTTGTTCTTTCATCCAGCTTTTCTTTTCTTTTCTTTTTTTGAAGGAACTTTCATTGTGAGGTCCCAATAACAAAATAGGGTTTGGTTTTCTTTTCTTTACTTTTCCCAGCTCTTGTTTTGTTCGATCTTTTGCTAGAGAAATGGAGCGTGCGGTTGTTAGTGCTGCAGAAGGTGCCATCCATACTCTCCTGGGGAAGCTGGGCACACTTCCTGTGCAAGAAACCCAGCTTCTAGGTGGTTTCCGGAGTGAATTGCAATATTTGAAGGATGAGCTAGAGAGCATGACAGCCTTCCTTCAGGACCTTGCTGAGAGAAATGAACAACGCAAGCAAGTTAAGATTTGGATGAAGCAAGTGCGTGAGATTGCATATGATGTGGAGGATTGTATTGATGAATTTGAACACCACCTTGGCAACAGCAATGGCAATCATAGTAGTGGTGGCCCTGTAGCGATCTTCTGCAGGATGACTCACGTATTGCTGACCACCAGGTTGCGGCATAGGATTGCCAAACAAATCCATGAACTTAAAATGCAGCAGCAACAACAACAACAACAAAGCCTTTAAGTCCCAAACAAGTTAGGATAGGCTAGAGTTGAAACCCAACAGAAGCAATCAAGGTTCAGGCATGTGAATAGCTGTCTTCCAAGCACTCCTATCTAAGGCTAAGTCTTTGGGTATATTCCATCCTTTCAAGTCTCCTTTTATTGCCTCTACCCAAGTCAATTTCGGTCTTCCTCTGCCTCTCTTCACGTTACTATCCTGACTTAGGATTCCACCACGCACCGGTGCATCTGGAGGTCTCCGTTGCACATGTCCAAACCATCTCAACCGGTGTTGGATAAGCTTTTCTTCAATTGGCGCTACCCCTAATCTCTCACGTATATCATCGTTCCGAACTCGATCCCTTCTTGTATGACCGCAAATCCAACGCAATATACGCATTTCCGCGACACTTAGCTGTTGAATATGTCGTCTTTTCGTAGGCCAACATTCTGCACCATACAACATAGCAGGTCTAATCGCCGTCCTATAAAACTTGCCTTTTAGCTTCTGTGATACCCTTTTGTCACATAGGACACCAGACGCTTGCGCCACTTCATCCACCCTGTTTTGATTCTATGGCTAACATCTTCATCAATATCCCCGTCCCTCTGTAGCATTGATCCTAAATATTGAAAGGTATCCTTCCTAGGCACTACTTGACCTTCCAAACTAACATCTTCCTCCTCCCGAGTAGTAGTGCTGAAGTCACATCTCATATACTCAGTTTTAGTTCTACTAAGTCTAAAACCTTTGGACTCAAAAGTCTCCCGCCATAACTCCAGCTTCTGATTCACTCCTGTCCGGCTTTCATCAACTAGCACTACATCGTCCGCGAAAAGCATACACCAAGGGATGTCCCCTTGTATGTCCCTTGTGACCTCATCCATCACTAAAGCAAACAAATAAGGGCTCAAAGCTGACCCTTGATGTAGTCCTATCCTTATCGGGAAGTCATCCGTGTCTCCATCACTTGTTCAAACTCTAGTCACAATATTGTTGTACATGTCCTTAATGAGCCTGACATACTTCGTTGGGACTTTATGTTTGTCCAAAGCCCACCACATAACATTCCTTGTTATTTTATCATAAGCCTTCTCCAAGTCAATAAAAACCATGTGTAGATCCTTCTTCTTCTCCCTATACCGCTCCATAACTTGTCTTATTAAGAAAATGGCTTTCATGGTTGACCTTCCGGGCATGAAATCAAATTGGTTCATAGAGACCCGCGTTATTGCTCTCAAGCGATGCTCAATAACTCTCTCCCATAGTTTCATAGTATGGCTCATCAACTTAATTCTCCGATAATTTGTACAACTTTGAATATCCCCTTTATTCTTGTAGACCGGTACCAATATACTTCTCCTCCACTTATCAGGCATCTTGTTCGATCGAAAAATATGGTTGAACAGCTTGGTTAACCATACTACAGCTATGTCCCCGAGGCATCTCCACACCTCGATTGGGATACCATCCGGTCCCATCGCCTTACCTCCTTTCATCCTTTTCAACGCCTCTCTGACCTCAGATTCTTGGATTCTCCGCACAAAGCGCCTATTGGTGTCATCAAAAGAGTCATCCAACTGAAAGGTTGTGTCCTATATTCTCACCATTGAACAATTTATCAAAATACTCTTGCCATCGATGTCGGATCTTATCCTCCTTTACCAAGAGATGCTCCCTTTCATCCTTAATGCACTTAACTGGTTGAAGTCCCGTGTCTTTCTCTCACGAACCCTAGCCATCCTATAAATGTCCTTCTCTACTTCCTTCGTACTCAAATGTTGGTAAAGATCCTCGTACGCTCTACCCTTTACCACACTTACAGCTCGCTTTGCAGTCTTCTTTGCCACCTTGTACTTCTCTATGTTGTCCACACTCCTGTCATGGTACAAGCGTTTATAGCATTCTTTCTTCTCCTTAATAGCCCTTTGGACTTCCTCGTTCCACCACCAAGTATCTTTAGCCTCGCGTCCCCTTCCTTTGGTTACTCCACACATCTCTGAGGCTACCTTCCGAATGTTGGTTGCCATCTTGTCCCACATATTGTTTATGTCGTCTTCTTCCTTCCAAGAGCCCTCTTTGATAACCCTTTCGCTAAATACCTCTGACGTCTCCCCTTTCAGTTTCACCACTTTGTTCTTTTAATCTTAGCTTGTTTATCCCTACGGGCACGCACCTGAAAATGAAAATCTACCACTAAAAGCTTATGTTGAGAAACAACATACTCCCCTGGTATCACCTTGCAATCCAAGCATGCTCGTTTGTCCTTTCTTCTTGCGAGGACAAAGTCAATCTGGCTACAGTGTTGTCCACTACTGAAGGTCACTAGATGAGATTCTCTCTTCCTAAAGAAAGTGTTGGTTATCATCAGGTCAAAAGCTACCGCGAAGTCTAGAACTTCCTCCCCCTCCTGATTCCTACTATCATACCCAAAACCTCCATGAACTGCCTCGAAACCTGCGCTTGTAGTACCTATATGCCTATTAAGATCTCCTCCTATAAAAAGCTTCTCACTACTAGGTATAGCTCTAACCAGGCCATCTAAGTCTTCCCAGAACTGTCTCTTAGCACTCTCGTCGAGGCCTACTTGGGGGGCATACGCACTAATTACGTTCAAGACCATATCACCAACGACAAGCTTGACTAAGATAATCCTATCTCCTTGCCTTCTCACTCCCACCACACTATTCTTGAAGCTCTTATCAATCAAAACTCCTACTCCATTTCTATTCGCGACTGTCCCTGTGTACCAAAGCTTGAAACCTGTATTGTCCACCTTCTTCGCCTTCTGACCCTTCCATTTAGTCTCTTGAACGCATAATATATTTACACGCCTCCTAGTCGCGGTATCAACTAATTCTCTTAACTTACCTGTAAGTGACCCTACATTCCAACTACCTAAACGGATCCTAGTTGGTTCGACTAGCTTCCTTACCCTTCGCACCCGTCGACTCTGATGCGAAGACCCTTGCTCATTTTTCACTACACCCGGGCGCCGATGTAGCGCGCCACTAAGGAAGCGACGACCCGATCCTTGGTTACTTGACACCATGTCCAGATCACGACACGGCGCGTCACGGGGGTGACAACCCAGCCCTTGCCCATTTAACACCATACCCGGGTTCCGATATGGCGCGTCGCTAAGAGGGTTACGCCCCAACGATTTTCCTTCGGGTTTCATCTCCATTTAAGTGGCTAAGTTTTTGTATTGGCTCGCCACGCCTAACACAACCCTCCTCCTTTACCAGGGCTTGGGACCTGCTATGCTAGGACACCAAAGACGCCCCACCATAGGCGGAGTTTCCATGAACTTAAAATGCGCGCTAGAGATATAAGTGACCGAAATTCAAGGTAACTCGCACCATCTCACTTTCTAACAATATGAACAGCTTCCATGCTGTTGCTCTTTTACCCTTTTTATTAAGGATTCATTTTTTTAACACAATGGCAAATCTGGAATAGGACACCTAAAGTATCTCTAATTTGACCTTTTCTTTGTTTGCACCTTTATCTTTTTTATTGATATATAAAATCAGTAGGGGTTTTACTTTTACCCCTCCTGATTCCTCAAAAAAGAAATCTTTTCTAAGATTAGATGAACGTTATGTTCATTGTGAGAAGCCAAGAGGTATGGCAGGGTAAAACTGTATTTGATGGTCAACTGATTGAGAGTAATTGCTGGAAAAGGTGTCATCCCTTATCTCAACATGGCTATTATTTTAGAGCTCATCCAGCACTGGAAACCATTTCTTTCAAAAAAAGGCATGTGCTCTGCAAGAATTATCTGCTGTTCAATCCAGTTATATGCATAACTTGTAAATGTGAGATAACAAGGGCATTATATAGATTTTTTTTTGTCGAGATAAGTAGAAGTGTATAGATTGATAAAGCCTCCTAATAAATGATATTATGTATTTAATGAACTTTTTTACCAGTGTGAGTATAATGTCAAAAACTTTACCTCGTAGAATGAACTTTGCATGCTTGGCATCAAGTTCCTGCATCATTCTGCATATACTGTAGATATATACTTATCAACTAAAGTCAACACTATCCTTTTTTATCCTCGTTAGTACTTTGATAATATGCTTCCATATGGCCAAGAAACTAGCTGTTTTCTGTACTGTTGTTACAACTATTAACTTCTGCAGGTATAATGGCAATCATCACATGTTTGGAGCTGCTGGGAACAGCACAGCTGCTTATGACACCCCAGCTAATCATTTAGATCTCGATCTTCACAGAGCTGCACTCTTTCCAGAGAGAAGACAGCTTGTAGGCATTGAACCACGCCAGGAAAATCTTGTGCAATGGTTGATGGAGGAAAACTTACAACAATTGCGAGTCATATCCATATTCTGTTTCGGTGGTTTGGGAAAGACAACTCTTGCTATGACAATATACCAAAGTCTATCTGCAAAAGGTGGACGTTTTCAATGTCATGCTTTTGTAACTGTGTCCCAGAGATTTGATGTCAAGATGCTGATGAGACACATTCTCAGACAAATTATCCAGCCAGTTTATCAAAAGGGTTTTCATGAGCCGAGAGCTAGTGAAACATCCTTGGAAGACCTTCTCAAGGGCATGGAAGCATGGGACGTGGGGCAACTTGCAAGCATGCTGAGGCAGCAATTGGAAAACAAGATATATCTAATTGTTCTTGATGATGTTTGGAGCATAGCTGCATGCGAAGCTATTCGATTTTCTCTGCCTGACTAAACAATGGTAGCAGAATACTGGTTACAACGTGAATCAGAGCTGTAGCACACACCTGTTGTTTCCATGAGTATGACCGAGCTTACGAAATCGAACCTCTCACAGATCATGAATCCAGAGACTTGTTCTTTAAAAGGATATTTGGCAGTACAGTTAATCGCCCGGATAACTTAAAGGAAATTTCAGAAAAGATCTTGGGAAAATGTGGGGGTGCACCCTTAGCTATAGTGAGCATAGCAGGTCTCTTGGTCAGTAAGCCAGTGCTAAGTAAAGATCAGTGGCAGCAAATTTATAGCTCTCTTGGATCGGAGCTTGAAACTAGTCCATCACTTGAGAGATTGAAGAAAATACTTGAGCTAAGCTATAATGATCTTCCTTACCACTTGAAAACTTGTTTCTTATATTTAAGTGTTTACCCTGAGGACCATATTATCAGAAGGAAAAGTGTACTGAGACGATGGGTAGCCGAACGCTTTGTGACTGAAAAGCGTGGACTTAGTGTCTTTGAAGTGGCAGAAAGCTACTTCGACGAGAGCTTTACTGGGAAGGTCAAAACATTACGAGTTCATGACGTGATGTTAGAGATTATTGTGTCAAGGTCAATTGAAGAGAATTTTATCACTCTGGTAGGTGAACAGCACATTTCAGTGCCACAAGAGAAAATTCGGCGACTATCTGTTCACAGTGGAGACATGAAAGATATTGCAACAAGAAAGATGTTATCCCATGTCCGGTCCTTGAGCATATTCTCTGGTGGAGAAACACTGCAGTTTGGTTGGATGAAACTATTGAGAATATTAGATTTAGAAGGTTATGGAATTCTGAGGAATAGAGATCTCAAAAATGTATGCAGCCTCTTTCAGTTGTGGAGTATCTTAGTCTCAGAAAATCGCACATCATGGAACTCCCCGCACAAATAGGAAACCTGCAGAAGTTGGAGACTCTGGATATAAGGGAAACGGGTGTCAAGCATTTGCCTCCAGGCATTACCTATCTTCCTCACTTAATAAACTTACTTGGAGGGAGAAGATTTTACAATCGCAATGGATTGTGGCCTGTTTCTGAGTTTTGGGGGTTGCATGTCCCTAACAAAATTGGCAATTTGGATGCACTTGAAACACTTGAGCAGGTAGAAATCACAGAGTATGCTTCCCATTCCATTAGTGAGCTGGGGAAATTATCTCGTTTGAGGAAGCTTGGGGTAATGATGTTTGTTGATGATGACAACAGCTGGGCATCCTTGATGTCTGCACTTGAGAATATAAGTAGCAGCTTATGCTCATTATTACTTTGGCGTCCTGATGGGACAGTAAACTTCAATTCTCTTGATTCATTATCAAGACCACCATTGTTTATGAGAAGTGTCGACTTTCGTGGTCAGTTAAGAAAACTACCGAAGTGGTTCCCATCTCTTTCTAACCTCACTGAGTTAACCCTTCGTGCAACCGAACTAAGTGCAAAGGAAGACCTGGAGGTGCTTGCACGGTTGCCTAGCCTAATCTACCTTCGGTTGCATCACAGTGCATATGTTGAAACCTAATTTGCTGTTGCTGCATCAGAATTCCCAGTTCTTAAGTTGCTTGTCATTCATCTTGCCATGTTTGAAGCTTGGAGGGCAAGATTTCATGAAGGTGCCTTGCCTAGGCTTGAAAAGCTAGAACTGTCATTGTTTGAACAAGCTTCCATCCAAGAGGTTTCTGGTATAGAGTTCCTTCCTAATCTTAAGGAGGTTTCGGTTTCTGCTTGTCCAGACAACACTATGGAGGATGTCATTCAATCTCTGAAGGATGATGCCGAGAAGCGAGAAGAACCCTAGTAAGCCCACTGTCACTTTCAATACGAAAAAGTGGGTACCGATGAAGGCAAGGACAGATCCACCTTAGATCATAGGGGGAACCTATGGTCTTCATATTTAGACAACTCTGATGATTTGTAATCTCTGATCACTCCCTTCCATAACTGAATTATTATGTCTCTGCAATGCTGTCGGTTGCACTCACCTTTGGTCCTGTAGTTTCGTCTCACCGTTGTTGGAGTATCATCATTGATTCTGTCATTAACTCATTAAGATGCAGTGTTGTCATGAAACAATAGCAGCACAGTTGCAATTTTTCTTTTGAAAAAAAGGAGGATAAATTGCCAATACAAATCAAATTAATCTGTGAATTATGTAGAAGTGTCTTTCTAGCCTGCCCCAACTTGCCTAGGACAGGAAGGCTTTTTTTTTTTCTTTTTAAGTATGTTTGATTTTGCTGTTATGCAATTTGATGTTCAAAAGCGACAATAATTTCTCTGGCTCTAAAGAGAAGTCCACAAATGCTGCCTAAATGTGCTTCACCAATAATCTTGTTACGGAATGTATATATAAAAAAAGAGTCGTATCGCGATTATGATTCAGATGCTACAAAAGAGCGATTTGCCAACAATTTTATTGCCAAGGGCGAACAGAGGGGATGCTGTTGATATGATGAAAATGGAAGGGTGAAACACTTGGGTAGCGTTTGGTTAGGGCAGGACAGATACAAGGTGAGAGATCTTCCTTCATCTACTGATTGATTTGGAGACACGGGGGACGAAGTAAGAAAATGTTCTCTCCAGATTTTGAGTCCAAACATCCCCAAAGTTTGAGCAGGCCACCTCGTCCTCATTTAACTCTTCTTCGCATCGTGGTAAGCCATGACGCGCAGGGGGGCAAAGGGGGAATGGAGCATGGAGGGCGAGGGTGAGGCCAGGAACGCCCGGCGGGGGCGGTCATGGCAATCGGAGGCAAGAGCGGCTTGCGGGTGAAGGACAAAGAAGACAGTGATGGAGGATGACATGCGGGCCCCACTTAGCTGTCTAACAGATTGAGGGCATGTTCGCTTGAACTTATCAGCCGGCTTATCAGAGTATTTTTCTCTCACAACAAAACAGCTTCAGCCGGCTTATCAGTCGGCTTTAATATCAGCCGAACAGACCCTTAATATGATCATATATCCTCTCCCTCTACGTCCCTTCTACCGAACATAAAACAAAACAGCTTCAGCCGGCTTATCAGTCGGCTTTAATGCCAGCCGAATAGGCCCTTAAAATGATCATATATCCTCTCCCTCTACGTCCCTTCTATCGAACACAAAACACGGACACAAACAAGGATACAGAACGGGGACATTCTCACTCAACCAAACACAAACATGAAATGATCTCATTCCAGAAAAAGATCTCCCTCCCCGTCCCATGTACCAAACCAAATGCAAAACAGGAACATTAACCAAACACAAAGATGTCATAGGGACGCTTCCATTCCTTCAACCAAACACAAATATGAGATGGTTCTGTTCCAGAAAAACTGAAATGGAACTAACCTCTCCCATTTTTTTTAACCAAGCGCAACCTTCTTGTCCCCAAACTAAGGGCGTGATTGGTTGCTTTGGTGAGGGGAGCCGGGATGGAGAGCCGGTCCAAGATGGTGAGATGCATGCTCAAACCGTGCACTCAATCTAGGATGGTGAGATGCATGCTCAAACCGTGCACTCAGTCGTATTTGGTTGTCTCTGCACTACTCGTTTGGTTGCATGCATGGATGGGAGTTTTGAGTGTATGACACATGGGTCCCTGCGCTATGCCTGAATCAAGCCATCCTGTATGGAGAGGGAAGTGAAAATTGAGAAGATGAAGTCATGCGGGATGAAGGAAGACAGATGAATGAAAAGATACAGACGAGGAGAACAACCAAACACACCGCATGAATGAAGTCAGACATCAAAACGGTGTGGAGACGGTACGATTCGGCCTACCAATCACGCCCTAAACGTAGCCTCAAGCAATTGAGCTATATTGGTGGAACCCAGCTAACACAAACGCCAAGACTCGAGCAAAATTTACATTTATGATTAGTCGATGGTAATGCTGCATTCGATCGATCTTATGTTCTCTTGGGCCTTGGCTGTCCTTGGAGCAAGTCGCCCAAGTCATGACTCCAGTGAAAAGAAAGAGACAGATAGTCCAACACGTCATGCTATTACTTGCTGAAACCCAAACTGAAAATTCCATTTGGTTCTTGTTCAGCTCCCAACCAAGGAAGCCATCTGATAATGCCAAGGCCTCGTTAGTCAGTAGTCATGACACTACTCCAACATCTCAAATGAACACCATGTAAACGTACAACTAGGGGGAACAGTAAAACGGGGCACAAAGTGCGTCGGGTGGTACTTAACACTAACTCTATGTTCACAAGCCCACAACCCCATAACCCCATCCTAAGCATGGGGACCAAAAGGCAGTGGCAGCTCGTTGCCAATTTCCATGAAACAACAGCCCTTGCGTGATTCCGCCACGAGTAGTGCAGAGAGTGAAGAGATTCCAGAAGTAGCATCATCCCAAGGCAGCACCGCAGCAGCACTGCATCATACACAACATATAAGCCATCCATCAGACCTCGGCAAATTGTATATAATCTGTGCGTTCGGCTGGCACCTTTGGGCACTGTAGCTCGGATGGTTGTGGATGTTTAAATAGTGTTATATGAGGAAGAATAAGCTAAAACAAGCCAAAACAATTCAAGACCGGACCAGCCGAACCCACTGAATAACTACATAGACAAAGGATCATCAGGTCTCCATGGTCATTTAGATGGACAGGTTGTGTCTACGACCTAATTGCTTGTGTGGGAAGGACAACACAAATTTTCCTTTGATGCAACTCAGAGAGAAAGTGCAGTTCAAACCATAAAAAAACTACGGGAGGCCAAGAAAAGTACAACTTGAACAGTAATAATTAGTATGGCATGGGTGCAGGAAATTGGTGGTTCGCTGGCCTAGTATATGGGCAGCATAGATGGCAAGGATCATTTCATCCGTTAAAAACACCTGTTCTGAAGGCCTCAATTACATGGTAGATGAAACACAACGAAACGGAAAAAAAAAAACAAAACATGACAAGGTGCTCCAAAAATAAAGGCACAACTGGGGTGCCATAAGCATCACTTTCTTAATTTTATAGAATCTACACAAAATCACCAGCTTAGCTATATTCTTTGTACTATATAGTAGGACTAACAATGGCAAACATGCCATATCATTATTCTGCATACCCATTATTTGCTATATGAAAAAGTTGCAAATGGCAAACCACAAGATAGATGCTGAGCCTAGTGTTCAGCCCAAGAAAGCAAAGGTACAATTGCAGCATGTGCAAACAATAGAACACTATACAGAAAGGGCGTACCCAGTGCAGAGAGCGGGACCGCTCTGTGCGGGGTCTGGGGAAGGGTGTTAGTGGCAAGCCTTACCCTCGCCTGTGCAATGCGAGGAGACCGCGACTCGAACCCGAGACCTTCCGGTCACAGGCGGTAAGACTCTACCGCTTGCAACAGGCCCGCCCTTCAATAGAACACTATACAGAATTTGGAAAAAAAAAAAGAACCACTAAAAACCAACCATATTAAGCCACAGCATTTGTTTACAGCTAATCCAACATGTAAACTGAGAAGGAACTTACCATGAGCTGGCCTTCACCCTCGGTAGAGCCTATATATCACTACTTGTGAAGAATACTCTTCTTGGGAATTTTAGGCTTCCTTTGGACATGATTCTGAAGGATGGAAAAGCATGGACGAAATTAGAGGACACACGGAGAGGAACACGCATAAAGAAGGAAACAGACAAGTACCTTTTGTCTTTCCAGAGCCTCAACATCTGTCCTCTCCTTCCAGTTACTCTTACGCAATTTAATAGGGCGGTTCCCAACATACTTTCCTGAAAGAAGTTTGTTCAAAAGTTACAAGGGGAACAGTCAACCAAAATATGCACACAAGTGGCAGCAACTGAATCTGCAGAACATATTAGAGATACAAACCATTCATCTCTTTTATTGCTGCAGCCAGGTCAGTAGGGTTTGAAAAGCTCACAAATCCATAACCTTTAGTTTTGCCAGTCCTCTTATCTCTAACAACCTGAAATAAAGAGTACAAAGGCAAATTAAGAATGTATAAAATCAAGAAATGCATGCCAAATGCTGCACATAATGACTGACATAAGCCCCGCTACTTATAACTCAGCATATGGATTTCTTTGTTTGTTAATCTCTTAGCTTCTCTCTCAATCAGGTAGATTATGCTCCTTTAGGCGAAAGGATTTATAAGCATAAAAGGAAGCAGAGAACAAGTTCAACAAAGTGTAGATTGTTACTACAAATTTCTTCAGGGATGCAAAAGCTTATACGAACCCCGTTGCTTTTGTTTTGGTTTTTGCTACTTCATGTGATAAGTCATTAACAAACAGCCATTAATGCAATTCTCAGAACTAGCTAGCATGAAGTAGCATATTACTATGAAAAGATCCATAGAAAATATCTTCTAACTGCTGGTTATCTCCAATGCATACAAAGTTTTATATAGAAAACAGTACCACTATGTGCATCGCTGATGTTCTGTAAACTGCTAACATTTGCAGAAATGATGTTCTGTAAACTGCTAACATTTGCAGAAATCAGTGTTATTTTGATTTGGATTTCTCATTTCTTTATATAGTCCCTTGGCAACAGTGGAAAATCCGTTTTAATGCTTGCCAATCCTTCTCACTTCTTCCATACTTAATTATTACACCTTACTAGTGACTATTAAGGAACTTAGTACATCTGAACGGCTTACAGATTTATGTAGTCCATTATACAAAATCTTTTCTATGTCATCATTTACCTACTATAAGTAACCTTGACAGATCTAAAGTATTCATGAATTTACTCATTCCAATCATACAGGACATTTTGGAGTTTGGATGCCACTGTTACTTTTCTGTTGTTACAATTATATTCACGCAAAATTCAGTTAAATTATTACATTAGTAAAGTACTGTTCTTGACAAATCTACGCATCCTAAACTGAATATCTATAGAGAATGGTAGCAAAGGTTTAGCACAACCAATTAGACAGAACTGACGAAAAACTTTCATTTTGTAACCAGAGGAAGTAGTGCAAGGCATGGTTTCATCAACAAGCAACTTCCTATTTAAATGCTACGGTGCGCATACCATAGTTCATACCTAAAGATTAGATAGTTGGACCTCACGTGTGCTACTGAAATAATCTAACCAGATTAATCATTTTGGGGGTATAGATTCAACAGTATCTCATGCAGGATGTAAAAGCTATCTTCGGTTATCTACCTACAATCCTACATTAGTCATTTCAGACAAGACTGCACATATACATTCCCATAGAATCTATCCTAAGCCATGAATTTGCCAATAAACTCCCTATCAGCCTCTGAAGTACGTCATGCGGGCTGTAAATGTTACCTACCTATGTTAGTCATTTCAGGCGAGACTATCTGGCTATCTGCATAACTTTTGACTTGTGAGGCAGAACTACATTTGAATGATAGTTCTACTACATATTGGACACGTTGAGCCATGCATTTTATCAGCTAATGACAGAATTAAAAGCCTGAGCATTTTAGTTAGCCTTATTCCATAAACTCTAAAAGAATTTGACAGTCGGTATTGCATAACAAATTTTAGAGAACCCGAGATACAGTAATTTGGATCGTTGAACAAGTTTTGCTACAAACAAGCTTTTTGGATACAAAGGGGTATTTACCTTTGCCATGTTGAAGGATGGAAACCGTGAGAATGCTTTGGAGAGAACATCGTCATTAACTTCGTTGCCTAGATCTCCACAGAACAGCCGGTAGTCGTCTGCAAGTTGTTAAGAGTTGAGACACAAGGAAACGAAATAAGGGTGAGGCATAAAACAAAGGAAACTGAATTAATAAGTTATACTTTCGGGCCAGTCAGTGAGGGTAGGATCCTCCCAGGATTGTCCGGCAGCGCGGCGGGGGATGGGCTTCTTGCTGGTCGAGGGATCGGAGGGCCTGGCGTTGGCGGCGGCGGCGGGGTCGAGGACGTCGCTGGTGGCGAGGGCAGCCTTGACGCTCTGCAGCGCCTCGGGGGTGATGGTCTGCGCGTCCCGCTGGAAGAGCTGATGCGCCTGATGCAGCTGTTGCTGGTACTGCTGGTAGCTGCTGGCCGCCATAGGCGGCGGCATTTGCGGCGGCGGCTGGTGCTGCTGCAGGTGGAAAGGGAGCGGGAAGTAGCTGGCCCCCGCCGGAGCCGACGACGACGACCCAGGAGGCGGCGGGGGAGGAGGATTGACAGGCATGGCGGCGGATCGACTCGGGAGTGGCTCAGACGCCGCCGCCCGCGATCAAAGCGTTAGGGTTTACTCGTCGCCCGTCAAGCGCTGCCGCCCGTGCCCTCACCCCTGCATCTATGCGCCTGCTGCCGGCCTGCCCGCCTTCCGCTCGATCTTTCTGCGAAGCACGCGCGGCTAGGCTACGGATCTATGTTTTGGGGGAGCAGAAGAAATTGGGGGTGATAGGATGAGAAAAAGGGAATTTTGTCGGAGTGAGCTTCGCTAGAATACCTTAAATTTATAGGTTTTATCAAATTGCCCTTATCAACTGTGTTTCATGCTATTTTTCTATTTCATATTTTTTAATTTTATAAGTTTCTGACCCTATCTATTTTATCAGATACGATCATTTTATCCTGTCTCATTCTATCTTATCCTCTTGCTATGTCCCGACGCTCCTCGTCATGGCCCCCCTGCTCTCCCCCTCCCACGCTCCCCTTCCCCCTTCTCTCTCTCCCTTTTCTAATTTTCCTCTTGGCTTTGTTTGCAATGAAGTGCATGTTTAGTTTGTGAATTTAAGGAATTTGGCTACAGTAGCACTTTTGTTTTTATTTGGCAATTAATGTTTAATCATAGACTAATTAGCCTCAAAACGTTCGTCTCGTAATTTCTAATCAAACTGTGCAATTAGTTTTTTTTCGTCTACATTTAATGCTCTATATACGTATCGTAAGATTCGATATGATGACTACTGTAGCAATTTTTTTTTTTTGAACTAAACAAGTACGAAGCTGGAAACGCTCTTTCCGCATGTAGCTCCAGAAGAAATTGGGGGTGATAGGATTGGGGATTTGGTTTTACGCCTCTGTTCTTTATAAGTACTCCCTCAACCACAAGAAAATGGGAGGCCTCCCATGCCATCAGGCACTGTTCATGTATACGGTATACCTGCGCCACGCACTGTTCATGTACTACGGTATGCCATCAGGCACTGTCCCATGCCAACCGCAACGGAGATTCGCCTGCGTGCTCGTGCCACGTCCTCCAACCACCTGCCTCTTCGCGTTAATAAAAAAAAAACAAAATCTCCGTTGCGGCGCTGCCTGTCTGTCGAACACCGCGTTTAGTTTCCTGCAGAATCGGCGCCGCCCGATTGCCCGTAGCAGGGTGCACTAGCATTTCTCGTTTGTAGTTGGTAATAATTGTTCAATCGTTGATTAATTAGATTTAAAACGTTCGTCTCATAAAATATAATCAAATTGTGCAATTAGTTTTTAATTTCATCAACATTTAGTACTTCATGCATCTACCACAAGTTTAATGTGACGAAGAATCTTTTTTTTTTACAGTGCCAAAGTTTAGATTTTGGTGGAACTAAAACATGGTGTAATAATAAAAAAAAAGCCTCGCCTCTTCAACGCCACCTCGGCGCTTCCGCATCTTCGCCTCTCTCTCTCTCCCCCGCCCATGGCGCGAGCAGATGAACTGCCTGGCCCTGCCGGTGGCTTCCTCCCACCTCACCCCCTGCCACGTCGTGCGCGGATGCGACGGCCGGCTCCGACGGTGGCTGCGCGGGCGCATCAGGACGGCGACGCCGTTTGGGGGCGCCGGCAGATTCGGGGGCCAACGTCCTCGACTACGTCACCACTTACGGTTCCTGTCCCCTCCTTCTCGATCTGGTGTCTGATCTCAGCCTCCCTTCGAGTTGCCCAATCTCAGCCTGCCTTTTATCGAACTAGATTAGTTTTTCTACTAGGGTTTTAGCAGATTGTCACATTAACTGCTGCCACCGGTTCAAGCGACCACCGATGCTCAACATACTCACAAGGCCCTACTGTTCTTCTCCCCAACTGGAGAGGAAGAGGTCCTACTGCTGTTCCTCCATGCCCAACAACTAGGCTGGCCAGCCGTACCCTTCCGTTGAAGAGAGAGGCACACCAGACTTTAAGGTTAGTGTGCCTTTTAATGTGCACATTGGAATATAAGGAATTTTACTAGGTTATAGTTCTTTTCTTTCTACCTTCTTCAGGTCGATAGATTAACACGATCCACTAGCCATAGATCTAGTGGGTCAAACTGACATTTAGGATATGGAGTAAACCTAGAACATGATCTAGTGCGAGAAAAGAGAGAGAGAGGGATGCGGGGTAGCAAACCATCAGCCGCCTTCGAGGAAGATGAGCTAGCCATCGCGTCGGTGTCGGTGACGCGGTGGAGGTGCGGTCGTAGAGAGGCGGTGCAAAGGCGGCGGTGCTTTCCGTCGCTGGCAGCGTCCCCTCTCTAGATCGGCTTAGGGTTAGGATGTAGGTGAGGTTGTGGCGGCGCAGGTGAATCTCGTGTCTTGTGCCCCGGCCCCCCCCCCCCCCCCCACCTCCCTTTTTATGGTGTTGTGCGACGGAGGCCCACCAACCATGGAACGGTTGGGCGCCCCCGATCAGGGCGCGGATCAAGGGCTCAATTGGCCGTTGGGCCAAGTTGGTGGAGGTCAACCTAACACAGGTTACAGCAATAGGTAGTATGTAAAATCAATTGGATTGTAGGTGCCGTATCATGATGCTTAAAAGAACAACTCTTCTGCCACCATTATTTATTCACAGTTTAATGCTGATAAAACACCTAGCAACATGCAAATCCCATGGTTCCCTTTTGCAGATTGGATAAAGAGAGATGACTGAAATATATCATGCCAAGTTCTCCAACTCACATCTGAATGGAAATCAACCCCTCTAAGGTTTGGTCGTCCCTTCATATATAAACTAACTATAAAGGTATGCCAATGTTTCTATCATTTTTAGATTTCCATTAGGAGCTTATATGTTCAGTTTCTAATTGTTACATAAAAAAAGGGAGCGTACCAGTGCAGAGAGCTCTCACTCTGTGCGGGGTCTGGGGAAGGGTGTCAATGGCAAGCCTTACCCTCGCATGTGCAATGCGAGGAGACCGCGACTCGAACCCGGGACCTTCCGGTCATAGGTGGTAAGACTCTACCGCTTGCACCAGGCCCGCCCTTCTTCTAATTGTTACATGCATTTTATTTTTTTATGCAGCCATCAAATCTCAAAACAACAAATTTTCTCAGGTCAAAATTCTTCCTGCTTACAGCTGCCAGCGTAATTAGAATTTTACTTTATCTTTATGGACCTCTTAACCAAATGCACTGTAGGTGCTCCTCTATTTTATGTTCACTCAGTTTGCTTAAATTTAAATTGGAATTTGCTACCTCACATCTAATTTAACTTTATTCTATTTCTTTATTTTGTGTACAAATTTCTTATAGCCAAATGCATTCCAGGCAGTCAACTTCATGTGTCCTCTCATCGTGATGACTGAAAATTTAGCACCTGGATTCTGGAATAGCTATATGGTCCATTCAGTGTCTCCTACAATATAAAGAATAGAAAGATATGATTCAAGTTTCTTTGCTATTAATAATCCTACCACGTTGCCCATTTCCTCTACAAGAGAGTAGTTACGTTCTCATTAGTTTTTCCCTGTTAGGTACACTATCCTTGCCTACTGAGCCATTTTGTAGTCACAGGAAGGATATATTTTAACATTTTCAGTGTACCAATGGAGATCCTTAGTTTGTGTTTAAATGTCTGTCAGTTTTGTTGATTTGCATGCTGCCAATTTCGATGATTGCTTACATAGTCTCACTACAGATCAAAGAACTTTTCTGTTTGTACAATATTTTTTTTAGGGAGTCACACTCGAATTGGTTATACAGGACGTACAGGACTGCATCATCCTGGAACAGGACATCTTATTTTTTCATGTCCCTTGCAAAGATTGGAATAAACTCTTCACTGTTTTGAAGCATGGGAATGTTTAATGCCTGAAACCACACTATCACGGTTCTGAACCCCAGTTTTGTGTTAACTAAAAGTTAAAGGTAATTTCCAATGCTCAAATCGTGCTAATTTCCAATGTTCAAATCGAGCTGAGCTCTATCTGTTCTAACAAGTGTGATACGCATCCTACTGAGAACTCCTAGCATCTTTTCTTGGCACATTAATCCTCCCTGCATAACACATAGTTATCTATGAACTGAGTCAATGCGGTGTACTCCGTTCTTCTATCCTGTAACAATTGGTTATTTGCTTATATAGGCCCTATCCTTATCATATAATACCCATCTACCTACCAGTCAGGATGGACAATCTAACCATGCTGCTTCATAGTCTCACTTAGCCTTTTCTTTCCGTGTTTGCTCTTATAGGTTCAGTAATATGACTGTCAGCTCTGCAATCTATTTGTGTTGTGCACCTGTTGTTCTGCTGATATGGTGGCTAACCTCTGTAGTTTTGATTTTGTACCTTCCCAGTTACCTCTGCTGGATATACTACTGTTCATGTGCTGCTGTTTTTCTATTGCTATACTTATACTGTAAACCATGATTCCATGAATTATATATTTCTTAAGCAGTGTTTTTCTAAACGCTAAACGGTAAACAGTCGGTCACCTATCGTTTAGCCACTATTCGGGCAAAACGTCCCATTAAACGGGCTAAACGGCCAATTAAACGGGGTAAACGGGTGATTAAACGAAAACGGCGTACCACCGTGTAGCGTTTACACGGTGTTTAAACGGGCTAAACAACCATTTAGGTGAACAGTGTTCTTAAGTATCTAGGTACATACTCCGTTGACATTTTTTATGGTGTTCTTAGTTTACGTGAGACTAATAATTATTTACTGAAAGTAAAACACAATCTTTTTTTTCATCATTTGTAGCATCCTACTTTCTCACATAATTCGGAGGCTACATCTGAGATGGCTTAAAAGTTTGGTATGTATAGGATGGTCAACACAATGCTCTGCACCACAGCGAGAGGCGGCATACGTACGACTGCTGTTATAAATGATAGGCAATATAAACGATGAAAAACAGTAGATCAAACACAGGAGACACGAGATTTTAACGTGGAAAACCCTCCCAAGGTAGAAGGAAAAAACCATGGACACCAGCCAGCAAATCTTCACTATATCGGGTGAGGTTACAAACGTCGGAGATTTACAACTTGGGATACCCTAACCTAGGGGCCTTCCCGTATACAAGTCTATGATGTCTATGAGGGAGGTGGTCCGTATATATAGGGAGAAAAAACCCCACACCCTCGTCTATTAGCAATACGGAACTAATAGATGATATAGTCCCTCTTAAAGCTAATGGGTCACTTTGCTTCGGCCCAAACTTGAATTTGGATCATAGCTCAACAAACTCCACCTTGAGACAAATTCCTTCTTGTAGCATAAAACGAACATTCACCCTGAACACAACAAAGAAATACTTCCGGTGCCAAATAGCCTCTTGGGCTAAACAGTTATACCAACTAAGCTTGAGCAAAGCTCAAACTTAGCAACATGAACTGGCTTTGTCAACATATCAGCAGGATTATCATGTGTGCTTATCTTGCATACCTTCAGCTTACCTTGCGCGACCACATCGCGAACAAAATGGTATTTGAACATCAATGTGCTTCGTTCTCTCATGGAACATCTGATCTTTAGTGAGACATATAGCACTTTGATTGTCACAAAATAAATTAATGCAAGAATTATCTCCACAAAGCTCAGCAAACAAATCTTTCAATAAAACTGATTCTTTATATGCTTCAGCAATAGCCATGTATTCTGCTTCAGTGGTAGACAGGGCAACAACTGGGCTGCAATGTTGCCCTCCAACTCACAGCACAACCACCAATAGTGAACACATAACCTGTGAGAGATCTTCCTCTTATTCAAATCAGCAGCAAAATCTGAATCCACGTAGCCAGTGAGTCCCTTATCAGTCCTGCCTAAACTTCAAACAGGCATTTGTTGTACCACGAAGGTACCTGAAAATCCACTGAACAGTCTTCCAATGTTCTTTACCTAGGATTAGCCATGTATCTACTAACCAAACTCATAGCATATGATAAATCAGGACTGAGAGCAAACCATGGCATACATCAAAGAACCAACAACACTAGAGTATGGAACTCTTGACATGTACTTAAAATTCCTCATCCGTACTAGCACATTATAAAGCTGATAATTTGAAATGAAGGAAGCAATAGGAGTACTAATAGACTTTGCATCATGCATGTTGAAATGATGAAGAACTTTCTTAATGTAACTTTGCTGATTAAGAAATAACAAACCAGAATTTCTGTCTCTTGTAATTTCCATACCTAGAATCTTCTTAGCAGCACCAAGATCCTTCATCTCAAACTCACTACTCAATAATTTCTTCAATGTAGTGATTTCTTTCTTGCTCTTGGACAGTAATTAACATATCATCAACATATAACAGCAAGTATATAGGCGATCTATCAACAAATTTAATGTACACACAGCTATCAAATTCAGACCTCTTAAAACCATGTGACATCATAAAAGAATCGAACCTTTTATACCTATTGACGAGGAGACTGTTTTAAACCATATAAGGACCTCTTTAATTTGCAAATATGATCCTCCTTACCAGGTACTATGAATCCTTCTGGCTGGTCCATGTATATCTCCTCCTCTAGCTCTCCATGAAGAAACGTAGTCTTTACATCTAACTGCTTCAAGCTCAAAATCTCAGCATAGCAACAATACCGAAAAATGTACGAATTAAACTATGCTTTATAACTGGAGAGAACACATCATTATAATCAACTACCAGGAATCTGACTGAAACCTTTTGCTACTAACCTTGCCTTAAATCTTGGAGGCTCACTAGGAGACAAACCTTCCTTTCTCTTGAAGATCCATTTGCAACGAACGATCCTTCTTATGTTTAGGCAAGCGCACAACATCCCATGTGCCTATTTTTCTCAAGTGACTGCATCTCTTCTTGCATAGCGGAAATCCACTTCTCGTGGTCACCAGAAACAACAGCTTCAGTGTATGTAGCCGGCTCATGAATGTTCTCAACCTGTTCAGTACAACTAAAGGCATAATGAACAATATCACATTCCTCAATTAAACGTGGACGAGGTCCACAACTCCTCTTTGTTCTACGATCAGCAATAGACTGATTTTGAGGCTGCAAAACAGGAGGTGAGTGCTGAACAATATCATGAACATTGTTATCAACAATTTCAGTTTCCTGATCATCTACGTGCTCCACCTGCACGCTAACATAGTTCCTGCTCCTCATCAGAACCAACTGGTGAAACATCTATGGACAAGCTGTCATTAAACATAACAGATTCATTGAAAACAACGCTCCTGCTTATGAAAGTCTTTTTAGTTTCAGGATTCCATAACTTATATCCTTTAACTCCAGAACCATAACCAAGAAACAGACACTTAATGGCTCTAGGTTCTAGCTTTCCATTATCAATATGAGCATAAGCAGTGCAATCGAAAACTCTTAACTGTGAATAATCAGCAGGCATACCAGACCATATCTCAATGGGAGTTTTCTTATTAAGTGGGATAGAAGGTGACCAGTTGATCAAGTAACAGGCAGTGTTAGCAGCCTCAGCCCAAAAACGCCTGTTCATACGAGCATTGGATAACATGCAATGAGCCCTCGAGATGATCGTTCGGTTCATGCGCTCAGCTACACCATTCTGCTGAGGAGTGTACGGAATGATGTGGTGCCTAACAATGCCTTCTTCCCTGCAGTAATCATTAAAAGCATCCGAATAGAATTCACCGCTATTGTCAGTACGAAGCAATTTTACCTTCTTTTCAGTTTACCTTTCTATCATAACTTTTCGCTCTTTAAAAGCAGCAAAAGTATCATCTTTACTTTTCAGAAAATAAGGCCATACTTTTCTAGAGTAATCATCAATAATGGTAAGCATGTAACGAGCACCACCATAAGAGGGCTTACGAGACGGCCCCCACAAATCAGCATGTACATAATCAAGTGTACCTTTGGTGGTATGAACAGATGCATTGAATTTTATCCTCTTGTGCTTACCAAAAACACAGTGCTCACAGAACTTCATCTTACCCACAGTGCAGCCATCTAGCAGGTCTCTCTTGATCAATTCTGCCATACCAAGTTCACTCATATGCCCAAGACGCATATGCCAGAGATTAGTTTTACTTGGTTCATCATTAGAAACTAGCAGCAGCAGTGACGGAACCATGTAAAGTACTTCCTCTAAGAACATATAACTTTGCAGAGTTCATATCACCTATCATATAAATGAGAGAGCCTTTTGATACCTTACACACTCCACCTGAACAGGAGTGTCTGTACCCCTCGGCATCAAGTGTGCTGAGGGAGATGAGATTTCTAGCCATCCTTGGTATGTGCCTCACATCTTTCAGTGTGCGTATCATGTCGTCATGCATCTTGATCTGAACGGAGCCAATGCCCACAATCTCACGGGGGTTGTTATCTCCCATACGCACAACATCTCCACTCTGCACAGACTCATAAGAACTGAACCAATCTCTGTTAGAGCATATGTGAAACGAGCATGCAGAATCAAGTATCCATTCATCACGACCAGCAACACAACCAGCAAAAACAATCAGAACATCTCCTGAATTAGAATTATCAACAGCGGAGACAACAGAGGCCTTACCATCACCATCGGATTTATTTTTCGGTTTATACGTACCGTTTCTTTTCTCCTTATTCTGCAGCTTCCAACAATCCTCAATGACATGAGTATCTTTCTTACAATACCTGCAGAACTTATCCTTGCCTCTGGACTTCGAACGGCCTTTACCATTCTTACTCTTGTCTCGATTATTGTTGTTGTTGTTGTAGATTTTCTGCTCGGGCCTGCCTCTAACCTGTAACACTTCGCCCTTGGAGGATGACACATCAGACTGAACCATACCTTTCATCTTCTCCCTCGTCTGGAGGGCCTCATATACTTCCGCAAGAGTTAGTTCATCACGGCTTAATAGTATGGTATCTCGAAAATTTGCAAATGAAGTAGGCAGTGAGCATAACAGTAGAAGAGCTAAATCTTCATCATCATATTTTACCTCCATCGACACTAGGTCGGCAACGATCTCTTTAAAGATCGATGAGTGGTTCATCACCGAACCACCTTCTTGCAGCTTGTGCGTGAACAACTTCATCTTCACGTGCATCTTACTGGTTAGATCCTTGGACATACAGATCGATTCCAGCTTGAGCCAAAGTTCTGCGGCAGTTTTCTCCTGCAGCACTTCTTGCAAAATATCATTATGTAGATGAAGTTGAATCAGAGACAGAGCCTTACGATCCTTCCGCTTCTCTTCAGCGGTCCATGACTTCTGCCCTTTTCCTCCGAAACCATCCAGCGCCTCATCAAGATTCGAAGATTGTGCCAGAACCAAGCTCTGGTACCACTTGCTATAAACGATAAGCAATATAAACGACGAAGAACAGTAGATCAAACACAGGAGACACGAGATTTTAACGTGGAAAACCCTCCCAAGGTGGAAGGGAAAAACAACGGGCGAGGTTACAAACGTCGGAGATTTACAACTTGGGATACCCTAACCTAGGAGCCTTCCCGTATACAAGTCTATGATGCCTATGAGGGAGGTGGTCTGTATATATAGGGAGAAAAAACCCCACACCCTCGTCTATTAGCAATACGGAACTAATAGATGATGTAGTCCCTCTTAACACTAATGGGCCACTTTGCTTCGGCCCAAACTTGAATTTGGATCATAGCTCAACAGCTGCCACGTTTGCCGCATCAAAATATGATAACAGTGTATTAATATTCTCATTTTTCTGAGGTCAGAACGTACCGGTGTCTGAAGAGTTTGTATATCATTGATTTGAGTGTTGTGGCTTGCAAACTTTCCGTTTTTCCACTTTTGTTCAGCCACCATGTTCAGCCTATATAAATACCATCCAATTAGTGCTCATTGTGAATCGTGGATGGTTTTTTTTTTTTTTTGACAGCTTTTAGCCACATGCTTTTTTAATCATATCTCATGTTATGTAACAAGCTATCATTCTGCTCACTTACCCGGAAATGACCTACCAACTTTAGATTTGTTATTTCGCATGTCCTGCCACATTGGCCGGTCTGGACGAGAAACCGGCGCAGCGGAGCGCGCCCAGCTGTGCCAGTCTTTACAATTGCACGGTAATTATACATGTTTCCGCACGGTATGATTTTCGACCAATTAGATTTTTTACCACTAGAAAAAAGGTTGTTTTTTTCTCCAACAAAAGCCATTAGTAGAGTGGCAGCTATGTATTTGTCACCGGTAATTGGGAGAGAAGTTTTCTTGTTTGTGGCTAATTTTGCCGATGCGCGAAACACCTAACCTAGGAACACGAAAAGACCATAATATCCCTTTCTTATCTTGTGCAAGCTACCGATCCATTTCTTCCTCATCTTCTCCCCTCTTCGTGCTTGGAGCATGCACGCACATGTCACCATTATACTACGTTTCCACGGCGGACGGCCGATTCGATTTTTTGCCACCAGAAAGAGTGTTTTTTAGGATATTTGTTTTTTTCTTTTTTGTCCTCCTACGAATTCCGCTCCTTCAATTAGTAGGGTGGCATCTATGTAATTGCCACCGGTAATAGTGGGAGGAGTTTTTCTTGTTTGTTGCCAATTTGCCGGTACACGAAACATTCTGGTGCAAACCAATAAATCTGTGTAAACTTGGAAGCTACCAATCAGGATCACTGGATGTTGATCCAATGGATAGGGTGAGGGGGCTTAAGCGCAAAAAAAAAAGGACGGCGGGTGGGGGGCTTAAGCGTAAAAAAAATCTCACCTTTCACCCTATTGATTGGATCAGCATCATGATTGGTAGTTTCCAGGTTTACATAGGTTAGTTGGTTTACACCTGATACGTCGCCAACATTCTAACCTATGAACATGAAGAGGTCACGTGCAAAGACCAAAATATCCCTTTCTTATTGTGCAAGCCACCCATCCATTTCTTCCTCATCCACTCCCTCTTCGTCCTCGAAGCATGCACGCACATGTCACCGCGCCTAGCCATATCCCACAACATCTTTCATTGTATCTCCGCCTTCTTCCACTTGGCTCCACCTATCGTCGTTGTCCCTGAGTGCGGACCGAAGAGGCTGTCTTGTCGCTCTCCACCGACGCAAACACCAGCAACTACTGGGGCATGTCCTCGCTATTTAGGCCTTGTTTAGTTGACGATTTTTTTTGGAAAATGGTATTATAGCACTTTCGTTGTTATTTGATAATTAGTATCCAATCATAGTCTAATTAGGCTTAAAAGATTCGTCTCGTGAATTTCGTCTAAACTGTGTAATTAGTTTTATTTTTTATTTATATTTAATGCTTTATGCATGCGTCAAAGATTTGATGTGACGAGGAATCTTAAAAAATTTTACAAAATTTTGAGAACTAAAAAAAGGCACTTACTATGCCTCTACAAGGTCCCCAAGTGCGAAGGTGGCCCCGCCACGTTGCACCAGTCGGGCACGTAACAACTGTCAGAGGCAACGGGCAATGGCAGGAACTTGTCACCGTCCTCGTCTACAGCGAGCTTAAAGGTGAAATCCTTGTGTCCAACACTCGTTGCCACTGGAAGAACCCTCCCTTAACTCCAAGCCTCAACCTGATGCCCAACCGCCCGATCCGCACCGATTCTAAACCGTCGACCATCTGGCCGACGATACTTGTGTTCTAAATTTATGTCTGGAACGATATTTCTAACGCATGTATCATATTGTTGTTCCTTGTGTGCTCTAAAAAATCAAAGTAATTAATCCGCGTCGTATTGTTTATATGGAAATGGAAACATGGCATAGATATGTTTTTAGAAGGTAATACATTTTTACTAAAGTTGCACTCCTATCTTGCATGAGATACATCTTTCTTCTATTTCCAATTTAGTTACTTTCCACGTCAATAAAAAGATCCTATGTGGCATTTAATTGAAGTGATACCTATTAGAAATAGCAATGAGTAACATTGTTATGTAATTGGGTATTCTAACCGAATGCTTTTTCTTCGCAGCGATTACATGTCCAAGTTCCTACTACAACCGTGCCGAACATTTTTCAAGTAGATCATTTCTGAAATGCTCTGTGCAGTTTAAAACTTGTATGGTCAACAAATTCGCATGTAATAATCTTTTGTTAAAAAAATCAAAATATATT
Organism: Miscanthus floridulus; assembly: GCF_019320115.1. Taxonomy (NCBI): domain Eukaryota; kingdom Viridiplantae; phylum Streptophyta; class Magnoliopsida; order Poales; family Poaceae; genus Miscanthus; species Miscanthus floridulus. The sequence continues at coordinate 112,531,827 of NC_089583.1, read as the reverse complement.
CTATGTAGTTTCTTCTATATTGAATAATAAATGAAAATGTTCTTAGGAGAGATGCTCTCGTACATGTTTTGTGAATAAATGTGAAAACTTATGATTTCAAGTTCACTGAGAATTACTCACCTCATTCCAAATTATATAAGACGTTTTAGCTTTTTAAAATATATAACTTTTGCTATGCAGATATAAACTATGTCTAGATACCTAATTGAAGTAATATATCTAGAAAAAGCTAAAACATCTTATATTTTAGAACGTGCCACTTTGGTAGAGCTCTCATTCCTGATTCTTGAGCTTCACTTCTTGATTCTTCGAAGGAGTGATTCTAGTGGAGAGTAAGAACATCTCCAAGAGTATCCTATTTTTTCTCCTAAAAACATGTAGTTTTGCAACTTCTAAAATGATGTTGGGAGGAAAAAAGAAGGCAATTTCCAAGAGTTCCTAATAATCCGCTCCTAAAATATAGAAGACAATTTTACATTAGAAATCATATACTATTTCAAAATTATCTTCTAAATTATCATAACCACTTTTATATATTCTTTTTCTCTCGTACATTTGCATCAGGAACCATTTCCTACTCCTTGTACTTTCTCACACCCTTCCTGTGGCAGAACCGTCCGAAATAGCACGCTTCCAGAGGCGTTCATCTTTCACCAGACACTAAGCACCCCCGAAAGCTAGCTACATCGAACGGTTTCAGTCGAGCACACCCCAAGGGAGAACTCGAACAATCCACATTTTTCATCCAGAATCTAATAATAAGTATGAGTTTACAATACTTAGTTCATTTCATACAACAAGAGTTCTCGAAAATACATTATTATAATACCAAGTTCAGAGTGCGGAATTTAAACAGCGGAATTGAAATAAACATCTAACGATAAGATACAAGGATCCGTCTTTGCCTACCAGAAGAATCCTCCACACAACAGTCACTCCTCAAGCTGCACCTGCAATAAGGGTAAATAAACCCTGAGCACACAATGCACTCGCAAGACTTACCCAACTAGTAGGAATAATTTCTCGACTCCAAAGGATATGATAAGCTTTATGGTTTGCTGGGTTTCCCTTTTTACGAAAAACATTACTAGTAGTGAATCCTTAGGTATGTGTTTTATTAGCAATCATGATTAGTTCATTAGCTAATCATTCTATGTAAGCATCTGTTCTACTTTCAAGCATGAGTTGAGCAATCAGATCCATTCATCATCCTTCATCTTCTAGTTCTTACTATGGTGCTAGACCATAGCCAAGTCGTACCACATCACGTGGCGATTTACAAACCAATGTATCCCAGCTGGGTACACCGAAATACACGCCCCGTTTATACCCCAGGCACAAGCAAGACCAACCCACCACTCTCCTATCAAGGGGTCTAGGTCTCCGTCCAAACTTGGACTCCAAGCCCCCACACTTGAGTTCTGGACTCAGTGTGGTGCTTAGACCTCCACCATCCCCACCCCCAATCAGTCGGTCAGAAAAGAGCCAGAACCAACGACAAGAGAGCAACGAGCCTTCCCGCTTCCATAAACAAGTATGTGCTCAGGATAATAAGTATGTGACCTGACTACCATCCACAGCCTATTACCGATATAGACAGGGAAAACAGTGTAACCAAGCTATGCCTCGTTGGTCGTGGGACAACCTATTACACCCACCAATACCCGTACCATATCCCTGCTCGGTTTCCATTTTCCTTTCACCAATTTGTTATGAGAGCAGTAATAATAATTACCTACTGTGAGTAACAACAGATTACTTACGCTACCAAAAAACCTAAGCATAGCAGCTACTCGACCTAAGCTAGTAGGACTCATAGGTAGGTATATCTATACATGTAGTTTCAACAATAAGCCTGTAACGTAAATACACATCACATATATATATCCAGTGATTATTCAAAATAAGAGTTATGCACCGGGGCTTGCCTTAGGCAGGCACAGTGTCAGCAAGGTCAATCACTGGTGGCTCCGAGGCTCCCTCCTATACGAGAACCTCCTCCTCGTACTCCTCGATCACCTCCTCGTACTCCTACTCGCCCGTGGACACGAACTCCACCAACTCGTTCTCTACATGCATGCAATGATGATGCAACACTTAGTATTACGACAACAGCAACTCTTAAAATAACAATACATCTACCAAGCTACTAAGCTAACTCTAATGACTAAGATGCTAAGCTACCCATCCTTTTCACTAAATAGGTATGAAGACATTCAAGTATTATCTTAGCAACTAAAATGCATTTTTTTCTTTTATTAACGATTTAACGTATACTAAAACAAGGAGCACCTAACTATCTTATTTCTCGGTCTATTCTTGGGCCACAAAAATTACAGTGAGCACATAATAATACAATGAACCTACTATAAAAATTTCATGAACAAAACTATTACCAATTTACCACAAAAATTCCTACAAATATTAACCTAAATAATGTTAAACACTCTCAAATGATTTAATAAGCCTTAGCATCAACTCAGACCTGCATAATCTAGTCATACCATCAGATAGACAATATTTTTAGGAACTCAACAAAATTTATTTCACAATTTTTGGACACCTATGCGAATTGATATTAATTTTCAAAGTTCAGCTCAGAAATTAAAACATAAAGCTATTTCTAATTCCTTAAGAAAAGGAAAAACGAATTCACCAGTGCGGCCCACAACCATGCGAACTTGGCCCACTTGCGCGCAGCGCGGGCGCACGCGCAACCCACGCATATGGGCCATCCCACGACGGGAGACAGCCCACGCGCTAGCGCTTTTGCAGAGACGCCCCTGCGCTACCTAGTATTCGCACGGCGTTGTTTGCACTATTCCTATAGATAGCAACTTTGCAAGAACACCCTCGCAATCTTCCTCCTTTACAACGATATGGTCCTCGACCATCCCCGCGCGCACCGGCGCAATGCACGGTGGCACTAGCGCTTGCGCTGGCCACACGGGACCCACTCTGACCTATCTACGAGGCCGACGCTCACCTAGGGTTTGACGCGAAGCGATGGGTGGTGGCTGCACGAACTGAGATGCAGTAGAAGGGCCTCTCCACGATGGTGGGCACCCTGCGGCAATGGCGACGGTGTTCTGGTGAGCCACAGTATTAACAAGGTAGTAGGGATAGCGAGTGAGCAATAGGGACTCACCACTGACCTAGCGGAGGTGATGGTTCGGCCGAAGATGCCCCGAGCGAGCCTGGCCGCATGCACGTGGTGAGCTCGACAACAAATCACAGCGACACGGCCATGCCAGCAGTGAGGAGGCAACGGTAGAGGTGTGGCTTAGGTGCGCACGATGAGGAGGGGTTCTAGGTGGGGCTAGTGGTGCAGCTAATTCGGTTCAAGACGTTGAGGAGGGGGCTGGCCACGGTGAGGGCGGTGACGGGTCTTAACGGTGCGGTGGTGGGGTGAAGCTCCAAATTGGAGCTTGGCCTTGGATGGTTCAAGTCTGGGTGGGGGCGGGCAGCTAGAGTGCATGAGAGCACAGGCGCATGCATGTGGAATTGATGGGGGATGGCTTCTCGCATGCAGGCGGGCTGGCGCGGCTCGGTGGTGGCAGCAAAGAAGAGGACAAGGGAGGGGTGGGAGACGGTGGGGACGCAGTCAAGGCTCGCCCTGTGCTTGCTTGGCGGGACGCGGTTGATGTGACCGAAGCGACCACGGCCGACACTAGCTGACGACACGCGCTCGAGGTCGGCGTGGCCCGCGCGCCGCAGTGCCATAAATGGCATGGCGACGGCAGTTTGGTCTCGTGCGTGCAGCGTCTAGGCGGGCTAGTGGCGTAGCGCAGCAATGCGACGACAGCGGCAGTGGCGTTGTCGTGGCGCGGCACGGAGGGCAGCAGCAACGCGCGGCACCAGCAGCAGGCAGGGGCAATGCGACGTGGCGAGTCGGGCAGCCACGGCTCCACGTGGCGGCAGCCCGAGGCGGCCAGTGATGTGGCCAGAGCACGGGCAGCTCTGGCCAACAGCGCACGCGCTTGCGCGCACGGAGAGCCACGACGTCGAGGCCACTCGGCATGGTGATCGTATCCAGTCGGGAAAAATAGCCCGAGAACACGCTGTGCATGGATTTTAAAGCGTTTGAAACAACTACACAGTTGATCCAATCCCCAAACCACCTTCACTACTCTAAAGAGGGCACCTTAGGCTATCAACAAGAGCTAAAGAATGACACCACTCCTAAACTAATTTATTACAGAATAAATTACCAAACATAGCTTTGTCAATCTGTTTTCAGATTTAAGAAATTGAGTAAGTCTTGAGTTGGATTTGCTTCGAATTTGATTTCTAAGCTATTAGAAATGTTAGCTAGCGTTATTATCTTGTTAAAATAAAAGTTACACTATCTTCTACAAAATATGTACTTCAAACTTTATTAAGGTGTCCCATATATATTTTATAGCATTTTTGTTCAATAAAAATTAGTTGACATCTCTACTTGCTAACTTTATAAACCATGAATTAACTTTTTGTTTTATGTTTTTATGACTCGTTTAGGTTACAATGCTTTATCTATCCATCACACCACATGCAATATCACTTAAGTATGATGCTCATGACATGTTTTAGCAAGTGATTCACTATGTAACACCGAGGGTGTTACACTTCCACCTTTAGACTGACTGACCGATATGCACGGGAAAGCAGTATCCGTGCGATCGTGACTACGCACAATGTTACCGTGACGGGGAAGGATTTTCCAAGTGCGTAAATTTTAGGAGCATGGATTAGGAGTTGTTGTAGAGGGTTTTTTCGTCTGGCTAAAAACTAATGATTGGAAAGGGAAATAGGATACTTTTGGATATGCTCTAAGGTGGGGAGCAGCTAAGAATCGATTTTGAAGTAATTCCTGTGGCAAATGAATGGGGAGCAGTGGGAAGTGGTGGAGCATTTTTTAAGCTTTCAGCTCGTAGTGTAAATGGAGAAGTAAATCTCGTTAGCTCTCCACCAGTATCCAGTTACATTTTAAGTGTGTGGCAAGGCTCCACGGAAGCTAAGCGTGAAGTTAGGACTAGAACCGGTGTCAAAGGGATGATATGTGATATGGGCATTAGCCATTAGACGTTCAACCCCATCTTAATTGGGGAAAATATTCTTTGTAAGCCTTTTTTATGGATACGTAAAACCCTAAAGTTTTTTTTTAAAAAGAACTAAAAAAAGATACACATTCATGGCAGACTTATAGATGTATGGCCTATTTGGTTATGCCGTAGTTTGCCACGTCCAACCTTTGACAAACTATGGCTGCCACAAAAAGTGTGGCGAGTAAATCAAAGCCACACTGGCATAGTTTGGTACGAAAAATGAGTATATGACACTATTTAGCCGATAGTTTTTACGGCTGATAAGCCGGCTACGGCTGATAAGCACTATATGGCTAGCTTTCAATGAGTGATACAAACAACACAAGACAGTCATTCTGCCCAATGCTAACTATGATTGGCCACAACTTTATCTTTATGATCTTAAGTCCACTTAAGAATATAATTATGTTGTTCCAAAATATCTCCCAACATTGCGTTTTCACGAAAGCACACTACTTACCAAATGTATTCTAGATTAATTCCTATATTACTTCAGGTCTAAGTGTATGATAAACTCTTATCGAGGAATCATCATTAGCATTATAGTGATGCTCTATCATCTGAAGTACATTGAATTTTTAGAATCATAACAAGTTCGATGCCATGTAATAATGACATCCATAGAACTTTAATGGTAAAATTTAACGCAAAAAGAAGTAGCAACCCCGTGCATTCCTTAGGGTCAAGGCATTTCCCAAATATGACAGAACCATATTTTATCCTAATTATGTATGTTACAGCCACACAACTTGGAAATGTCATGCCTTGAAACATTTAATTGATCGGTATTACAAATCCATTGGACATAAATATCTGGCTCAACAATAAAGATATGAAGCATGCTTCTATCTTCAACCTGACACCACCAGGAAGGCCAGTTGTTCACAACAAGTTTCATGAAAAAACCAAGTAGCAACCAAACACTTAATTAATAAGTGGGTTTATGAGCATGGAGAGCACGATCATCGAATTTACTTCGCTTGATCCATTTTGGAGATCAAATTTGTCTTCCATTTACAAAGATACCTAGTATCTATGTCCCATTTTGGTGTTGTAATATAAAATGTTATCATCAATTTTAATTGAATATCACAATAATGTACCATCACATTTGATATTCCATTAATTAACTTGTATGTAATCTATATATTTGCAAAGAATGTTATTATATTCTTCATGCTATATATAGACCTATATGGGAGTCAATCCAAATGCAAAGAGAAATTTTGCTTAGTGGATAGTTGCATCACAAACTCTATACATAGGGAAGCAAAATATTTCTAAACTCTTACATAGAAACAAAGAAATATTTTGTTAATCGCTTGACGCGATGTCATGATAGTGGGCTTTGGTTGTCCTACTATCATACTCCCTATTGGTACTTAAATAATAATCATGAATTTATTCTTATATTCTGATTCCAAAATGTACCCAATTAAAATTATAGAGATATCTATCAATGTGATTTTCATATGGAAACCCTAAGATGACAACTAAGAGGAGTATTTTTCTCTTAACAACGGATATAACAATACTTAAATAAAATATTCTCAGTTGGATTTGACTACATATACATTACCTGTATCCAATGTTGCGTACAAATAATTCTCTCTCTTGATGTCAATAAGACTTGGCACATTTGCCTTAGTTATTCAACTATAAAGATAACTTCAGAATTATTGTTAATTCTATTGGTCATAGCATCAATATGAGCCACTACATTTCTTGAAGAAATTCAAGAACATGCATATGACTCTATTTACCATTTTATGGACCATAAAGACACTATGTAATGCATATTTATGCATCTATAATATAGTCCCAGGTGTGTCTCTTAGTCATGAGAATCATCATTATACCAAACTCATTGCTCAAAATCTTTAATTTAGAGCAAATTATCCTAGATGCGGGATCAAATCCATTTTATATGGAACAGTTTGGTTTTTGGGTACTATATATCAAGTACCTTATGTCCATACCAATAATGGTTTTATTGAGTCTCTTATTGAAAATCAAATTGCATGACATATTAAAATAGAATTATAATTTACTAGAACTAAGTTATTTTCATGTGGCCCTTACACACAGCATCGTTAATTTAAATTCATCAAGCTACACTTATACAACTCCCTCCATTGCAGTATGTACGTGAAACTTTGGCCACATCCAAACATTTTCCATCTGCGCATCGAGTATGTTTTCACATACCCATATCACTACCCCAACACATCAATGAGCATTAGGGATCCTAAGAGGTAACTCTATAGGAGATTTATAAATTGCTCGTATGTTGATCACATTTGAGGACAATTCCAGACATTAGGGGGAGATTTAGACCACATTAAGAATGCTAGGAATCAAAAGAGCAATCCTCACATCCACGTACCAAAAATTCTAAACCTAATCGTTTAGAATATCTTATATTTGTATCATATTGCAAAGAATCTGTCAGAAATATTTACTGATAATAAGGGTGTCACAAAATCCTCTTATCCTACTTATAATGCGTCCGAAAGAATAGAGGTACCAATTAAAACCATTCAACTCCCACTCCCAAAGAAGAGGGGGAGAAGTACGACCGCTCCTAAGGATAATGCTCCAAGTAAGCATCCGAGGATACCGAGGACAATATCCTCCAAATCAGTAAATTCAAGCCAACCTCAAGTTGGTAGACACCCAAAATCGATGAGCATTCAAAACCCGGATCAAAATCCACCCAGATCAATGGTGCACCCAAATTCTGATCCTAGGTCATTGGAACACCCTGACTCCATATGAGAAATGACTCAGAGTCCAAAAGGGTTAACACTTTCACATGCTATATTGATTTCAAGAACCGAATCAATCATTTAAAGACTATAAATTACCGCGGCATATACTCCTCAAATATTGTTTTTTTTACCTTACTGGATCCAAACCAAAAGTCCTAGACAGAGTGTCTTCATACTCAAATTTGATCAAACTAAAAGGTGGCAATTAAGGAGATTGCTCTTGTTTAATGATGAGAAGTATTACCACAGTAATATCTTCTCTCACAGAGTTTCTTTTCAGAAGCAAAGTGGTGAACAATGAGAGCTTATAGCGTATGGTTTCACGTAGAGACCCAGCATAGCATACCCCATGGTATGTGTGAAAATGAAGTTTTCCAAATTCAATAATTGGCATATCAAATGAATTTGATAGATTCGGACGTATAAGTCCCAATGGACTTCATATTCTGAATCCAAATATAAATCGCAACATACATTGTGTATAATTAAGCATGATTGTGTATATTGGTTATTTTGATATCATCAAGATACAAAAATAATTATGCAATCATTTAAGATATAATTTCCATCATGTGGATTCAAGATGGAGGATTTGGGTAAGACCAAATATTGCCTAGGCTTACAACTTGAGCACCGTCCCTCAAGGATTTTAGTGCATCAATCAGTCTATATCCAGAAAATATTGGAGAAATTCAATATAGACAAATCATATCATAACAAAACTCCGATTGTTGTTCGTTCTTTAGAAATAGAGAAAGATCCATTTAGACCATGAGATATTGGAGAAAAGATATTGGGACCAAGGTTCCATATCTTAGTGTCATTGGAGCACTTATGTATCTTGCAAATTACACCAGATCTGATATCGCATTTACAGTGAACATACTAGTTAGACATAGTGTAAATCCAACTCACCATCATTAGACGTGAGCGAAGTATATCCTCAGATATCTTAGTGGCACAAAGGATCTTGGTTTATTCTTTAAGAGAAATCATGATCCCAATATAATTGGATACACGAATGCTGGTTACTTATCTGGTCCCCATCCCAAACTGGATTTGTATTCTTATATGGAGGTACAGCTATTTCATGAAGTCTTCTAAACAGACTCTGACGACGACCTCTACTAATCATTCTGAAATTATTGCTCTATACGAGGCATCACATGAATGTGTATGACTTCACAGAATAATTAACCACATACAACAGGCATGTGGTATTGGTTCGATTAAATCACCTACAATTATCTATGAAGATAATTTCGCTTATGTTACATAGATGGAAATAGGTTACATAAAGAGTAATATCGCTAAGGACATTGTCCCTAAGCTGTTTTATTTCCCATAAGTTACAAGAAAGTGGGGAAATAAAACATCTTGCAAATCACCGCATGTGATAATCTCACTGAACTATTTACTAAGTCCTTACCAACTTCTATGTTTAAAAAAATTCTATATAAGATTGGTATGCGACGACGTCGAAATTTGTAAGAATCAGGAGGAGACATCTCCTAGATGTTAACTTGTACTAGTATCATATTATACTCTTTTTTTCATAAGTTTTACTCATAAGGTTTCTTGTTAAAGTTTTTAATGAGGTAATATTAACCTAAGCATGTGTCATATTTTCTATTTTTCCCATTAGGTTTTTTTTATAAAAAATATCAAAGACGCATATTGCCCTCACAACTCAATCATGGTTTTTCCCTGAAAAGGTTTTTCATGTGAGTTATTCAAGAGGCAATACCAATAATATGTCGTCATATTTTCTCCTAATTTTTCCCACTAGATTTTTATTAGGAGTTTTAGCAGCATATCACTTTATATTACTCCTCATATTTTTCCCGAAAGATTTTTGGGGGAAGTTATCTTTATGTCGTATATCCAATATTTTTCTCCATTGGGGTTTTTAATAGGATACCAATGACATAGTGGTTTATTTAAATCATAAATAAATATGCTATTTTCTCCTTATTTTTCAATAAGGTTTAAAGAAGTTTTTATGACATATCATATATTTCTCAAATTTTTCCCATAGGGTTTTTCGAGAAATTTCAGCTTACAGCTGCATTGATCTCAAGGAACGGACGTCTACAGACGAACATGTGTCTCTTCACGAGTGATCTCATCCATCAAGCACAGGATTAGTGGATAGAATTAGACAGTTAATTTTAGTTCCAAAGAACATATCTTTTAAGAACAGTCATATCCCTTTGAGACACCCCTCTACTTATATAAATATATTTCTAAGATCAATGAAAGCAACTGTTCTTCCACATCTTGTTCATTTACATTCACTAGTAACAATAATGATGACAGATGTAACGCCATAAGAAATATTTTGATATAATCTTTTATGTGGGACCAAAAATCTTCAATATATAAGAATGCATGTAGAACATCGGTTAACAAACTGTATAAGTAAATACATGCACTGATAAACGTGTCACAATCTGTCTCCGCAGAAAGACCAGGAAGCTGTACCTATAGCCGTGCGGAACGCTCCAATGGCAAGCTGTCAGAGCAAGACAGGAAGTCGTCGGGAGGCCATTCCCGACGAGCCGTGAAGCAAGGCGCCGGCGTGGCCATCCTTGCGGTGCTGCGGGAAGAGCAAGCGTACGCGAGTGCCAGTCTGGCGCCTGCGCATGCGCCCGGGTCCAGCAGCTTGGCCGCGGCCGCATGCACGAGCCGGCAGGTCAGCCCCGTGGTGGCTCCTCGCCGTCAGCGCATGCGCGGGCGCAGGAGGGCGGCGGCTCCGGGTCGTAGGCAACACCAGCACGACCGCCGAGTCGGCGGCGCCGTCCGAACGTGACGCCTCCACCTTCCTCTGCTTCTGCGATCCTGACCAGAGAGGCCCTTCCGGGGGGATCTCAGCAACGGTGACCAAAGAGTAGAGCTCTTCCCCGTCTTCCTCATCATTCCTCTTGCGTGCGATCCTGACGCGGACGCGCCTCAGCACACTCCGGATACCACTGCTCCAGACGTGCTTGTTGAGCTTCACATCGATCCTGACGTCCGTGGTGCCCATTGGGGGCTTTCTTCTTGAAGGTGCTGCAGGAAATCAGGATGAGCTGCCAGTTATTGATAATTGGTTTGAAACAAGTGGCATATCAGCATATATGTAATCTATATGCAGACTGGAGAAACATTGTGCAAGGACGGAGAACATGAAAAATCATATCAGAGATAAAGCATCAAAAATTGAACAAGACAAAGGACTAATGAAACACAGAAAGTGAAAGGACATCCAATGGTCCTGTGCTGCCCCTTGTGCTCTACTAAAAGCACGTGCAAACAACCATCCAGCTTATGAAACACAAGTGAAAAGACAGTGTAATCAAGGAACGCAGGGCACAAACGACAGCAGCACACTTGCACAACACAGGATGCTGCTTCAAAGCATGATTCACAATTCAGAAGACCCCACAAAAACAAAACAATGTACCAGAAAAGGAACAAACGAAGTGAGCATCAAATTAGAGATATTTCCTGCCCAAATGGAACACATGGCAGCATGTCAAGAGCCAACACATGTAACGATGAGCAGATTCCACTCTGTCGGGCATGTAACTGTGCACAGCCACATGTTTAAAAAGACAGGCACCTGACTATATACCCGGAAACTAGTAAACTACATATTCAAACAAGGAGTTGCAACATAATCAGAGCGCAAGTCCAATTGCAGCACACTAGCTCAACATCTATATGCAGGCCAACCAGAAAATGTGTGGGTAAACAAAGAACAATGCAAGATCTGACCTTTGTGCCAGCAGGCATGTGATTTCATCGATATATAAAATATCTTGCTTGCTTGCAGTTGGCTCGCCTAATTGTGATATCCAGAACAAAACTGATAAACCTCATGTATTGAGCACGTTGACAGAATAAGACAATACACCAGCACCTCATCATGGAACAAAAGGCACAATTTTTTTTTTTTTTTTGATGAAACAGGAGGGGTTTTACCCCCTACTGGAATTTTATTAAAAATAACAAATTGTTGCTATTTGTATGGTACAAAAGGCACAAATTGCTGCTATTTGTCTTGCTAACAATCTGGGATATATATACCAAGATGCAGCAGGTAGGATATATATACCAAGATGCAACAGGTATCACAACGAATGTAACTGGCAGCAACGCATCTTCCATGGGGACACAAACAGCAGTATCATACTTTTACAACAGAAAACAGAAGTCCTAATACCAGAGGTACCTGGACAAAACGTGACAAACACATCGGTGAAGTCCGCGCCCGCCAAGAAGCCATCCAAGGTAAGATCCGTCGCCAAGGCGCCTGCCGGCAGCTCAGCCAACGCGCCACCCTCCGGCGGGGCGGCGGCCTGATTTCCTGCAGCACCTTCAAGAAGAAAGCCGGGTGCCCCGAGCCACGCCGAGAAGAGACGCGCCGGGAGCCGCAGACGGGCGCCGCGGAGAGTCGTGGCCAGGCGCCGCCGGGAGCCACGTCCAGGCACCAGAGCCGCCCGCCCCGGCCCGCTCCGCGTCCACGTCGCCAAGCACCGCCGCCGCCCGCCCCCGCGTCCTAGGCCGCTCCGCGCCCACAGTCGCCCCGATGCCACACCTGCTCCGCCCGCCCTGATGCCGACGCTGCTTCGAGCCGCCGCACGCTCCGCCACCTGGAACAGCGCCGCCCGCTCCCTCCCTCTCTGATGCGGTCGGTGTCTTGGTGGAGTCTAGAAACAGATAACGGGCAGTGTGGGCATTTGGACTTTTCTTTTCAGGTTTGGTTTTTTTTTAATTCATCTATTCAATGCGCATCTGACGGACATCCAAAGCAAGAGCAGACAGTTCAGTTCAAAATAACAAGGACAAAAACACAAAGTTAAAAAAATAGGGACAAAATCACAATTGGAGTACTGGACAAGGGCAAGAACACAATTTTCCCTTTCCGAAAAATTAGTGGACACGCCGTAGTCATTCACATAATTAAATTTCCAGAACAAGAATAGCATAAGCTGGGACCCAATCATCCCAGGACTTCTTCGTTAGCTACAAATGTAAACAAAGCCAAAAAAACAACTAGAAGTCACGTAAGAAGTGGGGCCATGCAGATGCTACAATTTATGGAAAAAAAAATGACATTTTCGGATTTTCAAACAAACAACTAGTATGACAGCCTTATTAGCAAGTCCTAGCATCAACCCTGCGAGCAAAAATGATGATTGAGAAACTGAAAATTGCTTAAGAATCCTGGTACATCCAAGTAATTTACAAGCTACAATGTCCGTGCTCTCCCAACGGCCAGCAAACTCAGCACGAACTGCCTATCAAAATGAAAAGAACACCAGCGTCATATAAAGTCAGGTGAAACAGCCAGGAAAGCAAAACTAGCAAGATGCAACACTAATTGTCAGGGTGAAAACAGAACCACTACATGGGGTGAAATCCAGTAGATGGGCCAGTACTTACTGCTTCAGTACACAGGATTGTATTCTATGCTATAAAGCATCTCTCTACGATTCTCACCACCCATTCGGTAGTTGAACTGCTTAGACAGGGATTGGACTTTCTCGTCACTGTCAAAGTCTGATTCACGAGAGCACCGTCTTCGAACCTTCCTTAGGGTATCCTTGGAAGGAGTGAAGCCAGCATCAACCTGAACCGAACATAATTAGAGAAAAAATTTCCATGTGAAAATGCATTTTAAATTGTAGTTTGGACAAACCATCTCATCAATTATGGCAAGAGCAGCTTTTGGATCTTTGTTTGCAAGATGGGCATCGACAAGCAGGGAGTATGTTGTTGCATTTGGCTTAACACCAAGAGTTAATACATGCTGGAACACATTACATGCTTCTCCTGTCTGCAATACAAAAGGGCAAATGGATTTGAAGGAATTGTTGCAGAACAAGTTAAAAGGCTTCTCCTGTCACTTCCAAGTACCAAAGGCATGTATGTATGTCAGTTCAATGGCCACAAATTTCGCATGTCAAATGGACACATATGTTGAGAGCAGCAACAGATTTGTATGGTGGATCTGCACGACTCAGATTCTCCAACTTAACATAAACCTGCGGAGAGGAATTTATGCGATTAGGGTATTCCGTCCTACTCCCTCCATTCCAATTGTAAGTCGTTCTGGCTTTTCTATATACATAGCTTTTATTACGTATCTAGACATAATGTATATCTAGGTGCGTAGCAAAAGCTATGTATCTAGAAACGCCAAAACAACTTAAAATTTGGAACAGAGGGAGTACTTTGCAAAATAAAAGTACAAATGGCCATCTTAATGAATCATGTATAACAAGTGGCGTGAATGTACCGAATCCAGTGTGCTAAAGCCATCTTTGCAGCAAGCAACAACAAGAGGATGCAAGGAAGTAAATGGTGAGAAGAGCTCTAAATCAATGTCCTCAGAGTTCCCATAGGCATTTTCAAATTCACGCAATGTACCAAAAGCCCTTTGAAGCTGGCCAATTGATGAATGAGCATAGATCTTGGCAAGATATGTCTCTGGGGTGGGTGCCTTTTTCTGGCGCAGGGACTTCCGTAATAGCGACCAGGCAGCATTCAAGAGGTCAGTACTAAAAGTTCTGCCAGCAGCACTCAGAGCTGATATTACAAGACCTTCAGTAACTGACAGCTGAACAGGAGGATTAACATTCTCACCACGAGCAATCCATCTTGCAAGAAATTCCAAAGCAAAAAGAGCTAATTTGCTATTATTAGCTTCAAATGCAGCTTCTGCTGTGTCAATGCACCAGGCCCATTGTGGACACAAAACTTTGTTCTTATCCGTTGTCTGGTACAAAAAAAAGACAGCATCATAAACAAGGCAGACAGATATTTTTGAAGTTGACATAAATATGCAAAAGGTTATATTCCAAAAATGAGAATGCCAAAGGTTCAAAGGTGCATAACCAAAAAAATAACACAGAGAACCGAGACCAGCTGCAATTAACAATATCAAATAACTCAGGTCCACTAGATTAAGCATTCCAAGAATATGTACCTTGCATTTCTCTATAATTGATGTCAACGTGTCCAACCTCCCGGATCTCATACATGCTCGGATATAATCAGTGAAAACAGTTAGTGATAGCGTGTAGCCTGATTTAAGAATCAGATCCAAATACTTCAGAGATGAGTCAACAAGGTTCTGCCTAATAAGCAGGCCTACAACCAAATTGTAGGATTCATCATCTGGAAATGTTCCTGTTTGCAGCATCCTGATTTCAACAAATAGAGAATCATTTCAGAGTCAAATGTAATGTAGTAGAGTCACAAAGTGACCTTGAAACAACAACAAATTTTGGTACAAATTATAGTATAGGTTGTTAGGAATACAAGAAATTTAATGTGCATAAAAATTCCAATACTACCTTTGTTATATCAATGCTGCACATATTTCTTTAAGAAGTAAACTACAGCAGTGTAGGTAAGACCAGTTTCTGGAATTAAAAACCCAACCTAAAAGGCGCTTTAATAAGTAAGTATACACTATGTAATGTAAAGGATACAGAGTTCCTATCGACCACACATCACAAATCCATAATATAGAGGTAGTCTGAGCAAACCAATTTTCATAGAACCTCATGAATCAACAATCTCCACACATCCATAAAACAAAATGCAAAACCAGCCGACATCAAGCATGAGAGATCATGATATTTCCATTTCCAATCATTACGTGTGTCAATCCAAATTATATGCGGACCATGCCGTGTACCTTAGGTCAAGCTATCAATCTATTAGCCTATTAACATACCAATATCCAAAGTAAAACAGGAAACTATGCAAGTAATCATATCAGACTTGGCAACCGTCATCGGAATCAACCACATCCTGGTATCACAAAAGATAAATCAACAGTGTAATCCATAGGTTCCCAGCAGATACTTGTATGGTTATACCATTATATAGTTTTATAGGTCCGCACCTAAAAGTATAGTAAATAAACTAGGTGCCGGAACAGAAATCAGAATACCTCATCCAGTGCATTTGGCAACGACAATGCTGCCAATACAAGAATAGCGCACTAACCGTTCAATGAGCTTCTCGGCGCCCTCGGACTCCTGCCCAGCGACCATGCTCTTGAGCACGAGGTTGTACGATGCAGTGTTGGGCTCGAGCTCGAACTCGCGCATGTGGTCAGCGAGATCGAGCATCTCGTGCGGCAGGGCCCCCGACATGAGGTTGGCGCGGAGGTAGTGATTGAAGAGGTCGACGTCGGGATGGTTGGGCTTCCCCGTGGTGGCGTCGAGGGAGCGCACCCAGTGGTCGAACAGATGCTTCATGTCCTCCCACCGCTGCTCCGCCATATACTTGGCAAACGTCTCCTTGAGCCCCGCGGCGTCGGGCGTATCGTAGAAGGCAGCCATGCGGTGCTGCGCCCCGAAGTGGCTGCCGGCGACGACGGTGGGCAGAAGCGAGGAGGAAGGATTGGCGGCGGCGGGGTTGCGCCAGTTCTGGCTGTAGAAGGGGCTCCCCGTGCTGGGGTTTGGGGGGAGTGGGGCGGGGTCGGGGGCGCCGGCGGTCGGGTCAGGGGACAGCTCCGGCTGCTGGGGCAGCGCGCGGGAGGAGAAGATCGCGGCGCGGAGGAGGAGGTGGGGGTTGCGGTGGTGGCGTAGTAGAAGCGAGGTGGCCGCCGCCTCCGCCGCCGCAGCAACCATGGCGGCGAGGGATTAGGGTTTTAGTGGAGTGGGGGGGGGGGGGGGGGGGGGGGGGGGCGAGCGAGGGAGAAGACGGCGGCTGAGATCTTGACATGGGCGGGCGTGATGGGGTCAGGAATGGAAGAGCAGAGTGCCGCGTTGGAGGGTGCTTCCGTAATTTGGATACTGACCATGCTCAACGTGAAAATCTAGGCCTCTTTGAAACGCAAAAATACTTCGAAAAAAAAACTCAGCTCGTTTTTTTTATAGAAAACACAAAATATTCCGGTGTTGCCTAGATAGGGATAAAAACGGTCGAGAAACTGTTATTACCATGTCTTTTGCGTTCGTTGTTGAAAAAGAGAACTTTTAGGTATGTGACTCTTTGCCACAACGTGACCTAAACCATCGAATGGGTCTCATATTTAGATCTGTACTCTTGGAGATAGTCTTAGTGGGCTCTTGTGGATGGGTTGTTCATCCAAGAACAGATTCATTCTTTATTATAGTGGGATCAGCTTGTGGTTGTTATGCCGTGAAATGTTGCAAAATTCCTACTAAATCCGTTCTAAATTATAAGATATTTTATTTTTTCTATATATATTTCTTTTATGCATATCAAATACAACGTATGTAGAAACCATAATTCTATGATGAGGACATGCGTCCCGGCGCCTCGGTTCCAGGGCCTGCGAATCGATTGGGCCCAACAGACAACGCGCCGATCTTCTACTCCCGAACATTTTCCCCGCTCGCGACCACTACTCCTTTCACCGCGCCGTACGCCCGCAGGGCCGTGTCAACTGCGTCGTCCGCCCGCCTACTCTGCCTCACCACCGCGTCCCATCCCACGCCACACCCGCCCCAATCTCACGCCACATCACGCCCCATGCCGCGCCGCACGGGGCGTCCACTGTCGCGACCCATCCACTTCGCTCATCGTGGCCATGGCGTGCAAAAGCCAGTGAAGGAAATTTTGTTTATACTAAAGTGTCAGGGTATCGATATTAGGGATACCCAAAGCAAGGAAGTTAGCGCCCACGCTGATTTCCCCGAATGGCTTGAGACGTATTAAAAGGTCTCGCCTGAACCCCATGGTCGCAGGCTCCGTCTCGCCCGACCCCTTGGGTGCTGACTCCGTCTCGTCCGACCCCAAGGACGTGGGTTCCATCTCGCCCAAGGCCGCGGGATCCGTCTCGCTCGACCTCGAGGCCGCGGGCTCCGTCTTGCCTAACCTCGAAGCCACGGGCTCCATCTCGCCTAACCCCTTGGGTACGGGCTCCATCTCGCCCGATCCTAAGGACGCGGGTTTCGTCTCGTCCAACGGGGAACCATACCGCCACCAACCACTCTAGGTCCAAGCGTATGGGTCTGGGTCAAAACTCTGACGCTAGGGAAGAGGCTGGCATGCCCCCAATGTAACCCATGACCATGATGGGCCATACCTAGGGATTCACATCAAGAACAGTGCCGGGCGTGTCGGTGCTATTCTACCTAACCCTCGTATGAACGCTGACAGGCGCGTCAGTTCACCACAACATCTGCCAGGACGGAGTGGAACACCATGACCGGCAGATGACGTCTACGCATGGCGCCTGTGATGAATAGGGCCATGACATGGAGCCATCCCTGTTGACATCTACAGGATCAGCAGGACCCGCATGAAGGAGAAGGACCTAGTAACCCTGGAAGCCTTCTTCTCTCTCTTGTTCTTCTCCTTTTTCCTCCACTGTAACTCACGCTTTCTCTTCGTCGATAAAAGAGAAAGCAGGGCACCCCATAAAGGAGGAGGACGAGATCAGAACACAAGAGCACGACACGAGCACACAACTGAGCGGCAATCGAGCTCTCAGCACCCGTTCACTCCTTCCACCAGAGACTTGGGATCCTCTCCATCTCTCACCTGTTTGTAACCCCTACTGCAAATCAAGTGCCGGTAACACGAGCAGTTGCCAACTGGATGTAGGGACATTCCACCCGAACCAGTGTAAACCCTTGTGTCCTCTGAGCACACCATCTAAGCCAGACACGTAAATACAAATTTACTCGCTGGTGGTCTGAAAACACCAACAGTTGGCGCATCAGGTAGGGGCTTTTTGCACATCTCGACGTCCACATCAGGCCTCAGATGGCTAGTCATGACGTTAGCTGGGTCCCAGGCATGCACGTGCGCTTCAGGAACTTGGACTTCATCGTTACGATGGAGGGAGAGTTGGCGCAGGTTCCCATCACTGTCCAATCTCTCCACTCTGCTGGCCTCAACATGACCGTCGAGGTGCTTGGGGAGCTGTAGCTAGACGCACCGGAGGCCCACGCCCCCGGGAGTGACCAGCTTCTCAGCTTCGATTACGGGAGGCTGAAGCGCCAGCTCGGCGCCTTCCTAGGACCCCGACCATCCCAGGAGGACCTACGTCGCCTCGCCTTCTCGTTCACCAATGTTATGACATAGCTTACCGAAAGAGAGCCGCTCTCCCCAGAATACCTCATCTGGAGCGCCCCGACAGCGCTCCCATTCGGTTTATGCCACGTCGTAGAGACTATTGGCCATCTTATGGCACAGCGCACGCCCCCATCCTCTATGAATGACGAGTTCGTGGGAATGACTGAATACGTCGTGGAATATTTTCACAACCTTCTCGTGGGAGAATCGGAGTCGCCCTCTGACTCTGACTCCAGCAGGGGGAGCCATTACCCCCCGCAAAAATGTTTCATGGCAGGTACCACTGAGGGATACATTGAAAGCATCCATGAGGGAGGTGCTACCCCAATAGACGACCTCGACGATGAGGTCTAGGGGGACACAGGGGCCCCACCTCACCTGCGGGTAGAGCAGCTGTGGGCACAACACCAAGAGCTCAAAGAAGCACGACTCTAGCTCGAGTAGAAACGCATGGAGCTCAAGTGAGAGATCGAGCGCCACGGAGACGGTGGGCGTGTGCGTGCCATGGCCCACGATGTGAACCAGAGGATCATCGAGGATGACAAAGCCCTCCCACGCTTCACCCGGGCAAGCTAGAACATCACTGCCGCGGCAGCTTTGCTCCGGGGGCTTCTAGGGCCCATGACGCCCGAGGATCGTCGGGCCCATCGTGAGATTCGCACGCTACTTGAGTGTGCGGCGGCGCAATAGGCTAAGAGCTCATTGTCCCGACGATGTGAGCTTGACGCCAGCCAGCGCGCGCCCTCAAAGCGACCCGATAGGGAAGTGTCAGTCCACCAGGCGTAGCGAGGCGGTAGGCCGCGTGCCGCAATCCCAATGCATGAGTGTCTCAGCCTCTATCGTGATGTGTGTGACACCCTAGATGCCCATAGGCGTGCTTGTGGCAACAAGAGGGAGGAGGCTAGCCATGGCTACCACCCTCGTCGTGGTAGACGCTATGACAGTGACGAGGACCAAAGCCTGAGCCTCGACTTACCGAGACCTCAGACCTTTGGCCGACACATCCTCAACGCCGCCTTCCCACCATGGTACCGACCACAAACCAGCATCCCAAAATACTATGGGGAAACAAACCCTGGACTATGGCTCGAGGATTATCGACTTGCTTGCCAGGCCAGTGGAGCGGATAATGATGATTTCATTATCCGCAACCTTCCATTATTCCTAGCCGATTTGGTACGAACATGGTTGAAACACCTTTCGCCCAACAGAATCCAAAGTTGGGCGCACCTAAAGGAGATCTTCGTGGGAAACTTCTAGGGCACATGCAAGCGTCCTGGGAACCTATGGGATCTCAAAAACTATCAACAGAAGGCCAGGGAAACCCTTCGTGGGTACATCCGGCGCTTCTTCCGGCAGTGGAATGAGCTGCCTAACGTTGTTGATGCCAATGTCATAGGAGCTTTCCTATCTGGGACCACCTATGAGTCCCTAGTCTATATGCTTGGACGTAAGGGACCACAAACCACCAAAGAGCTCCTCAACATTGCCACTAGCCATGCCTCAGGTGAGGAGGCGGTTGGAGCGATCTTTGACCGACTCAAGGGCAAGGTGAAACAGGACAAGGACACCGATGAAGGCAGCTCCAACCGCCCCAATAAGAAGAAGAACAAGCAATGACATGAGAGCTCGCTCGTGGCCACTGCCGACTACAAGGGGGTTAAAAGCCCACCGAGGGTACCTTGGACCACTTTGAGAAGCTGCTCGAAGGGGCATGCCGAATCATGCTTTCCCCATCAAGCACCTATACAAGGACTGTGTCCTCATGAAGCAGTTCTTCTCTGGAGGCTCCAGTAAGGGGGAGCATAGGAAGGTGCCCAAGCCCGCCACAAACGCCGCTAAGGGGAAGGATGGTGGATTTCCAATGCTAGATGGCTGTCTCATGATCTTCGGAGGGTCGGTGGCCTATGACTCCAAGCGCCACCAGAAGCTTGGGCACCATGAGGTCTATATGGCTGAGCCAGCCACACCTTCCTTCCTCCGATGGTCGGAGTCCATCATAACCTTTGACCGGACCAACCACCAGGAAAGTGTCCCATAGCCAGGAAGATACCCACTCATGGTCGACCCAATCATCAACATGAAGTGGCTCACCAAGGTGCTGATGGATGGAGGCAGCGGCCTCAACATCATGTGTGCTGAAACGCTCAATGCCATGGGCATCAACCAATCACGCATCCAACTGACCAGGGTGCCTTTCCACGGCATTGTGTTTAGAAAGCAGGTCGTGCCACTTGGACAAATCGATCTACCTATCACCTTCAGGAATTCGACCAATTATAGGATGGAGACCCTTACCTTCGAGGTGGTTGGGTTCCACGGGACCTACCACACCATCCTAGGACGTCCATGCTACGTGAAGTTTATGGTCGTCCCTAACTACACCTATATGAAGTTGAAGATGTCGGGTCCATGCGGGGTCATCACCATTGGCACCTCCTTCCAGCGCGCCTACGAGTGCGAGGTCGAGTGTTGCAAACATGTCGTGGCAATTGTCACCTCCAAAGAGGTTATCGCCATTAGGGAGGAGGTCGTCGAAGAAGTGCCCAACCCCAAGCGGTCAGTCGGGTCTTTTGAACCTGTAGAGGGTGCCAAGGAGGTCCTCATAGACCCTAGCGGTTCCAAGGGCAAAGTGGTGCGCATCAGCACCACACTTTCCTCCAAATAGGAAAGCACGCTCGCTGACTTCCTCCACGCCAATAGAGACATCTTTGCGTGGAGACCCTCAAACATGCCAAGCATTCCAAGAGAAGTCATCGAGCACACCTTGAAGATTAGGCCAGGCTCCAAGCTAGTGGCATGTGTCGCTTTGATGAGGATAAACGCAGGGCCATCGTCGAGGAGATTGCGAAGCTTTTGGCGGTTGGATTCATCAAGAAAGTATAGCACCCCTGAGTGGTTAGCCAGTCTCGTTCTTGTATGAAAAAAGAGTGGGAAATGGAGAATGTGTGTTGACTATACGGGTCTCAATAAAGCGTGTCCAAAGGATCTGTTTCCTTTGCCACGCATAGACCAAGTAGTCGACTTGACCTCAGGGTGTGAAACCCTTTGCTTCCTTGATGTGTACTCCAGGTACCATCAAATCATGATGAAAGAGTTCGACCAGCCAGTGACATCTTTCATCGCCCCATTTGGATCATTCTGCTACGTCACAATATCGTTTGGCCTAAAGAACATGGGGGCTACGTACCAACGCTACATGCTCAAGTGTTTCAGGGATCTCATCGGGCAGACCATTGAGGCCTATGTGGATGACATCATGGTCAAGTCCAAATGGGCTGACCAGGTCATAGCCGACCTAGAGCAGACCTTCATGAAACTCTGAGCTAACAGCATCAAACTTAACCTCGAGAAGTTTGTTTTTGGGGTCCCAAGGGGTATGCTGCTGGGTTTTATCATCTCCGAGCGTGGCATCAAAGCCAACCTAGAGAATATCTCAGCAATCATGAGGATGGGCCTAATTTAGAACATAAAGGGGATATAGTGAGTTATAGGGTGCCTCACCGCACTTAGCCACTTTATCTCGTGCCTCGACGAACGAGGTCTCCCCCTCTATCAGCTTCTAAAGAAAGTCAACTATTTCGAATGGATGCCCAAGGCCTAAGAGGCACTTGACAAGGTCAAGCAGCTCCTAACAAAGGCCCCGATCTTGGTCCCCCTGACCAATGGGGAACTGCTTCTGCTCTACATTATGGCCACCATGCAAGTGGTCAGAGCCACCCTGGTGGTAGAGCGAGAAGAAGAGGGGCACGCCCTCAAAGTGCAGCATCCCATGTACTTCATTAGCAAAGTCTTGTTCAACTCTAAGACCCGCTACCCCTAAATCTAGAAACTCCTATACACCATCCTTATCGCCAAGAGGAAGTTGTGTCACTACTTTGAGTCACATCCGGTGACGGTCGTGGCATCCTTCCCTCTCGATGAGGTCGTCCAAACTGAGATGCCACAGGAAGAATTGTGAAGTGGCACTCTAGCTGATGGGTCAAGGCATTTCATATGCCCCTCGAACTGCCATCAAGTCCCAAGTGCTGACTGATTTCATTGCATTGTGGATTGAGATCCAAATGCCGCCAACAGTCATCGACCAAGAGTACTAGACGATGTACTTCGATGGATCGCTAATGATGAAAGGTGCTAGCACTAGGCTAGTCTTTGTTTCGCCCCTTGGGGTACGCATGAGGTACATGGTTTGCATCCATTTCCCCTCCTTCAACAATGTGGTCGAGTATAAGGCACTCATTAATGCCCTATGCATCGCTATCGAGTTGGGTATCTGATGGCTTGACATTCAGGGCAACTCCCAGCTGGTCATCAAACAAGTCATGAAGGAATCAAGCTGCCACAATGCCAAGATCACTATGTATTGCTGAGAAGTCCACTAGTTGGAGGACAAGTTTGATGGTCTCAAGCTCAATCACACCCAAGGCGTCTCAACGAGGAGGTCGATGCGCTATGAAAACAACATCGGGCCGAGAGCCAGTGCTGATGAACGTCTTCGCCAGCAATCAGTATAAGCCCTCGGTCTACTATGAGGAGCCAGAATAGGCCGATGATGGGCCGCCTGCCCTAGGATCAAGGGGCTAACGAGTCGGTGGCTCCATCCGACCCTGAAGTCATAGAGCTTGATGAGGATCCAACGATAGAGACTGACCCTCTGGCCGACTAGAGGACACCATACCTCGACTATGTCCTCTATGAGGCACTACCGATGGACAAAATGGAGGCTCGGCGGCTCATGCATCGTGTTAAGTCCTTTGTCGTTATTAAGGGCGAGCTCTACAAAAGAAGCCACACCGGGATCATGTAGCGTTGTATCCCCATCGAATAAGAGAAGCAATTGCTAAGTGATATCCATGGTGGGGTCTATGAGCACCATGCCGCACCTAGGACCCTGGTCAGAAACATGTTCCGACAAGGCTTCAACTGGCCAACCGCAGTAGCTAACATTAAACAGATTGTGCGCACCTATGAAGGTTGTCAATACTACGCTTGGCAGACCCACTTGCCGGCCCAAGCACTCCAAATAATCCCCATCATGTGGTTGTTCGTGGTCTAGGGGCTCGATCTGGTTGGACCTCTCAAGAGGGCACTCAGGGGCTATACGCACTTTCTTGTTGCCATAGACATGTTTACAAAGTGGATAGAGGCTCGACCGATCTCCGCAATCAAGTCTGAGGAAGCCATGTTGTTCTTCCTTGACATCGTCCATCATTTTGGAGTCCTAAACTCCATTATCATGGACAACGGCATGCAGTTCACTAGGAAATGGTTCCTCCGATTCTATGATGAATACCACATCCGCGTTGATTGGGCCACTGTGGCGCACCCCACATGAATGGGCAGGTCGAGCATGTGAACGGCATGGTCCTACAAGGCCTTAAGCCTAGGATCTTCAACCGGTTGAACAAGTTTGGCAGATGATGGGTCGTGGAGCTTCCTATGATGCTCTAGAGCCTGAGGATGACCCCCAGCTGGGCCACTAGCTACACGCCATTCTTCATGGTCTACGGTTCTAAGGCTATCCTCCCGATTGATCTTAATTATGGAGCGCCGAGGGTCAGGGCATATGACGAACAGGGAGCTGAGGCATCCCTCGAGGATGCCATGGACTAGCTAGACAAAGTGTGTGATGTTGCCCTCCTCCACTTGGCCAAGTACCAGCAAGCGTTGCACCGGTACCACAACTGTCGAGTGCGGAGTCAGGCCTTCAACGTCGGGGACCTAGTATTTCGTCTTGTCTAGAGCAACAAGAACTGCCACAAAGCTCTCTCCACCGTGGGAGGGACCATACGTCATCGTGGAGGTACTTTGACCAGGCACCTAAAGCTCAAGACCATCGACGACAAAGTCTTTGTCAAGTCCTAGAACATCAAATAGCTACATCGCTTTGACCCTTAATTTATGCACGCTTTCTCTTATCGGTTTTGCTATCGACTCCTCGATCTTTAGTGACACCCGACCCAAGTAGCGGTGAGGGGTCGAGCCTTACTCGGGGGCTGATAAGAGCATATCTCTCTAGTAGACATTCTCTATGACTGACCCTTTCTCCATTAAGATCTAGAAGAAATGGTTGTGGAAACAAACACTGAGTAAAACTGGTCAGACCGTAAGAAACCTATGCCCCGGCTGCTATGGCATTTTTGCTCACTAGCGTGATTAGAGTTTTTTGTCCGCACCCTCGGCCTTTTAGCCTTAACAACAAAAAGAGTTGGAACGCATTAAAGATTATATCTACCCAGCAAACATTCAATGTGCCTGACCCTTTCTCACGTTAAGATCTAGAAGCAAAGGTTGTGGAAACGAATGCTGAGTAAAACTAGTCGAACTGCAAGAAACCTACGCCCCAGTGGCTATGGCGTTTTTGCTCACTAGCATGATTAGAGTTTTTTCACCCGCACCCGAGCTTTACAGCCTTAATCATGGAAAGGGTCGAAATGCATTAACCTTTTTATACAAAAAGGGGAGAAGAGCTAAAAATCTATTTGGCCATAACAAAATTTAAAGAGCTTGTCCACTTATTACAAGTTCGCCGCTTGGCTTATCTACCTAACTAATTTCTTGGGGGTGATCTCCTCCTCTATCTCCATAGGTAAGTCCGATGCTAGAGGGGCCACCTCCTTCTCGATGTCGTCTAGCTTGACATCGGTGTAGACAAGCGTGAGAACTATCATAGGTAAGGTGGGATGCGGAGCTGAAAATGCTCCTATAGCCCATTCAGGCCTAGGAGTTTGAAGGCTGGCCCTCCAATGGGTTCACAGCTGCTTCGGGGCACCCTTAGAGTGATGGATGAAAAAGGATAGGCCTACTAGTGGGTAGTACCTGGGTGCACGAGCAACGCAGGCATCTCCACCCATGTTTGAGTCTTGGTTGGTTCCCAGTCTATGGTTTTTCCTTGAAGAAAGGCAACAAGCCCTTAGGACTAGTCGAATGGACCCGAGAACTATATGGATTGGTCACTAAGAATCTAGAGTCAATCACCAGCCGACCCATGTCGGACACCCACAAACGAGAAGCTAGGGCCCCACTCAGATTAGCCTGTTAATAGCTCATCGAGCACCATGTTTCATCCATCGAGGAAAAATGTGGCACAACTCAGCCCTTCCATTTTATTGAAAAAACGCTTGAGGGATGATGATCACAAAGATGAGCTGACCCCTCGACCTGACTCCTGCAACGTGTGGGGGCTCGAGGGAAGTTGGACTTGCAAGGAGACCGAATGCATGATCGTAGGATGATGGCTTGAATCCTAGGGAGGGGTATGTACAAAAAAACTAAGAATAATGTTTCTAAAACAAAAAATGATTTCTCTTACCTGCTTTGCTATCGTCTCCTCGATCTTTA
This sequence comes from Miscanthus floridulus, assembly GCF_019320115.1. Lineage (NCBI taxonomy): Eukaryota > Viridiplantae > Streptophyta > Magnoliopsida > Poales > Poaceae > Miscanthus > Miscanthus floridulus. The sequence continues at coordinate 112,505,573 of NC_089583.1, read as the reverse complement.
GTGAAACCTGACCTCAGCAACAGCAAGGGGTTGAGCCTCACTCGGGGGCTGATAAGGGTATATATATCCATTCTAAAAGAGAATATCTATCTGGTAGACATTCTCCAAGCCTGACCCTTTCTCACATTAAAACCTAAAGGCAAGGTTTGTGGAAAACAAACGCTGAGTAAAACTGGTCGGACTGTAAGAAACCTATGCCCCAGCGGCTACGGCACTCTTGCTTACCAGCATGATCAGAGTTTCTCACCCACACCTCGAGCTCTACAGTCTTAACAATAGGAAGTGTCAGAACACATTAACCCTTTTCACACATAAAAAGGGAGAAAGGATAAATTTGTTCGACCAAATAAAAGAACAAGCTTGTTTAAACGAAACAAAAGGGTTGTAACTTGTCTGCTTATTACAAATGCGCCGCCTGACCTATCTAACTAAACTAACCCCTCAGGGGATGATTTCATCTTCTATCTTGGTAGAAAGGTCATGCGCTAGGGGGGCACCTCCTTCTCGATGTCGTCTAGCTCGGTGTCGGTATAGACGGGAGTGAAGCCTTGGCTCATCGTCGCTAGATCGATGTTCTCATAATGAGAATGGGCGATCATGAATGATTGGTGAACACCAAAGCGGAGCGTGCCCCTTGCCATATCATGTGCTCGATCCATGATCTGGGTGGCACAAACCACAAGTGAGCTTGTCTCCTTCTCCAAGGCTAGCTCGAGCTCATCGTAGACCAGCTAGACAGCGATGCACAGGTTGTCATGTTCATCACTCTCCTTCTCGGGGGTGTCCTTCACCTCACTGAGCTCCTTCTCTAGGCCATGGCTCTTCACCACCTCTACCCCGAGCTTATCGTCGACACCTGCCCAAGTTACGTATCGACCATGTTAGAAGGCTTACCATGGATTCTATGGAGAAAGACAACAAGAGAAACCAGAGACTTATTGTTCACGTCTGCTCGAAGCCTACGCACCTCATCACGCTGCTGGGTCACCTCGACCTCTAGGTGCCAGACCTCTTCTTGGCACTGACCGACCTTCACGGTGAGCCTGGTGGCCATGCCCTCGGCTACAACCTTCAGGTCCCTCTCCCCCTAATGCTCATCCTCGAGGTGGTTGACCCGCTGCTGAGCATCAGGGCGCTCCTGGCAAGCCAGGTCAATTCCCATGCAGAGCTCCTCTACGGCCCAAAGCAATTCATCCTTCTCCTTCCATAGCCGCTTGGCCTCCACGGTGTCCATGCACACCCTCTCGATTAGGGCCGTGAGCTTCTTCTTAGCCTCGCGGGTGTCATCGCGAGCGTCCTTCTCCCTAACTCAGAGGTCAGGCACCTCCTGGGCAGTAGGGGCAAGCTCAGCCACCTCCTAATGAGTGGTAGTGAGCTATGTGGCTAGCCCTTCACTCCTCCATGTCTCCTCAACAAGGAACTAGGACTTCTCCCAGCTGCGGGCCATAAGGATCTACAAAGAAAACAAGACTTAGAGGCATGGAAAGAGAACATGAGGGTCGGAAGCATGGTCATATGATACCTAGCCAACTAGGGCGACAATGTCATGCATTGAGCTCAGCATGGGGGTTAGGGCATGAACTGCGTCCCCAACCTTCGTGTGGACACTCCCCCATTCCCTCTCCCTCACTACATCATCGAGGACAGCCACTCAGACCAGAGATCAGGACATCCTCACATCGACCTCTCTTGCAGTGGTAGCTCCTCTAGAATGGCTCCTCTAGCGATAGAGGGGGTAGGTGACATGGACACGAAGGCCTTCCCTATCACCCCAACCGTGAAGGATGCCTCAGGTGGGCTCCTTTCTGTCCACCCCACCGCAGACACGGCCACCTATGTGGATGATGACTCTAGCCATGCCACCTCTGCCTATGATGTCAAGGACTTGACTGGCCACACCGTGCCCGCCACGGACGCCCTAGATGTGCCCACCTCTGCCTGCTCTCCCATGGACGCAGCTATCAACTATGCCTCCTCGGTCGACACTGTGGCCGCCCCAACGTCACTCACGCTCACCATAGGCGTGGCGCTAGTCGGCTCCTAGCGTGTTTGCTGGAGGAGGATCTTTTTTAGAGCAAGCCACAGGAGAGCCCCACGTCCTCCAATGCTGCAAGGGACATGGCGGTCAGTACGTGGCATAAATTCGATAGGATAAAAGGACAAAAAAACCTTGACTCACCCTGACGCCATCATGCAAGGATGTTTTGGGGCTAGCTTGCTCGACCCTGACTGCTCCTCGTTGGCATATTGTCGCTTAGAGCCCTCCCTTGGCTCAGAGGGCTCGGACGAATTAGAATGGTCGCCTCCTGCCGACTCTAGAGGGGCCACCAAGGGCTCAAACAGAGCGAGGTAACCTATTTCCACTAGCTCTAGGGCTACCGTCGAAGGCCCAAACAAGGTGAGACAGCCTGATTCCACCAGTTCCGAGTCCACCATCGAAGGTCTAGACAGGGTGTGGAGGTTTGATTCCACTGTCCTCCCCCTCCTGCCCTATGACATGCCATAGGAAGCTCCCCACCTATGGTGAAGGCAGGTCCTCATCTCCAGTGGCTAGATCATCCTAGGGGATAGGCGACCTGGAGCCATCATCCTCATCATCATCATCTTCTTCCGACAAACCTTGACACCGCTTCCCTCACAGTAGCTTCACTCGCTGCTTTGATCGTCCTTTCTTCTCCTTGTCATCCTTCTTCTACTTCCTTTGTTCATCCATAGCACGGTTCATCGCCCTCATAGCCGCATGCTCTAGTAGCGGTGTGATAGAGTCCCGGAAGACTGATCCCACCAATAGCTCAATGAAGCCCACATCCGGCCACATCACAGGATGCCCCAGGATTGGGAACACGACGTCGGCCACCCCTGTGGCCTCCTTAATGCATTGCACAACCTTGCTGTCATGGAGCAGCCCCTAGGTGAGCATCGTCCAGATGAGCTATGTGTTGGGCGTCATCCCATACAGCAGGAGGACACACGCCATTAGCGGCGCCACTGTCCTCATGTGATACCCCTCGACGACACTAGCCTCGTGGAGGCCATGGGTCTTTAGGAATGCGATGGCCTCAAGGAGGTCATGCATCCTCTTCTTCTCCTTGATGGGTGGCCCCACAGCCATGACGGTGGTACCTCTTCGACCAGGCACCCAGAGAAGACCGGCAAGGGAGCGGCAGGGTCGTTCTTTAGGTAGAACCAATGAGAGTGCCACCCCTTGTTGGATCTAGAGAGTTGGTAGGGTATGTACTCGGCCACCCACTGCCCTCAGAGGTGGATGCCCATGCATCCCATCGGCACTAGGATCTCCCAACCTCTCTCCTTCTTCTTGATCAAGGAGATGGAGAAGAAATATCTCCATAGCTCGAAGTGGGGATTGATCCCTAGGTACCCCTTGCACATCACGATGAAGGCCACAATGTGCTAGATCCCATTGGGGTTCAAGTGCTGTAGCTTGATCTGATAGTGGTGCAGCAGACCCTAAAAGAATAGGTGGAGAGGAACCATGAGTCCACGCTCGTGGAAGGGCATGAAGGAGACGACATATCTGTCGGGCAATGTCGGTGTATCCTCATGGCTAGGCACAAGCCACTCCACCGCATTAGTCCTCCCATAGAGAAGACCACGCTTGATGAGGCCCTCCATGTGTGCATGGGTAACATCGGAGCGGTACCATGAATCCATGGAGGATGGAGGTGGCTGTGGAGAAGCAAAGGCGGTGGCGGAGAAACGAAAGCTACAGATCTAGGGCTCCTGCAGCGGATTAGCAAGCACGGTAGATCTAAACGGCAACGATGGAGAAATGGAGAAGGTAAGGCTATGGTTTTGGTGTGCAAAAATGTGAAGGGGGAGGCCACTATTTATAGGACAGAGCGGGGAGAGAAGGCAAAGCGTCCACCTTGGTTCATGTGCCCGCTGCGCCGTGTCATGTCACCTCCCTCCATAGATCATGTGCATGCTATCTCTAGCCGTGCCCTCGAAGGACACGCCAAATGATGGTTTGCTTGGTCAATAGGCCAAGAACCATCATAGGTAAGGAGGAATATAGAGCTAAAAACGCTCCTATGGCCTATTCATGACCAGGAGTTCGAAGGCTAGCCCATAGAAGGGTTCAAAGCCACTCCGAGGCACCCTTAGAGCAAGGGATGGAAAGGGATAGGCCCACTAGTGGCCAGTACCCAAACAAATGAGGGAGCAGCCATCCCGGCCCATGTTCAAGTCTTGGTCAGTTCACAGTCCATGATTTTTCCTCAAAGAAAGGCACTAAGCACTTGGGACCAGCCAAATGGACCCAAGAACTATATGGATTGGCCGTCAAGAGTCTAGAGTCAGTCACTAGCTGACCCATGTCGGACCCCATGAATAGGAAGCCGAGGCCCCACTCAGACTAGCCCATTAACAGCTCACCGAGCATCATATTTTGTCCATCGAGGAAAAATGTGGTACGGCTTAGCCCCTCCATTTTATCAAAAAACACTTGAGGGATGACGATCACAAAGACAAGCCGACCCTCAACCGGACCCCTGCTATGCATGGGGACTCAAGAGAAGTTGGACTCATAAGGAGACCGAACGTGAGGTCGTAGTAAGATGGTGGACATATCAGATCCTAGGGGATCAGAATCAAGAAAAATCTTTCCGACCACTTGAATCCTACGGTTACATGCCCCAAGAAGACCGATCACGACAAAAGAGAATCACCGTCCTACCAGGACATGCCACAGGCTACAAAAAGAAGGCCAAGGCCCTTAGAGTCAACCCATCTAGAAAAGCCCCTAAAGGAGTATTCTACTCCTTTGCAGGCTCGGGGGCTACTATCAGGTATCGATATTAGGGATACCCAAAGCAAGGAAATTAGCGCCCACACTGATTTTCTTGAATGGCTCAAGACATATTAAAAGGTCTTGCCCGAACCCTAAGGCCATGGGTTCCGTCTTGCCCGACCCCTTAGGTGCGGGCTCTGTTTCGCCTGACCCCAAGGACGCGGGTTTTGTCTCGCCCAAGGCCATGGGATCTGTCTCACCCAACCTCAAGGCCGTGGGCTCTGTCTTGCCTGACTTCGAGGCCATGGGTTCCATCTCATCCGATGGGGACCCATACCACCACCAACCACTTTAGGTCCAAGCATATGGGCCTGAGTCAAAACTCTAACGCTAGGGAAGAGGCTGGCATGCCTCGATGTAACCCGTGGCCATAATGGGCCATACCTAGGGATTCACATCAAGAATAGTGTTGGGTGTGTCGGTGTTGTTCTCCCTAACCATCATACGGAAGCTGACAGTTGTGTCAGTTCACCACAATGTTCACTAGGACAGAGTTGAACACCATGATCAGCAGATGACGCCTACGCATGACACTAGTGATGAACAGGGCTACAACATGGAGCTGTCCCTATTGACATCTATAGGATCAGTTGAACCCACATAAAGGAGAAGAAGGACCCAGCAACCATGGAAGCCTTCTTCTCTCTCTCATTCTTCTCCTTTTCCTCCACTATAACCCACGCTTTCCCTTCACTGATAAAAGAGGAAGCAGGGCACCCCATGAAGGAGGAGAACAAGATCAGAACATAAGAGCATGACATAAGCACATGGCTAAGTGGTAATAGAGCTCTCAGCACCCATCCACTCTTTCCACCAGAGACTTGGGATCCTCTCCCTCTCTCGCCTATTTGTAACCCCTACTATAAATCAAGTGCTGGTAACACGAGCAGCAGTGTTGGTGTTTTGAGTTGCCACCAACTAGTAACTTTCTAATATTGTGTGTCTGGCTCAGATGGTGTGCTAAGATGACACGAGATTTATACTAGTTTAGGCAAATTGTCCCTACATCTAGTTCGTTGCTGCTGCTTGTGTTACTAGCACTAAAAGTTCATAGTAGAGGTTACAAACGGTTGAGAGAGGGATGGGTCCCAAGTCTCTAATGAGAGAAGCGAACAGGTGCCGAGAGCTTGGTCGCTTCCTGACTGTGTGCTTGTGTGTTCTAATCGGTTTGGGGTTCGATGGGTTCTAGTCTGAATCGATGCTTTGTGTTGCGATCCGATCAATTTGAGTGTCCCCTTAATGGGATGCCCTACTTTCCCTTTTATAGGCCAAGGGAAAGCATGGGTTACAGTTGAGGGAAAAGAGGAGAATGAGAAGGAGAGGAAGTCCTCTAGGATCGCTAGGTCCTTCTTTTCCTTCACGCGGGTCCCATGGACCCTATAGACATCAACAGGGATAGCTCCACATCGTGGCCCTATCCATCACTAGCGCCATGTGTAGGCATCATTTCCTAATCATGGCGCTCCACTTTGTCCTAGTGGATGACACGCCTATCAGTGCCCGTATGAGGGTTAGGTAGAACAACACCAGTACGCTCAACGCTGTTCCTTATGTGAATCCCTAGGTATGGCCTGTCATGGCCATGGGTTATATCGGGGCATGTCGGTCACCTTCCTGGTGTTAGAGCTTTGACCTAGGCCCATTCACTTAGACCTAGAGTGGTTGGCGGTGATATGGGTCTCCGTCGGGCGAGACGGATCCCTTGGCCTTAGGGTCGAGTGAGGCAGAGCGCAACCTAAAGGGTCAGGCGAGGCAGAGCCTGCCCCTAGAGGTCGAGTGAGGTGGAGCCCATGGCTCTGGTGTCTAGCAAGGTGGAGCCTACCCCTAGAGGCTAGGTGAGGCAGAGCCTGTCCTCAGAGGCTAGGCAAGGTGGAGCCATCCCTCATAGGTCGAGTGAGGCGAAGCCCATGGCCTTGGTGTTGAGCGAGGTGGAGCCTACCCCCGAAGGTCAGGTGAGGCGGAGCCCACCCTGTTAGGTTGGGCGAAGCAGAGCCCGACGAAGCCTGTGGCCTCAGTGTCGAGCAAGGTGGAGCCTACCCCTAGATGTTAGGCCAAGCATAGTGCAAACCCAAGGGTCGAGCAAGGCGGAGCTCACCCTTAGAGGCCGGGCATGGTAGAGCACAAACCCAAGAGTTGGGCGAGCTAGAGCTTGTCCCCATAAGCTAGGTGAGGCAGAGCCCACCCTAGAGGCCAGGCAAGGCAGAGCCAGCCCTCAGAGGTTGAGCAAGGTAGAGCCCATCCTCAGAGGATGGGTGAGGCGGAGCCAACCCTTGGAGGTCAAGCAAGGCAGAGCCCATGGCCTCGGTGTTGGGCGAGGTGGAGCCTACCCCCAGAGGTTGGGCGAGGCAGAACCTGCCCCTAGAGGTCGGTCAAAGCAAAGCCCACCCTTAGAGGCTGGGCGAGGCAGAGCCCATGACCTCAGTGTCGGGTGAGGCAAAGCCGCCACTAGAGGTCAGGCAAAGTGGAGCCTGCCTTCAGAGGCCGAGCGAGGCGGAGCTTACGCACCTAGGGGTCGGTTGGAGTTGTAGTCATGCTCTTAACAACTCGAATGAATCAACATCGCACAAGGTGGAAAGCTCTAGTTTGGTTTTGGTTAATTGATGAAACCCTAAGTGCTAACCTAGTTTATCAAAGTGATTGTCAGATAGGTAGCACTACTCCAAGTGATGAAGCAATGGCAAAGATTGTGACAATGGTGATGGCATGATGATGATCAAATGCTTAAACTTGGAAAAGAAGAAAGAGAAAAACAAAAGGCTCAAGGCAAAGGTAAAATTGTAGGAGCCATTTTATTTCGGTGATCAAGACATTTAGCGAGTATGATCACATTTAGGATGGATAGCCGTAATATTAAGGGGAGTGAAACTCGTAACGAAATGCGGTTATCAAAGTGCCACTAGATGCTCTAATTCATTGCATATGCATTTAGGATCTAGTGGAGTACTAACACCCTTGAAAACATTTGTGAAAATATGCTAACACATGTGCACATGGTGATACACTTGGTGGTTGGAACATTTAAGCAAGGGTGAAGAAGATAGAGTTGAAAAGGAGTTAGTTGCGCTGGTTTTAGAGCTACCAGACGCGTCCGGTATGGTGACCAGACACGTCCGGTATTTAGCGACGTACTCAGCGACTAGACGCGTCCGGTCGCCACACTGAACATGTCCGGTGTGAATCAGCTAACATAGTGCTTGGCAGGTTAGTCGATCGGACGCTGGCAGCGTCTGGTCTGGTGTGACCGGACGCGTCCGGTCGTCGGTGGATGCTTACTGTACTCGACCAGACGCTGAGGCTCAGCGTCCGGTCAGTTTCTTCTAGACACGTCTGGTCGGCCCTAGTGGCTTACTAGACTCGACCGGACTCAGCGGTGTAGTGTCCGGTCAATTGTGTTTGAGCGTCCGATCGTCTGCAATATGAGCAGCAACGGCTAAGCTGGTTTGAACAGGACACGTGGTAGTCTAGGGGCTACCAAACACGTCCGGTATGCCGACCGGATGCGTCTGGTATTCATGACCGAAGCATCTGGTGCTGCATCCAGTTAGTTGGACTACAGCATCTGGTCAGCCCGCGTTATGCCCAGTGAAGGGGTATAACTGCTCTATTTGATGGGGGCTTCTATTTAAAGCCCTATGGCCAGCTCAAGCTATGACTTTTGCATATTTTCATTGACTTAGCAACCTTGTAAGCTTAGCCAAAGCCCTCCCACTCATCTCCATCATTGATCCATCATCTTTGTGAGATTGGGAGAGAATCCAAGTGCATTGCTTGAGTGATTGCATCTAGAGGCACTTGGCATTCATGTTGCGCTGCGGATTTCGCTTGTTTCTCTTGGTGGTTGCCACCACCTAGATGGTTGGAGTAGTGGTGGAGGATTGGCATGAGTTGGTGATTGTTCGTGGCCATCTCCAGTGATTGTAAGGGGAGTTGTACCTTCCCCGGTGGAGTGCCGAAAGGTAACTCTAGTAAATTGCTCGTGTCATTGAGTTACCTCACTTGTGGGTCGGTTCTTGCAGTGTCCTATCATGTGGATAAGGTTTGTGAAACACCTCTTAGCTGCCAAACCACCAAGTGTTGGTCGACACAACGGGGACATAGCATGTTGGCAAGCACGTGAACCTCGGGAGAAAATCGATTGTCTCTTGTCTTTGGCATTCTCCCGGTGATTGGCTATATATTCATCTTGTGATTGGTTCATCCCCTACACGGCGGTATAATCACCCTACTCACTTATTTACATTCTTGCAAACTAGTTGATACAAGCTCTTTAGTGTAATTAGAATTGAGAGCTTGCTTTATTATTTATATTCATCTAGTTGAGCTCTTTAGAGTAGCAAGTTTGAGAGCTCTTAGTGAGTAGTTACATAGCAAGTTTTTGTGCCTAAGTAATCATTGCAACTAGAATTATTGATAGGTGGCTTGCAACCCTTGTAGAGCTAGAGCAAGTTTGCATTATGCTATTTGTCATACTAATCAAATTGCTCTAGTTGATTTGTAGATTTTTAAATAGGCTATTCACCCCCCTCTAGCCATATTAGGACCTTTCAAGTGGTATCGGAGCCATGGTCACTGTGTGATTAAAGGCTTAACAACCTCGGTGTTAAATTATAGCTCAAGTTGTGTTCAACCATGTGGGGGCAAACCACCTTTCTTTGATGGCACAAGCTATAGTTATTGGAAGAGAAAGATAAGGGTGTATCTTGGTTCAATCAATGATCAAGTATGGGATGTAACCGAGAATGATTATGCTATCATTGATCCCAACAATCTCACCAACCAAGATAAGTCCAACAAGCAATGCAATATAATGGCTCTCAACACCTTATACAATGCCATTGATCCAAAGGTGTTTGAGCAAATCAAGGATTGTGAAAGAGCAAATGAAGTGTGGAGGAGATTAGAGGAAACATATGAGGGCACACCAGCGGTGAAGAGTGCCAAGTTGTATATTCTCAAGGACAAGTTGACAAGCTTCAAGATGAAGGAAGATGAGAGCATTCCAAAGATGTTCCATCGATTACAAGTGATTGTCAATGACTTGAAGGCTTTGGGAGAGAAGATCAAGGATGATGATGTCTCTCATAGATTCTTGATGTGCCTACCTCTAAGGTTTGAGATGTTGAGATTGCTTATCATAAGAGGAGGATTAAAGGATATCACCCCTAACCAAGTACTAGGTGATGTCATGACACAAGAGACATACCGTGTGGAAAGAAAAGGGGATGACAAGGATGGTAAGAAGGAAGAAGAAGACAAGAAGAAGAAAAGCATAGCATTCAAGGCTAGTTCATCATCATACAAAAACAAGGGCAAGTCCAAGAAAGAATCAAGTGATGATGAGGATCTAAGTGATATTGATGATGAGGCTATGGCTCTCTTTGTGCGTAAGATGGGCAAGTTCATGAAGAAGAAGGGCTATGGAGCAAGAAAGAGAAGAGATCATACAAAGAGCAAAGAATATGTGAGAAGATGCTACAATTGTAAGAGCCCCGATCATGTTGTAGCAAATTATCCTTATAATAGTGACAATGATGAAGATGAGAAGAACAAACACAAAAAGGATAAGAAAGAAAAGAAGGAGAAGAAGTAGAAGAGAATGACCTTTCAAAAGAAGAAGAAGGGTGGAGGCTATGTGGTCACATGGGATAGTGATGGCTCATCGGATAGTGATGACTCTAGTGATGATGGCAAGAAGTCTATCAAGAGAGCACTAGCAAGCATCACCATCAACAACAAGCCCTTCATCTTCGACACTCCATCAACATGCCTCATGGCAAAGCCTACCAAGGTAAAATATGATGTGAGTGATGATGAATATGAAAGTGATGCTTGTAGGAGTGATGATGATGATGAGGAGTGCTCAAAGGAGGAGCTTATGGACATGTGCGAGCAAGTGCACACTTGTTTTGAGATGAAGAGAAAATAGTGCAAAGAATTGAACAAGAAAGTTAAATTTCTTGAACAATCCTTTGATGAGCTCAATGTCACTCATGAGAGGCTAATGGAAGCCCATGAAAAGCTTGGCAAAGCTCACTCTAAGCTTGAAAAGGCTCACTCCTCTCTCATTGAGCAAGTCAAAGTGGAGGAAGCCAAGAAGGAGCAAGTGATCACATCATGTGATGTGGGACTAACATGTGATCTTATTGATGAATCTATTTTTGTTGCTCCCACTAACACTTCTTGTAGCACTATCACTTCTACTTCACCTTTAAATGATGGTCTCACTTGTTAAACCTCACTAATGGTGGAAAATAAGACCCTCAAGAAGGAGGTGAATGAGCTCACTCGTGCCTTAGGCAATGCCTATGGTGGAGATGCCCGTTTGCTAAAGTGCTTAGGTAGCCAAAGGTTTTCTCTCAATAAAGAGGGATTAGGCTATACCCTCAAGAAAGGCAAGGCAGCCTTTATCACTCCCAAAGTTAGCTTTGTGAAGGGCAATGGTCGGTTTTGCAATATATGCAAGCAAGTTGGGCATATAGAGCAAAATTGCAAGACTAACAAGAACAAGCTACCTAATGTATCCTCAATTAAATTTGATTCTTGTTACATGCTTTATAAGGGTGCCAATGGTGTGAAGACTAAGTTTATTGGTACACCAATTGTGAGCCCAAAGAAGAAGGCCATTTGGGTACCAAAGACCTTGGTAACTAACTTACAAGGACCCAAGCAAGTTTGGGTACCTAAAAGGAATTGATCTTCTTTTGTAGGTAAATTATAAAGCCAGAGGAAGGCATTGGGTGCTTGATAGTGGGTGCACACAACACATGACCGGTGATCCAAGAATATTCAATTCAATCAATGAAAGCAAGAGCAATGAGATTGATAGTATCACATTTGGTGACAATGGCAAAGGCAAGGTCAAAGGGCTTGGTAAGATTGCAATATCCAATGACTTGAGCATTTCCAATGTGCTACTAGTAGAGAGCTTGAACTTCAACTATTTGTCGGTAGCTCAATTGTGTGATCTTGGTTTCAAGTGCATATTTGATGTGGATGATGTAGAGATCATAAGTGTAGATGGCTCTAACTTGATATTCAAAGGGTTTAGATATGAGAATCTATACTTGGTTGATTTCAATGCTAGAGAAGCTCAATTATCAACATGTTTGATCACTAAGTCTAGCATGGGTTGGTTATGGCATAGAAGGCTTGGTCATGTTGGAATGAAACAATTGAACAAATTGATTAAGCATGACTTAGTTAGAGGCTTGAAAGATGTCACATTTGAGAAGGATAAACTATGTAGTGCATGTCAAGCCGGAAAGCAAGTTGGTAATACACATCCTAAGAAGAGCATGATGAGCATATCTAAGGCATTTGAGTTGATGCATATGGACTTATTTGGACCAACCACATACACTAGCATTGGTGGAAACAAATATGGATTTGTGATTGTGGATGATTTCACTAGATACACATAGGTGTTCTTTCTTATTGACAAGAGTGATATATTTGCAACATTCAAATCATTTGTCAAAGGCATTCACAATGAGTTTGAAACAACAATCAAGAAAGTTAGAAGTGACAATGATAATAAATTCAAGAACACTAGAATTGATGAGTTATGTGATGAATTTAGAATTAGACATCAATTCTCGGCCAAGTATACTCCTCAATCAAATGGGCTAGTTGAAAGAAAGAATAGAACCTTAATTGATATGGCAAGATTAATGTTGAGTGAGTACAATGTAAGTCATTCATTTTGGGCCAAAGCAATCAACACGGCTTGCTACTATAGCAACCGACTCTATTGTCACCCCATGATGGAAAAGACACCTTATGAGCTATTGAATGGAAGAAAGCCTAACATAGCACACTTCTGAGTTTTTGGTTGTAAATGCTATATATTGAAGAAAGGCACTAGATTGAGCAAGTTTGAAAAGAAATGTGATGAAGGTTTCTTGCTTGGTTACTCCACTATTAGCATGGCTTATAGAGTCTAGAATTTGGCTAGTGGTACTCTTGAGGAGGTTCATGATGTGAAATTTGATGAAACAAATGGTTCCCAAGAGAAAGATGAGAATCTAGATGATGTAAGAGGCACTCAATTGGTCAATGCAATAAAGAACATGGACATTGGTGATATAAGGCCTAGAGAGATGATTGATGTTGAAGATGACAAGAATCAAGTACTCTCTAACTCAAATGTGCAAGCTAATGGTTCTCATGATCAAATCCAAGCAAGCACTAGTGATGGCAATGTGCAAGATCAATAAATGGCTAGTTCATCATCTCAACCAAGTGATCAATCAAATGCTAGCAATCAAGTGCAAGTGCTTCAACCAACCAATGTTGCAAGAGATCATCCATTGGACACTATCATTGGTGATATTTCAAAAGGTGTGCAAACAAGATCAAGATTGGCCTCATTTTATGAGCATTTCTCATTTATGTCATCCATTGAACCTAAGAAGATAGATGAAGCTTTGAGGGATGTTGATTGGATCAATGCTATGCATGAAGAGCTAAACAACTTCACAAGAAACCAAGTATGTGATTTAGTTGAGAGGCCTAAGGATCATAATGTGATTGGAACGAAGTGGGTCTTTCGGAACAAGCAAGATCAAGATGGGATAATAATAAGGAACAAAGCAAGATTAGTAACTCAAGGTTACACTCAAGTTGAAGGTCTTGACTTTGGAGAAACATATGCTCCGGTTTTAAGATTGGAAGCAATTAGGATCTTGTTAGCCTATGCTTGTGCCCACAATATCAAGTTGTACCAAATGGATGTGAAGAGTGCATTTCTCAATGGGTACATCAATGAGCTTGCGTATGTTGAGCAACCTCCCAGCTTTGAAGATGAGAAGAAACCTAACCATATTTACAAGTTAAGAAAGGCTTTGTATAGATTGAAACAAACACCAAGAGCATGGTATGAGAGATTGAGGGATTTCCTACTCTCTAAGGGATTCAAGATGGGAAAGGTTGACACCACTCTCTTCACCAAGAAGCTTGGAAATGACTTGTTTGTGATGCAAATCTATGTTGATGATATCATCTTTGGATCAACAAATCAAGAATTTTATGAGGAGTTTGGGAAAATGATGGCTAATGAGTTTGAAATGTCCATGATTGGAGAACTTAGTTACTTCCTTGGTCTTCAAATTAAGCAAATGAAGAATGGCACATTTGTGAGTCAAGACAAGTATATCAAGGACATGCTCAAGAAGTTTGAAATAGAGGAGAGTAAAGCTATTAGTACACCAATGGGGACAAGTGGAAGCTTGGATAGTGATGCTAGTGGCAACATGGTGGATCAAAAGATGTATCGGTCTATGATTGGAAGTCTACTCTATGTGACCGCATCAAGGCCGGATGTGATGTTTAGTGTATGCATGTGTGCTAGATTTTAAGCCTCACCAAGAAAAAGTCATTTGAAGGCAACTAAGAGAATATTGAAGTACTTGAAGCATACACAACATGTTGAATTATGGTATCCTAATGGAGCAAGATTTGAGTTGATTGGATATTTAGATTCTAATTATGCGGGATGCAAAGTTGAGAGAAAGGGCACATCAGGTACATGTCAACTATTGGGAAGATCACTTGTATCTTGGTCATCAAAGAAGCAAAATAGTGTAGCACTTTCAACTGCCGAAGCGGAGTACATTTCGGCCAGTAGTTGTTGTGCTCAATTACTTTGGATGAAGGCTACCTTGAGTGACTTTGGAATCAAGTTCAAGCAAGTGCCATTGCTATGTGACAATGAAAGTGCCATAAAGCTCACCAACAACCCGGTTCAACACTCAAGAACAAAGCATATAGATGTCCGTCATCACTTCATAAGAAATCACCAACAAAAAGGGGACATTTGCATAGAGAGTGTGGGCACCGAAGATCAACTTGCCGACATATTCACCAAGCCACTTGATGAGAAAAGGTTTTGCAAGCTAAGGAATGAATTGAACATACTTGACTTCTCCAATATGTGTTGATACACCCCCACTATATGACATGCCTCTTCTTCAAGCAAAGCAAGGTAAAGTTGATTGACATGTCATCCATCCATTGCTAAGGACTTGTTTAGTGCATCTAGTCATTCCCATCATGTCCTAGGCTCATTCATGAAAATCAAATGATTTTGATGCTTGTATGGTACCACTATTGCTTGTATGTTTGAAATGATCTAGTGGTAGCATATGACATGTTTGCGGGCTTGTAAACCTAGTTTTTGATTTAGAAAATGAGCTATAAGTGTTTAACTCAACATGGTACAAGATAACCCTTATTTGGAGGTGTGAAGAAGCTTGTCCTTAGATCAAACCGAGTTAAATATCTTTTACAAGTAATCTAGATTGAACCAAATTGGGGAAATGATCCTCATTTCACATGGTTTTACTCCAACCTATCTATAATTTGAGCTCACCTTTTATGCTAATTGTTAACAACGGGGGAGAGACACAAAGATATGAGTGATAGGGGAGAGATATGATAAAGGAAAGGGATCAATTAGATAGGGGAGAAATGTTATAAAGGAAAGGGATCAATTAAAATTTTGAGCACACAAGTAGGGGGAGTAAGCTCATAAACTTGTATGATGCATTTGAATGAACATTTCATATATTTGCTTGCATGGTACAAGTTCTTAATTTGGTGTATGCTAGTTATAGATTTGAATGATGAAATGAAAAACTAGCATGCATAGGCTAAGTAACTAGACTTATGTTCATTCTATGGAAACTAGACACTTGCATGTAATATTGATCTCACGGGATATTCTAGTTTTTGTGCATGTCTAGTTACTAATGATGCTAAGGATGGAATATTGGTGCACTCCGATTGGTATCACGCTTCAAAGGTCAATCTCTTATACCTTAGCATCATGTGGTAGAAATTGACTCCTATATTTTCTATCTAAGCATATGTGCAAGCTATAATCCAAA
This sequence comes from Miscanthus floridulus, assembly GCF_019320115.1. NCBI lineage: Eukaryota > Viridiplantae > Streptophyta > Magnoliopsida > Poales > Poaceae > Miscanthus > Miscanthus floridulus. Next base: position 112,489,877 of record NC_089583.1, on the reverse strand, counting down.
CTCTTAGCACATATGTAGGGGGAGCAATTACTACCATTTGGAGTTCATGAAACTTGTCCATATTCTTTTACACATGGTAGATATGCTTGGGCAAGCAACGTGAATTCAATTAAATCTCAATTCATATCTTTGTGAAAGGGTTGTCATCAATTACCAAAAAGGGAGAGATCGAAAGCTCTAGTTTGGTTTTGATTAATTGATGAAACTCTAAGTGCTAACCTAGTTTATCAAAGTGATTGTCAGATAGGTAGCACTACTCCAAGTGATGAAGCAATGGCGAAGATCATGACAATGGTGATGGCATGATGATGATCAAATGCTTAAACTTCGAAAAGAAGAAAGAGAAAAACAAAAGGTTTAAGGTAAAGGTAAAATTGTAGGAGCCATTTTGTTTCGGTGATCAAGACACTTAGCGAGTGTGATCACATTTAGGATAGATAGCCGTACTATTAAGAGGAGTGAAACTCGTATCGAAATGCGGTTATCAAAGTGCCACTAGATGCTCTAATTCATTGCATATGCATTTAGGATCTAGTGGAGTACTAACACCCTTGAAAACATTTGTGAAAATATGCTAACACATATGCACATGGTGATACACTTGGTGGTTGGCACATTTAAGCAAGGGTGAAGAAGATAGAGTTGAAAAGGAGTTAGTCGCGCTGGTTTCAGAGCTACCGGACGCGTCCGGTATGGTGACCGGACACGTCTAGTATTTGGCGACGTACTCAGTGACCGGACGCGTCCGGTCGCCACACCGAACATGTTCGGTATGAATCAAATAACATAGTGCTCGGCAGGTTAGTCGATCGGACGCTGGCAGTGTCTGGTCCGGTGTGACCGGATGCGTCTGGTCGTTGGTGGATGCTTACTGTACTCGACCAGATGCTGAGGCTCAGCGTCCAATCAGTTTCTTCTAGACGCGTTCGGTCGGCCCTGGTGGCTTACTAGACTCGACCGGACTCGGCGATGCAGTGTCCGGTCAACTGTGTTTGAGCGTCCGATCATCTACAATATGAGCAGCAACGGCTAAGCTGGTTTGAACAGGACATGTGGCAGTCTGGGGGCTACCGAACATGTCTGGTATGCTGACCGGACGTGTCTGGTATTCATGACCGGAGCGTCTGGTGCTGCATCCAGTCAGTTGGACTGCAGCGTCCGGTCAGCCTGCATTATGCCCAGTGAAGGGGTATAACGGCTCTATTTGATGGGGGCTTCTATTTAAAGCCCTATGGCTGGCTCAAGCTATGACTTTTGCATATTTTCATTGACATAGCAACCTTGTGAGCTTAGCCAAAGCCCTCCCACTCATCTCTATCATTGATCCATCATCTTTGTGAGATTGAGAGAGAATCCAAGTGCATTGCTTGAGTGATTGCATCTAGAGGCACTTGGCATTCATGTTACACTGTGGATTTCGCTTGTTTCTCTTGGTAGTTGCCACCACCTAGATAGTTGGAGCAGCGCTGGAGGATTGGCACGAGTTGGTGATTGTTCGTGGCCATCTCCGGTGATAGTAAGGGGAGTTGTACCTTCCTCGGTGGAGTGCCAAAAGGTAACTCTAGTAAATTGCTTGTGTCATTGAGTTACCTCACTTGTGGGTCAGTTCTTGTGGTGTCCTATCATGTGGACGAGGTTTGTAAAACACCTCTTAGCCACTGAACCACCAAGTGTTGGTCGACACAACGGGGACGTAGCGTGTTGGCAAGCACGTGAACCTCAGGAGAAAATCGATTGTCTCTTATCTTTGGCATTCTCCCGGTGATTGGCTATATATTCATCTTGTGATTGGTTCATCCCCTACACGGCGGTATAATCACCCTACTCACTTATTTACATTCTTGCAAACTAGTTGATACAAGCTCTTTAGTGTAATTAGAATTGAGAGCTTGCTTTATTATTTACATTCATCTAGTTGAGCTCTTTAGAGCAGCAAGTTTGAGAGCTCTTAGTGAGTAGTTACATAGCAAGTTTGTGTGCCTAAGTAATCATTGCAACTAGAATTGTTGATAGGTGGCTTGCAACCCTTGTAGAGCTAGAGCAAGTTTGCATTACGCTATTTGTCATACTAATCAAATTGCTCTAGTTGATTTGTAGATTTTTAAATAGGCTATTCACCCCCCTCTAGCCATATTAGGACCTTTCAAAGGTACCATAGTATTGGTCCCCGATAGTAGCCCCCAAGCCTGAGGAGGAGTAGAATACTCCTTCGGAGGCTTTTCCGAGAGGGAGGACTTTGAAGGCTTTGGCCATCTTTTGTCGGCCACGGTGTGATCTAGGGATGGTGATTCCCTTTCATTGAGATCGAACCCCTCGATGGTATAGCCATGGGGTTTGGTGGGTTAGAAAATTCCTTCCCTGATTTTGACCCCTTCGGGGGTCTATCGTTCTGCGACCGTGCGTTTGGTCTCCTTGCGAGCCCAACTTTCCTCGAGCCCCCACACATAGCTGGGGTCTAGTTGAGGGTCGGCTCATCTTTCTAATCATCACCTCATCCATAGTTTCCACAACCGGTGGGGCTAAGCCATGTCATGATTTTCCTCTATGGATGAGCCACGGTGCTCAGTGTGTTGTTAACTGGCTAGTCCAAGTGGGGCCTCAGCATCACATTCATGAGGATCCAACTTGGGTCAACTAGTGACCGACTCCAGACCCTTGGTGGTCAATCCATATAGTTCTCAGGTCCATTCGACTGATCCTGAGGGCCTTCTGCCTTTCTTTTTGAGGGAACATGGGTCGGGATGCCAGCAGTGCTTGTGCGCCTAGGTACCGACATCTAGCGGGACTATCCCTTTCCACCTCTCACCCTAAAGGTGCCTGGAGCAGTTTGTTAAACCCGTTGATGGGCTGTCTTGTGAACTCCTAGGCCCAGTTGAGCCATAGAGACGCTTTTAGATCCATATTCCTCTTACTCATGACGAGTCATGGCTCGTCTAGAGAGGCAAAACGTCCAGCGAGTTTTCCGAGGGAACGGATAGAGATTGTGTGTGCATGTTCCATGGTGGAACGTTGTGGCAGATCATGGCAGGTGCAAAGATCTAGGTAGACGGTTGGTTTCCTCGCATCCATCACCCCTATAAAACCAAGGGTTCACCCCCAGGGTTCCATATCTTGCATCCTTGCCTCCGTAGCCATGACCACCACGGCTAATCGCTTAGGTTTCCTACCTCTACCTCCTCGTCACCATTGAGCCCACATCCGTTCACCCCCACCTCTAATGGATCCATGGTGCCGCTCTGACATCACCTTTTAGCGCATGGAAGGCCTCATCTGTTGTGGACTTCTCTGTGCGTGGACCTCGGCCGAGGAGTGGCTGCTGCCCGGCAAGAACGATCTATCATCGCCGCCTGATGGCTATGTGGTTTTGTTCGCCCACTTCCATGAGCATGGGTTCGTGACCCCCACCCACAAATTTCTTTGGGGGCTGCTGCACTATTACAAGATCGAGCTGTAGCATCTCAACCCCAATGGGACCTGGCACATGGCGGCATTCGTTGCCCTATGTGAGGGGTTCTAGGGGATCAGCCCCACTTCAATCTATGGAGGTACTTCTTCGCTGTCACGCTCCAAAAGAAGAGGGAGAAGAGCGGCAGGCAGGAGTTGCATATGCTGATGGGGTGTGCTGGCATCTAGCTCTAGAACAATCGGGTCAGCGAGTACCCCTCATGTGGCTCTTGATGTCCAACATAGGGTGGCACTTGCAGTGGTTCTACCTCAAGAACAACATCGCCGCCCCTCTGCCAGAGTTCACTGGGCACCTGATCAAAGAGGCCCCGGAGTCATGGAGGAAGTGAGGCATCCCGGAGAAGGACAAGAAGATCCTAGACCACATCACCACCATCCACATCTTCAAGGAGAACAGTATGAAGGGGTCAGGCATCATTGGGGGCTACCATGCAAGGAGGGTGGCGTCGTTGATGATGCGTGCGCTCCTGCTATGCACAATGGCGCCTGAGGCATCGTTTGATGGAACAATGCTCGCTGAGGGGGTGCTCCCCAACTCTGAGATAGTGCAACATATCAAGGAGGCCATGGAGCCCTCATGGGACTATGCAGGTGTCCCCTTGATTTCATCTTTCTAGTGTTGGGACATCCTCCGATGTGGCCGGAACCAGGCCATGTCGTCTTCGTAAGTTTCCCCTTCTCCTACCTCCTCTTCAATTGGTTTCCCAACCTCTTGATACTAACTTTGAGAGGGGTGAGACTAGCCAAGGGACCTCATCTTCGTAGATCACCCAGCGCCGTTGCCGAGGGATTTGTCCATGAGGGTGGTGAATCGCACCGAGGGTGAGCGGCTGAGGAAGGCGAAGGAGGACAAGAAGAGGAAGAGGCAGTGGAAGCCAATGATGTTGATGATGACGACGATGAGGTAGCTAATGATGTCAAGTGGGACATCCTAGAGAATGAGGATGCGCTAATAGGTATTGATTCGTCCTTGCAAGAGTCAAGGACCCTTCCCATTCCATAGAGGAGAGGGTATGTCCGGGGAGCCGGCAGAGGCAAGATGTACTGTCGGCCTCCCTCAGGAGTCAACAGAGGTGAGTGGCTCTACTGCCATGCCTGAGATGTCGATGGGGGTAGGTGGCTCTACCATCGCACCCCAAGAGTCAATGGGAGTGAGCCCCTCTGCCTAGGAGTAGGGGGCAGGCTCAAAATGGCCTCACCCCGATGAGACAGAGCATAGGTTGGGGGTTCACCCCCTAAACATATCTGCCGCCCGATGGCATGGAGGTGAGTTATCAGCTCCTCCATTTTTCCCTATTTTGGTTAGATTTCATCATGACTTATGTTTTTTATCCCTTGCAGTGTCGACAGGCAGCACAATCCTTTAGCGCTGGCGATAAAGAACAACATTGCCCTTCAAGCGAGGTGGCAGCCATCGACTGGCGCCACGCCCATTTCGGGCAGGAGTGGTGCCTAGTGCAACAATGTCTCTAGCCAGACAGGCACTACCCATGAGGGTGCCCATGCCCTTGGCAGGGATGGGCAGACATGGGGGCTCAAGGAGAGTCTTTGGAGGTCGTAGAGCAGCCAGCGATGGCATGATACCGCTACCGTTGACGGAGCGGGCAAGACTGCCAACCACGCTCGTGGCGCTGACCATGGTAGGTGCGACGCAACCAGTCATGACCCCTACCAATGTAGGTGGAGGTGGCGGTGGCCATGATAGATGGGTCACAACCCTGAGCAGCAACTATAGCGGCGCCTGAAGCACCGGCGCGACCCACGCCATCAGCGGCCCAAGCGACGGCGCCTAGCGTGGGCCGAACAGAAGGGGACACAGCCGAGGGGTCCTCAGGAGTCATGGTGGTGGCAGAGAGGACCAATGGGGAGTTGTCCCTGGCCCTGATGTCAGTAGGTAGTGACTCACCTGTGTGGGACGAAGCCCCTACTCCGGTGGATAATTCCCGCTCTTCACCCTCAATGATGCCACCGAGAGCAGTGGAACGGGAGAGCCTCGACTTGGGGATCGCATCCATGCTGGAAGCCTTGGACCACACCAAGGGTGCCTTGCATGACATTGTTGTTCCCTCTAGCTAGATATTTACCTACTCCTGCTTCTTGCCCTTTTCTTTCTCTATACACTTTTTGTATTCTGACCATCGTTTCCCTATAGTCCCTCATAGCTCGCATCCAGAGGAAGTCTCGGTTCCTTCATCAACAAAGAAGACCTAGGACCACCTCGTCGAAAAGGCATGGCTATGCAAGGAGGTGATTGCTTAGCTTGTTGCCGCCCAGTAGAGGGTGGACTGAGCTGACTCCCCTCATCAAGGAGGTAGATAGTCTTCGATCACAGGGTGGTCGAGGCCCATCGGGATGCTGTCGAGGCTGAGAAGGTGTTTGAGGCATTATCGGTGAGGTCATGGAGGGACAATGAGGAGGTTACCAAGGTCAAGAAGGAGTGGGATGAGCTACTCTAGAAAGACGCCGAGACCTACCGGTGGATCCTCGACCTTCTGGCTGAGGTTGAGAAGGAAAGGGAGCTAAAGCTAGAGGCCGAGGAGAAACTCATGGCCCTAGAGAAGGGGTCGAGCTTGGATGCCATGGCGGTCACCTGGCTATGTAAGGAGAGGGATGACCTACTGTAGACTATGGAGAGGCTCCACTCAGAGCATGGTGTGGCTCACGAGGAGCATGACCAGGCCTTCTGAGAGCATGACCAGGCCTAACCAAGAGCGCGACGACATGTAGCAGAAGGTTGGCTCACTCAAGACTGAGCTCAGAAATGTGATGACCTAGAAGCTAGAGGCTAAGAGCATTTCTGCAAGGCTCACCGTGGACCTCAATGAGGCAAGGAGGAATCTTCAGGCGAAGAGCGATGAGCTTGGTATCCTGAGCACCGCCCTCTGAGTGGTCTAGTGATGACCTTGAGGTGGTGCGGTCGGAGGGGACTAGCTCGCTCATGGCCCATGCCATCGATATCACGGTGTAGGTGCGCCAGCTCAAGAGGAATGCCCTTCAGTGCTGGGTCAATCAATCCTTCATGATTGCTCGTTCTCACTATGGGGACAACATTAATCTGGAGACGATGAGCCACGGCTTCATGCCTGGCTATGAAGCCCATGAGCTGGAGGAGATGGAAGCGGCGATAGCTCCCCTTTTGTAGGACCTAGCGGACAGGATCAAATGCATAGTTCTCCCCTAGAGGGGCTAGTTAGTGAAATAGGTCGACCATTCTTGTAATCAGTGGACAAGTGTCGACCCTTGTGTATCTTTTAAACAAACTTATTATTTTGTTTTGTTTGACCAAGTCTATTTTTTTGTTTTTGGTGCGTTCTAACCCTTCTGTTTCTTAAGACCATAGAGCTTGAGGTGTAGAAGGAAAACTCTGATCACGCTGGTAAGTAAGAGTGCCGTAGCCACTAGGGTGTAGGTTTCTCATAGCCCCCTGACCAGCCATGCTCAGTCATTCATTTTCGTAGACCTTGCTACTAGGTTTAACGTGAGGAAGGGTGTTGGGCAGTGGCAACTGTTTTAGAAAGGATGTATGTATAGCCTTATCAGCCCCCAAGTGAGACCCGACCCCTTGCGGTTGCTAGGGTTGGGTGTCACTAAAGATCGAGAAGAGGATAGCAAAACTAGTAGGAGAAAGTGTCTCTTATTTTTGTGCGTACCCCCTTCCTAGGATCTGAGCCATCGTTCTACGACTGTGTGTTCAGGTCTCCTTATGAGTCCAACTTTCCTCGAGCCCCTACACATAGCAGGGGTCCAGTCGAGGGTTGGCTCATCTTTGTGATCGTCACCCCATCCATGGTTTCCACAACCAGAGGGGTTGAGCTAACGTCACTTGCCTCGATGGCTCGAGTGACATGCACGATGAGCTCGCTATCAAGGCATGTTTGAGTGGAATCTAGGTCCATCGTTCATGACAGGGTCGGCATAGCCCTTATGTGATATTTTACTACTCCTTAACTCGCCTCCCTGTAGATGCCCATGTGGCTCTAGAGAGCAACTCAGGTGGCCCACTGACCTCCCCTAGATGGAGATTCTATAAGCTCGGCTCGAGGTAAGGATCGAACGAGAAGGTCGAGATGACCCCATCCGCTTCTGAGCAAGTTGGGCAAAGGCCACTAGGGCTCATCTGTGTTTTGTCCCTTGGCTCTGTTCGATGCGAGGTGGCCTTGAGCCCTTCATGGGCCGGCCTTTGAGCCCCGGTCAGGTGGATTCCTAAGTTCAAGTCGGGTGGCTTGAGCCCTTGAGCCCCATGGGGCTCAGGGGGGAGTCGGCCATGTTTCAAGCATCATCCCATCTGTGGTTTTTGTAACCAAAGGGGCTGAGCTAAGGACACTTGCATCGATGGCTCGAGTGTCACGCTCGGTGAGCTTGCTAATAGGCATATCCAAGTAGAATCCGGGTCCATCATTCACTGATGGGGTTAGCATAGCCATCCTATGGCATTCCACTGCTCCTTAACCAGCCTCCCGGCAGATGCCTATGTCACTCCAGAGAGTGACTTAGGTGGCCCACTGGCCTCTTCTCATTGGAGATTCTATGCGCTTGGGTTGAGGTTAGGATCGAACGAGAAAGGTCTAGATGTCCCTGTCTGCTTCTAAGCAGGGTCGAGCAAGGCCACTAGGGCTCATATACGTTTTTCTCCCCTGGCTCTATTTGATGTGAGGTGGCCTTGAGCCCTTCACAGGCCAACCTTTGAACCTTGGTCGGTCGCCGCTCATATCGAATGAGACGACTACCGCTTTATGATGCGACGCGAAGCATTGTGATGCAGTAGTTGCATATGCAATGCTTGGATGTATGGGATGAATGTATGGATGAATGGATGAATGATTGAATGTATGAATGCATGTATTAGAATGGATGAATGAATGATCATGCAATGGAAAAAAGTGGGGGTCCATAAAGTTACCTCAATGGCTCGAGTGATGGGTTCGGAGAGCTCTTACCGGATATGTCCGTGTGGGGTCCGGGTCTGACATTCATGATAGAGCCGGCGTAACCTGCATGGGGCATCCCACTTCTCTATACATGTCTCTCGGCTGTGGCCCGAGCCATCCGACCGACCTAGGTGACCTGCTAGCCTCTTGAAAGGAGCTAGGATGCCACGCTAGAGGGGGGTGAATATGTGTTTCTAAAAAGTAACACCTTTAAATATGAAAACAATTAGAAAAGGGAGTTTCTAAAATGGAAACTCTAAATTAAGAGTAATACCACCCCTCACAAGCTAGCCACAGAGTAAATAAGGTATAAAGAATATATATAGAAGCTACAACCCTGCAACACAAAGTTAGAACATAAATAAAATAATATTCAACCCTCAGCTCTAGTACCGAACGTGTCCGGTATACACTATTTCTATAGATCAGCCTCGAACTTGCTCCTTTTGATTTTTATCTTCAAACCAAACTGCAGGCACCAACTAGAGATGACAATATACACAGAGAACCCGTACAAAAGCTGGAGCAACACAAATATCAAATGAAATGCGAATTGAGACACAATATTTGTTTTACTGAAGTTCAGACTCGTTCGAGTCCTACTCTCCATTGAGGGGGCTATGGGCGACCCAACGAAGGTCAGCCCTAGAGGGTACCACGAAGGTCACTCTAGCCAGAGTCTTTTTCAACTCCTTTTCCTCCTTCCACTAGTTGATTCTGAGGTGGCAGAATCGACTGTTACAAACTTTCTGAGGCACACCACAATCTCTCGTGTGCTCTCCGGTGATGCCTAACCATCTAGGACCGAAGAGTCTAAGAGTACCAAATGCGAATCACGAGATTGACAATATGCACAAGTGCTCAAGTGGTTGGATTGCTCTCTTTTTGAATTTCACTCAACCCACAATTTAAATTAGCAAATTTGAACAAACACTCACTAAGAGAGGGTTGGGAGAGTTGGCAAAGCTCAAAAACGTGCTAGAGGATCAGCAGAATTAGCAGCGTCCAAAGGTGGAGGCTTGGGGGTATTTATAGCCCCCTTTGAAAAACTAGCCATTTTATAGCTGTTGCCATACCAGACACGTCTGGTATGCATACCGGGCACTGTTCGGTATGACTTACACTACGCCAACGGTAACTAAGTTATAGTGTCAATGTGAGGTGTCGGAACTCTCGATGAATGCTGGAACTCCCGACTGTCGGAACTCCTGACTCACGTTGGAACTCTCGACCCTCAGCATATTTGAAAACTAAGTAACTGAGTTGAAGTTTGTGATGTGTCAGAACTCCCGACGCATGCTAGGAACTTCTAACCGTCAGAACTCCCAACTCATGTCAGAACTCCTGACCCTCAAGGCATTTGAAAACTAGCCGTTGGCCTCTGGTCATCCATACTGGACACATTCGGTATGAATACCGGACACGTCCGGTATGACCAGGATAGTGAACCATCTAAATCAGTTAAGCCCGACACGTCAGGAACTCCCGACCATCAAAACTTCTGACTCACATTCGGAACTCCCGATGAACCAACCCAAGAACAACAAGAATTTTATCGTTGCTAAGCACATACCGGACACGTCCGGTATCAATACCAGACATGTCTAGTATTGCCAGATCAGCAAAACATAGGTTAGCTCATTTGTCTCTCAAACACTCAAAACTCACATGGGTTGGATTGAGCACTTATAAAACATTATCTATCAAAATGATGCATCCCTCTTAATAGTACACCATTCCTATTAACTCAAATTTAAAAGTATAACAAATTTAAACCTTTTGAGTTGATCTCTTTCAATCGATGCCGTGTATTCCAATCTTCATCAAGTGAGGGTGCCAACATGTCAACTTTGATTTTTTTCACTTGAGCATAGCCATCTTGAGCACATGACTTGATTCCATTCATCAAATTCTTGAATAATCCCAAATGTATCAAGTCACTTCCATCAAGCACTCCAATAGTGATTTGATCCTTCATATTAACATGACCATCATAGCTTGATTAGTACCTCAACTAAATGCAAGTACTTCCTTCTTCACCCTAGCTAGGTTCTTCAACCGCCAAGCCGTCGCTTGCCCTTCATCCTTGCTTAGTACCTCGAAGCCTTTCCTTGCTATCTTCACCATCTCAAGCCATCAAGTCATATCTTGTGTTGAATCATCCATTCATTTGTATTGTTATCTTTTTCATTTCAATTTAGCAAGCTTCAAATATGAGACCTTTCCATATGCAATCCCTTATGTCTCATCAACTAATTTTTACCAGGTTGCTTTCACATAGTACATGGGAATCCCATGATAACTAAGCCTTTACATGAATTTCATTTGCATTGTTGTCTTGTGCTTGAACTAGATTGTTTATACAACAACACGTCATTTTGGCTTTTATTAAGTACCTATGAGATAACCTATTACCTGTCCATACTTAGCAAATGGGTTAGACCTTTAATTACATTGTCATTCAATCATCCAAAACCCACTAAAGGGCTAGATGCACTTTCAATCTCCCCCTTTTTGGTGATTGATGACAACTTGATTAAAGCTTATAAAAGAATATAAACATTTAAGCTTTTGGGTTCAATGATTTATGAGAGGCTTCCCCTTAATATGTGATTATGATTAGAATTCACAAAATAACCTCAAATGTCAATTGCACATACTAAACCATATAGGAGACTCCCCCTAAATCATTGCATCCGTGGGGTGCATGTGTGTGTGACAAAGTAAAACCATAATGCATATGATAAGATATATCACATAAGAATAAATATAAAGGCATCACATCAAGTATTTTCATTCTAGCATGCATAGTCCTTATGAAAATAAATATAACACATGTATTTCACACATAGCACTCATTACACATTTTCTCAAGTCCACAAGCCACTAATATATAAATAAAGATCATGTCTCAAGAGATACATAGATAAAGTATAAGTAAGTCTCATCTCTCACATGATACAATCTATCTCAAACTCAAGATACATAAATAAAGCTCAAAAACAAAAACTACAGCCTACAGTATATATCTTCAGGTACAAAGATAAGCCAAATGAGACAAATATCCTGAAGCTTTAATCAGTCTCTCACCCCTTTGTCATCTATCACCACAAAGGTCCAATAATGACAAACTAAGGATAAAAGGGGTTGTAAGCTGTCTCTGAAAGCTATGATCACTCATCATCATAGTCATCTCTACCAACATCCTCATCATCTGAGCATGTAGCACCGGCTGGACGAGAATCATCCACACCAGATAGGTCATAGTAGCTACCTATGAGGTCACTCCACCGGCCCGAAGCATACTCGTCTATAGCACTAGGACGTGGCTGAGAGTAAGTAGGCACCCGAGCCTATAGTGGTAAAGTGTCAGGGTGCTCTAGAGCCTACTACTGCTGCTATTGTCGCTGAAGGAACTCAACAAACTCTACATCGTACCTGCCCTGCTGCTGCTCCTCATTCTCAGGCTCACTAGCTGCCTCATCTGATAGTGGAGACCTAGGAGGATCAAGCTCAAGTCTAGAAGCAATCTGCTTCAAAGTCTAAGTATCCTTCCTCTTAGCCTCCCTCTCCTTCTGCTAACAGGTCTATATGTCCTTGGACATCCCAAAGATAGCACTGAACATCTTGC